>NC_048301.1:112776480-112896134 GCF_013100865.1 Trachemys scripta elegans
ATCAGGTTTCTAGATTGTAGGGCTAAATTCTCCTGTATGACAGGCACTTTCTCATGTTATAGAAACATACAAATTGCCGTGCAGGGTCAGATCCTAGACCATCTAGTCAAGTATCTTGTCTCTGACAGTGGCCAGTAGCAAATGCTTCAGAGGTAGGTGCAAAAAAGCCCACAGTAGGCAGATGTGGGTAATCTGACCCCATGAAGGCCTAATCCCTAAATAGTTAGAGATTGATTTAAACATGAGATTTTTATGTCCCTTTCAATACTCTTTTTGTTAGTTAGCCACATGAGGGCAGCAGAGCCTATTTTATTTCAAACTTCTGCACTAACAAAGGATTTTATGTTATAGGAAACGACTCTTCAGCAAGGTACTGAACACACTGGCCAACATATCTGCTCAATTTAACACCTATGGCCAATATTTTTCAAAAATAGGAGCCGAATGTTAGGCTCCTATATCCACATTTAGATTCCTAAATAGGTGGCCTGGTTTGCAAAAGTGTTGCCTATATGCCCTTCAATTCCCATTAAGGCCAGCAATTTTGAAAAGAAGATCACTTATTTAGAAGCCTAAATATGGATGTAGCAGCCTGTTTTAGGTTACTTTTATAACACTGTGGGTCAAGATTTCTTTTTAAGTTGAGTAATGTCTAATAGATTGCATAGGTTTACTTTCTTCAGGGTCAGTTTCAGATACTTGTAACTGTCAAAGTTTTACCTTTTCAGGCTATATAGGACTCATGATTTAAAGCAATTTAGTTTCAATTTCCTAGGAAGTCCACTTAAAATTGATCACTGTGAAAAGCCTAACATTTTCCCATAAATATCAGGCACTGATCACACAGAAGAATGCCTTCCTCTTTTAAACCATACTCGGAGAAACACTGCTGCAGACCTAGCTATGGAATTCATTGGGAGCCAAATATAACTAATTATAATCTTAGACAACTTTGTGAAATGTGAATATTGCATTTTCCTATGACTTAAACATTTTAAATCTTTCTGAGAAGTATTATTTGTACATAGGTGACATTTGAGCCCACTGACTGACTGATTCAATTTCTTAATGTCCCTAGAATAACATGTTTTTCATGCAAGGCAATGTTCAGATTTGTTGGCACTACATGCTTTAATAATTCCATATGCTGATGACAGTCTAAAGTTAGCCAGTTTTTCCCTTGGTATTTCATTAAATTAAAAAAATGCATTCATGATGTGTGATACTATCATAATTGCTAAGCAGGGCATTTGCGCAGTCCCTAAAGCCATTATCTCCACTAACATAAATCTTGAGAGCAATTTGTATGAGCAATAAAAGTGGAAGGAAACAAGAATGCAGATCACATGGCTTTGGAAGAGTAACCCCCTTGTCAGAAACTTTTTATTTAAAAAAATAATAATAATCACTTGTGAAAACTTTTTCTCTAAAGCTCATCTGTTTGCTCTAAACATTCTACAAAATCTATTATAAACTACCTTCTTTCAGTATCAGAAAATGCTTTTACAAATTATGTTATCGTTTGTGGTTGCATTCACCTTTCCTTATCTGTTTTTGGATCTTTATTAACCACATGCTTTTTAGACATTCTGGGCAACATTTGTCCTTGGTGAAAAACCACAGAAGTCAGTGGAATAATACCAGGGATGAATTTGACACTGTTCAGACACAGTGTGCTTACGGACAAAGTCCATTGACAACATACAACATTTGTAAAAAGTCCACCAACTGCTTAATAATCATTTGTAAACTGGCTCCGTTTTCATTGCACATCTTGAAAGGGGCTGAAGTCTGTAGTTCAGTCATCAGGTTTTATTTTCTTTTGGCTGTAGCAAATATTTTGACTAGCCAAGGTCTTAATAAATACACAAACCACAATAATAAACTTCCCAGCATCTGTAAATCCTCGCTGAGCCAGTTAAACAGAATTAAATACTTCAATTTCTGCTAAAAATCTGAAAAAAAAATTTTTAGATGCTTGCCTTTAGACTCAAAATACTCTCTACTGATACATTTTGGTTAAGATTGCTACAAACCTCACCACCTTCTTCTCCAAGTGCAAACACACTTTCTCAGTCTTGTTTTGCTAATATAAATACATAAAACAGTATACATATAAAGATGCTAAATTATATATACTAAAAAATAACCCCCTACAATTTCCTTCTGGGGAAGGAAAGAAAGAAAGAAAGAATGAACTACATGTGACAGGTGCTAGTCAAATTGCCTAATGCACTTCTGGCAGATGTTCAGATACTATGATGATGGGAATAAGACTCTGAATAGAACAAAATAGAATAAACTTAACTGGAACACGAAAAATAAATTATTAATCTTGTGATTTTTCAGCTTTTAAAATATCGCTGAACATTTTTTATGTTCAAAAACATGTATTTGTTAATGTCCAGAATTTGCTGTTGATGTTGCAGTCAGTATCTGAAGCAAAAAGAGAAATGCAAAAAAAATTCATCAGTGAATTCAAAGGCAATTATTAAACCAAAACCTTTTTGTTTGTTTGGGGGTTTGAGGGTATTTTTTTTGGAGGGGGGAGCATTTTAAGGTTAAAAATTCATAAGGAATAAATGAGGCCCCAATCCTGCAGCTTGTTTCATGCAGGCAGATCCTGGTACCAGTTTGAGGCTATAGAGCCCCATTGACGTCAGTGGGAATTTATGTGAGCACAGAAGTCTGGCCACACAGAGCAATTTGCAGGATTAGGGCTGTAAGCAAATAAATACATCAGCAGTAAAGCTCTAGTAATCAAGGAATCAGGACCAAGTTAGAAGAAAACTAATGAGGAAATCTTTCAATCCATTCACACAGAGGAATCCAATTATATTCAGTACAAATCTCATGCTGCCTAATATGGTAAATTCGGTGTGAAATTGGGGAAAGATTCACCACATCACCCCGCCCACCCAAAAAATTAGTAGAACTGCCACAGAATGCTTTTCCACATGCTCTGCTTACCCTGGTCCTGAACTGAAACCCATTAAAGTCAGTGGAAAGACTCCCAATGATTTCAATGGGTTTTGGCTCAGGCACCATTAATGAGATGGGTCAGACAACATGGATACCCATTACGGACAGTTGTTGTTATTATTATTACAGTAACTCCTCGCTTAATGTTGTAGTTATGTTCCTGAAAAATGCGACTTTAAGCGAAACAATGTTAAGCGAATCCAATTTCCACATAAGAATTAATGTAAATGCAGGGGTTAGGTTCCAGGGAAATTTTTTTCACCAGACAAAAAACTATATATATATAATACACACACAGTATAAGTTTTAAACAAACAATTTAATATTGTACACAGCAATGATGATTGTGAAGCTTGGTTGAGGTGGTGGAGTCAGAGGGTGGAAGAGGGTGGGATATTTCCCAAGGAATGCCTTTCTGCTAAATGATAAACTGGCATTTGTCTGAGCCCTCAAGGGTTAATACATTGTTGTTAATGTAGTCTCACACTCTACAAGGCAGCACGAATGGAGGGAGGGGAGACAGCATGGCAGACAGACACAGAGACAGACACCCTGTGTCAGAGAGAGAGATGCACATTGCCCCTTTAAGTGTGCTGACACCACTCTAAGTACATTGCCTTTAAAAAGATCAGAAAATTGAGAGAGCAGCTGCGGCCAGCTCTCTCCATCCTGAGCCCTGTTGTGTCTCCCCCCTGCTCTATATGGAGAAGGGGTAAGCGGGGGGCAGGAGTAGGGAAGAGGGAGGGGGACACCCTGACATTACCCCCTCTCTTCCCCTCTCCCCTGCACAGCAAGCAGGAGGCTCCCAGGAGCAGCTCCAAGGCAGAGGGCAGTAGCAGCACATGGCAGTAGGGGGAGGGACAGCTGAACTGCTGGCAATTGGTATCCTGCTGGGTAGTTGCTGCACAGGGAACTTAGGGGAGCGGGGAGCTGATAGAGGGGCTGCCGGTCCACCCTGGTTCCAAGCCCCCACCAGCTAGCTGCAACGGGCTGCTCTTCCTGCAAGCAGTGGACAAAGCAGGCGGCCGCCAAACAACGTTATAAGGGAGCATTGCCCAACTTTAAACGAGCATGTTCCCTAATTGATCAGCAACGTAACAACGAAACAACGTTAACCGGGACGACTTTAAGTGAGAAGTTACTGTATTTGTTTCACAGTAGCAGCTACAGGCCCAAATAGCCATTGAATCCCTATTGTTTTGATGGTGTAGAAACACATAGTACGTCAGTTCCTGGCCCCAGTGAGCTTTTAAATACACAAGACAGACAAAGGGTGGGAAGAGAAACAGGCACAGAATGGTGAAGTGATTTGCCTAAGGTCATACAGTTGATCAGTGGCGGATCCCAAAATAGAATCCAGGTCTCCTGAGTCCCAGTGCTCTATCCATTAGACCATGCTGCTTCCATTTTTGTGCTTTATTATTATTGTGTGTATGAAAAATAAGTTTATTTGATTAAAGAAATGGCAATGAGTTCTGGTCTATAATGAAAACCAAAAACAATTAGTTCAGCAATATCCTTTTTATTGAGTACCCCATCAGAGGGACTTTAAAATACTACTTTTCTACAGGAACTACTGGCCCCACCTCTCCTGTCTACTATAAAGTATGTTAGTTACATTCTGAATCACCCTAGTCTTGCATGATTGGAAGTATGTTTATCACAGGGCTCAAGGAAGTCAAATTCCAAGATTTTCCCATAAGCCTCTGGACTTTATTTTAGAAACTCTAAAGACAGTGGGTTGAAAGAGACAGGTCAAAAACAAAACAAAGGGGTTATAGTGCCACTTGTCCCCTGAAATGAGGATTCCAGTGTTTCCTGCCATCCTGCAAGTGTGTGAAGATTCCACCCTTGGAAAAGTAGCACAGCAGCATCTGTTCTACAGTAAGACAAGGCTGCACATTGAAATTTACTGTCAAAGAAATTTCAAGCTTAAAACTTAGTTTTTGCAAGTGTTCATGTTAGTAAAGTTCAAACAATTGAATGTGCATTGAAATCAAGCAAAAAAGGGTCGTGAACACAGTTGAATTACTTAGATTGTAAATTCTTTGGGCACAGGGACTAGCATATTTGTACAGCACCTAGTACGGTGAGTGCAGCCTGGTTGCTGACCGGGGCCTCTGAGCACTATTGTCTGAGAACTACTGTAAGGCAAATAATAGATAATACTAATAAACTTGTTTTAGAACTCAAATAGATATTCACAAATAATTTGCACTATCCTCTCAGCTCTTGGTACATGGCACACAGTTCAACAGTTCTGGATCTATCCACTGGATGGCAATGATGACATAGAATCATAGACATGTAGGGCTGGAAGGGAGCTCCAGACGTCATCAAGCCCTGCATTGAGTCAGGGCCAAGTAAACCTAGATCATCCCTGACAGGTGTTTGTCCAACATGTTCTCAAAAACCCCCACCAAAAATGGGGATTCCACAACCTCCCTTTAAAGCCTATTCCAGAGTTTAATTACCTTTATAAATTAGAAAGTTCCTAATATCTAAGGTAAATTTCCCTTGCTGCAGCTTAAGTCCATTACTTCTTGTCCTAACTTCAGTGGACATGGAGAACAACTGGTCACAGTCCTCTCTATAATAGCCCTTACAATATTTAAAAATTATCATGTCTCTGCTCAATCATCTTTTCCATTCTTCATGAGTCAGGTTTTCTAAACCTTTTGTCATTTTGTTGCTTTTCTCTGGACTCTCTCTAATTTGTTCACATCTTTTTTCAAGTGTGGCACTCAGAATTGGACACAGTACTCTAGCTGAGGTCTCATCAGTGCTAAGTAAAGTGGGACAATTACCTCCCATGTCTTACATATGACACTCTTGTCAATGTACCCCAGAATATTAGCCTTTTTCACAACTGCATCACATTGTTGACCCATATTCAATTTGTGATCCACTATAATCCCCAGATCCTTTTCAGGAGTACTACCATCTAGCCAATTATTTCCCGTTTTGTAGCTGTGCATTTGATTTTTTTTTCTTCCTAAGTATAGTACTTTGCACTTAACCTTATTGAAATTTCATTTTGGTAATTTCAGACCAATTCTCCAATTTGTTGAGATCATTTTGAATTCTAATCCTGTCCTCCAAAGTGCTTCCAACCCCTCCCAGCTTGATGTCACTGCAAATTTTATAAGCATACTCTCCACTCCAAGTCATTAATGAAAATATTGACTAGTACTAGACCCAAGACTGACCCCTGTAGAACCCCACTAGATACAGCCTCCCAGTTTGACAACAAACCATTGATAACTACTCACACCCACCTTATAGTAATTTTATCTAGACCACATTTCCCTAGTTTGCTTATGAAATGTCATATGAGACTGTGCTAAAGCCTTTCTAAAAATCAAAATAATCATATCCACTGCTTCCCCCCATCCACTAGGCCAGTCACTCTGTCAAAGAAGGAAATTAGAGTTGGTTTGACATGATTTGTTCTTGGCAAATCCAGACTGGCTATTTCTTATAACCCATTATCCTCTAGGTGCTTACATTTGACAGTTTAATAATTTGTTCCAGTAATCGAAGTTGGGTTAACTTCTATAAGTGCCTGCATCCTCTTTGTTCCCTTTTTAAAAGATGGGTCCTTCTCCAGACATCTGGGACCTCACTTGTCCTCCATGAGTTCTTGAAGATAATTGCTAATGGTTCCAAGATTGCTTCAGCTGATTCCTTAAGTACCCTAGGATGAATTTCATTAGGCTCTGCTGACTAGAATATATTTAATTTATGAATTTTTTTTCTCCATTTTGGCTTGTGTTCCTTCCCCTTTGTTGTTGATAATTAATTGTGTTGAGTAACTAGTTACTATCAACCTTTTTAGTGAAGACTGAAGCAAAACAAGCAAAACCTTATACTTCTTGATGTAATCAGTTATTAGCTCTCCTTCCCTGCTAAGTAGAGGACCTGCACTTTCCTCTGTATTTCTCTTGCTCCTAATGTATTCATAGAACATCTTCTTATTGCCTTTTATGGCTCTTGCTAGGTAGAACTCTTTTTGTCCTTTAGCCTTTCTGATTTTTGTTCCTACATGCTTGTGCTATTCTTTTTTACTATTACTTAGCAATTCATCCCTGTATCCACTTTGCTTGGACCTTTTTGATTTTCAGGTCATTAAACAGTTCCTACTGGAGCCATATTGGCCTCTTACTATTCTTCTTATCTTTCCTTCACAATAGGATAGTTTGAAGTTGTGCCTTTAATGTTGTCTCCTTAAAAAACTGCCTGTTCTCCTGAACTCCTTTTCTCATATACTTTCTTCCCATGGGATCTTACCTACCAGTCCTCTGATCTTGTTAATCTGCCTTTTTTTTTTTTTTAAGTCCATTATCCTCATTCTGCTGCTCTCACTCCTTTCTTTCCTTAAAACCATTAAATCATAATTTTATGATCACTTTCACCCAGGCTGCCTTCCACCTTCAGATTCTCAACAAATTCTTCCCTGTTGGTCAGAATCAAATCTAAAATGGCTGCCCACCCTGGTTACTTCCTCCATCTTCTGAAACAAAATGTTGTCCCCCGTACATGCCAAAAATGTAATGGAAATTTTGAGTTTTGCCATATTACTTTTCTAACATATGTCTAGGTCGTTAAAGTTCCCCATTTTAAACAGGTCTTGTGTTTTGGATATTTCTGTTACTTGTTCTAGAAATGCCTCATCCACTTCCTCTTCCTGATCTGGTGGTCCACTATAGACCTTACATGATGCCACCCTTTCTCGCCCCCCACTTTATCTTTACTCATAGACTTTCAACTGGTCTGCCTCTCCCCTCCTTCTGGCCTTCAGAACAAGTGTATATATTATTGATATACAATGCAATACCACCTCCTTTTTTTGTCCTGCCTGACTTTCCTGAAGGAGCTATATCCTTCTATGTCAATATTCCAGTCATGAGACTTATTCCACCAAGTCTTCGTGATGCCAATTAGATTATGATTTAGCTTATGTACTAATTCTTCCAGTTGTTCCTGTTTATTCCCCAAACTCCTTGCATTTCTGTATGGACATGTAATATGTTGAGCACATTTTCTCCCCCACGACCCACTGATTTTCTTCTTGTTTCTTCTAAGACACTATTGTAATTATTCATATGTGTCCCCCCATAACATCTAGACCTCTGTTAAGGTCACCTTTCTTTATACTTACCTGTGTGCTTTTGTCACCAGCACCCTTTGAATCTAGTTTAAAACCCTCCTCACTATGTTGGGAAGTTGGTGTTTGAAGATAATCTTTCTCTTCTTAGTCAGATGGACCCCAACTTCCCAGCAGACCACCTTCCTGGAACATCATACCATGGTCAAGGAAGCCAAAGCCATCCATCTGCTCAGCCATGCAGTCAACTCCATGATGTGCCATTGCCTGGGCCCGGGCCCTGAACTGGAAGGGTGAATGAGAACACAGCCTATGCCCCCAATACCTTCATTTCGACTTCCAGAGTTCTGAAGTCACTGCTGATGTACTCAGGTCATGCCTAGCAGTATCATTAGTGTCCACATGAATGTGCAGCATGGGATAGTGGTCAGAGAGACAGATGAGCCTTTGCAACCTTTCAGTAACATCTCTGATGCAGGCTCCAGGCTGGGAGTACACCTCCCAGGACATCTTGGCAGATGGATACCTCTGTCCCCCCTAGAAGGGAGTCCCCTAGCACCAGCACCCTATACCTTTTTCTTGAGTGCAGTAGCTGTGAACCTCCCAGCCTTGAGGGCCTAGGTCCATCTCCTCCTCCTCTGCCATTGGGCTCTGCTCCTCACCTCCTGTTGCCAGTACAACATACTGGTTCTTCACCTTGATGGATACGGTCCCGGGTGGAGCACTGTGTACTGCCAGAGATGGCCAGCAGCCAGACTACTTCCTATAGAGCAGGTTCTCCTTCCTCTCTGGTGCCGCTGTAGTAGGCTAGCAACCTCTGTTCCAGATGTTTCTACATGTGTCCTGTTGATTAAGTCCTCACACAGCCAGATGCTACGCAGATAAGCCACCTCCTCCTGCAGCTCTCTTACCTGTTTCCTGAGGAACTCCCCCAACAGACACCTCTCACCCCAGGTGGTTCCACCTGCCTTACTTTCATCAGCTGCGACATGCAAGCCATGTTCCCAGCAAGTAAAGACACAGACCTGGGTGGAAGCCTCCAGGGTCAGGATGCCCTCTCGCAGGGGTCTATGGGTGGAGGCAGAGGAAGAGCAAACAGGGTGATGGAGACATGCTGTATTCTCCCCATTGCAGGGTCTTCCTTGTAGAGCACTTACAAGTTGAAGAAAGGAAAAAAACAACAGACAACCCCTCCTTCCTCTGATGGCAAACTCCCTTAGTCTCCCAACTGCCTTTGTCTCATCAGCTACTGGGAGCCTGCATGCCTTTTAAAGCTGAGAAACAGCTGGGCCCCATAAACAGCTAGAAGGGTGACTCTGTTGCATCTAATAATAATCACCGGCCTAAATGGATCAAAAACTGCACTGCTCTCACTTCAAAGAGTCCTGCTAGAAACCTGGCGCTGCCTCACCTAACTGCAAGGCAACCTAGCCCAGAGTCAGCAAGCAAGCAAGCAAAGACATATACATCAGTATCTGATGCATCTATTGGCAAAAAAACTGCAGTGTAATAACTTTTGACACTGATACGATGCATTAAGTATTAAAGAAAACTCTTACCAGTATAATGTGCACAAATATTAGGCTTTTGAGTGACAGATAGCCCCCAAATGGTGGATTATTAGCAAAATGTTTCACATGTGGACATTGTACTTAGCTATATTGCCCCAAAAGTTTCCATGAATGCATTAAAATTCTATTCTTTCCTAACAATGTTCATGCACATTTTCAGGCTAAAAGGGTTTATTTCCCCCAAATCTTAGAGGGGTGCCAAGAATAAGGCTTGTAATAGGAGATTGGTTGGAACATCAAGGCTTGGCAGAACTTGATTTTTATTTTAAATAATTTTAATGATTTTTATTTTTAAGCATTTTTTAATTTTATTTTTATCAATTTAAATTTTTGAAGTGGTGGGAAATATGGTTAGGGGTCAGACAATGGAAGGGGGTCAGAATAATTATCTTATGCCAGATGTGAAGATTCAAAAAGATAAAACTTTGTACCCATTCAAACACAAATTGTCAACATCACATGTGAAAATATACAAAATAAATATCCTTAAATCAATGCTAAAGTTCTCAAGTAGCATGTCTCTTTGCCTACCTGTACATTTCTATTATAGATGGAAATATTTTTTTCATCGGGATGTGTGTGTGCAGTGAAATAGACATTCACCAACATTAACTGATTTAAAAAATCTAATTCTTCCAAGCCTAGCTGTAGCTGTTGCTAATATGCAGGGGCAGGACTGTAGTTTTTACTTGTTCCCTTACTTTAGAAAGCCTCCAATTGCAGACCTTCATGTCAAAGTCTGGTCATCCTCCATTCTGCTAAATGACCTTAGGCGCATGCTGTGCTGCGGAAGGTGCTGTCCTTCACACTCAGGACATGGCTCATATCCCAGCATCCAGTATGACATTAGGTGCACTATGCTGCTAAAGGTGCTACCTGAGTGGATGTGACTGTGAACAGAAGGGGCATTGGAGATAAATATTTGAGGGAAGGGAGAGGGCACTATGAAAGAATAAACAGTTGAGAAACACGGCAGTTAAGGAGAGAAATACAAGCTATGAAAATTTGTACTCTCTAGATTTTCTTAACCACCTACGATCTAGCTTTAGGCCTTGGAATGGAACAGGAACTGTAGTCACCTCAGTCAGTGATTTCTTGCTGACAAGGGAAAGATCAAGTGATCATGCTGATTGTCTTAGATCTATCGGATGCTTTCGATGCCACTGCTAAAAGATGATCTTGATATGCTTGCAGGCTCCGCTGGAAATAGAGTGGCTTTTGGCTTTTCCTTTTTTCTGTATGGAAGGACTCATGTAGTGCTGGATGTTCTTGTCTTGTACAAAAACTTTTTCATGTAGGGAAGTCACAACGTTCTATTGTCTCTGAACAGGAAGGGCAATGTATATGGGAGGTAAGTAGGGGAGACAGTAAGTCAATGGGAGTGGTCGTGTCTCCATTATGCAGATAACATTTCATTTCAATGGGACTTAGGTGCCAAAATTGCTCAGGCACTTTTGAAAATCCCACTAAGCATCTATCTGCATCTTTAATCACTGCCCCCTACTGCCGCATGTGGCTGCCAACTTCCTTTGTGGACTTTCTTGCAGGGAACATATCATCGTACCTGTGCTCCAGAGCCTGCATGTGCTTACAATACATGTCTTAGTGCAGTCTGAGGTGTTAGAACACAAACCGTAATCAATACCATGTGTCTGGCTGCTCTCTCCAGGTAATTCTAAAACAGATGAGATCAGGTGAGGTGCTCAAGCTAGCAACTCTCAAAGGTAAATACCAGGGTACTGGGAGTAGGATGTTCACAGTGAAGAATCCTTGGGTCAGATCCTCAGCTGCTGTAAACTGGCATATTCCCATTGAAATCAATGGAGCTATGTGGCTTTACACCAGCAGAAGATCTGGCTCTTAATTCATGGAAGTCCTATCGTCTGTGTTATACAAAGGAGGTCAGACTAGATGATCACAATGGTCCATTCAGGCCTTATCTATGAACTCTAGAACTAACTCCCATGCTGGTCCAGCAGAACCTAAATTTGTTAGGCTTTGCAGCATGGTTTGAAAGCTTTCTTTCAGAGGATGGATAGAGTGATGAGGAGATATTGAGATGAGGGGGTTGGAAGGGTGGTTAATTGTAGCTGTTTGATCAATCAGAGGTTTTTATGCATTCTAAACTTAATATGCCTAGGCACCTGGAACACTGGAGAGGTATATTTATTTTATTTAGATTTATAAACTACAAATAATACCAATCACATGCTCTGGGTGATCTTTGTAATTCATGTCCACGATAACGTAAATGGATTGCCCACTTCAGAAAAATAAGTTATTAAAGGAAAATCTAAATCAATAGATTTTTTTTAAAAAGCTTTAAAAAGCTAAGAGCTGGCTCCTGTTTTCCTCTCCCTACTGCACTCAAGGATGCACATCAAAAACTGACTAGCAGGTTTTCCTGCTAGATTTGGCAGTCATCAGGAAAGGTTGACTGTGTAACAGACCAGATTAGCAGTGGTGCTCCTTTTATTAGGTGAAAGAAGAAGGAGTTAAAAGAGACAAATTCTACCCTTCTAAGTTTTGGATGAGTCAGCATTATCTCCTTATTCTACCATATATTTAAGGCTTTAGGGAAGGGTCAAGTCAAGTAGAACTCCTCCCCTCTGCCAAATGTTGGTAAGGTGGTAGCATTTGGTTCCACTCTTATGAATATGAATGATAGTGGCTAAAATGGCTGACTCATTACCATTCTGGGTTGAAGAGACCTGGGAGAGAAGAGGGTCTGGGATCTATAAATACAGGGCTTTTTGCTTTCTCCAGTATTGCAGACCAGAGTATGGCGCAAGAGCCACTCCAAACAAGCCTCTGGCCTTTGTTTCTGGTATGTGTAGATCTTGGCTGATATAAGGCAATTTTTCACACTGTTTGCTGTTTCATGAATAAATCAAATTTTGTCCTTCTGACGTAAAATCTTGTGTTTCGTATTTTGCTGATGTCACGGTTCTGCCCCATCACCGTACACAAAGACATACGTGGCCATTTTGTATATATATATGAAAAGGCATTGACACAAGTAGCCTAGCAACCTATACAGAACGATTTAAACAGAGGAATTTCAATGCCTTTGTCCCACATTCTTGAACAAGTGTTCCAGTTCAGTTATTACCAATACATTTCCCCAACATATTCTTGGTGGGAAAGTTGCTATGGGACACAGAGTTACCAATGGTAACATCCTAACTATGAACTGGAATCCTCTGTTGCAACATAGAAGAGAAAGAAATTTGAAGGGGAAAAAAATGCTCTTAGTTCTGTTTATAAGGAAATCACACTGCTATTTTGGCCAGCTAGCAAACTGGAAAAACATCTGTTCATAAAACTGACATTGAACCTAACAATGTAATTCTCTAGATGCCATAAAGTCTCATGTAATTCAGTCTCAGGTTACTCAAAATGGAGCGTTTGTTCATGTTAAACTGCTTGACTTCTGAAAAATTGAGCAATGAGGTTAATTCAAGGAAACACATCAATGGCTAACTTTATGTGGGTCCTACCTGGAATGTTCAGATTTCCAGATAAGATACATGCTGACAGTTTTTACCAGTGTCTAAGGCCATGTTTACACTACCACTTTGTTGTTATAACTTATGTCACTAAGGGGTCTGAAAAAACACACCCCGTGTGCGACTTAAGTTTCACAGAGAGAAGTGCTTCTGTAGACTGCCACATGTGGAGGTGGTTTTATTATGTCGACGAGAGAGCTCTCTCCTGCCGACATAGAGCGGCTACACGAGCGATCTTACAGCAGCACAGCTGCATCAGTACACCTGTGCCTCTGTACTCTTACTAATGTGGACATGGCCTAAATGCTAATTTGTCCAGAGTAGACACAAGTAAATATAATGGAGGTCTTTCAGATACAGAAACAGTGTAAGAAAATTTAGAGGAGGGAAGCCATACTGCACATAGGCTTGCCAGGTGTCTGGTTTTCTGGGTCCTGACCGGTCCACTAAAAGTCCAGTTGGCCACAGTGGCTGGCTCCATGCAGCTCCCGGAAGTGGCCATCATGTCTCTCCAGCTCCTAGGCGCAGGGGCAGCCAGGAGGGCTCCACGCTCTGCCCCTGTACATGGCGCAGGCACCACCCCAAGCACTGGCTCCACAACTCCCATTGGCTCCCAGGAACCGCAGCCAATGGGAGCTGCGGGGGCACCATCTGCTTCCCCCAAGCCTCCACCTTTAACCCGCCTCTTCTTCCCCCTCCTTTACTCCGCACGCCGCGTCTCGCTCCTCCCCCCTCCCTCCTCTGCCTCCTGCCCACGGCAATCAGTTGGCTTGCAGCATTCAGGAGGCAGGAGGGAGGGGGGAAGAGCGAGGACACGGCGCACAGGCTCCCCCTTGCTCCCCTGCCTCCTGAACACCGCAAGCCAGCAGATTGCCGTGGGCGGGAGGCATGGGGGGGGGGGAGGTGTGCTGCATCCTCACTTGTCCCCCCTTCCCTCCTTCCCGCGGCAATCAGCTGGTTTGCAACATTCAGGGGGCAGGAGGGAGGGGGGAGGAGGAAGGATTCGGCACGTAGGCTCCCCCCTCCCTCCCCTGCCTCCCACCCTTGGCAATCAGCTGGTTTATGGCATTTGGGAGGCAGGGGAGGGAGGGGGAGCCTGCGTGCCGAGTCCTTGCTCCTCCCCTCTGCCTCCTGAACACCGTAAGCCAGCTGATTGCTGCGGGCAAAAGGCAGGAGGAGGGGGAGGGGAAGCGCTGATCTGCTGGGTCTGCCGGCGGGCGGGAGGTGCTGCGGGGTGGGAGGGGCGTAAGGGAGCTGATAGGGGGGCTGCCAGCTGTGGACAAAGCAGGCAGCCAAACGATGTTATAGCGAAGCATTGCATAACTTTAAATGGAGCATGTTCTGTAATTGAGCAGGGACGTAAGATTGAAACAACGTTAAGTGGGGAGTTACTGTACTATTAACGGAGATGACTCATGGCCAGTCTTTGAGGGGGAACACCTCCAGCAGCACCCACTGTCATGCTGGAAGATGGCCCAGGCCAGGCTCTACTACAAAGGGTTTCACTTCAAGCAGTTTACCATCTGTCTCATGCCTGATTGAGTTACTGGGAAATGCAACATGGCCAAGTTATGAGGGACAGCAGCTCCAGTAATCCAGGGCAGGAGTGGCTGTAATGTTAGTCAGGTGGGGAAAGTCAAGTTAGGTTTGTGTCTATGACTTCTCTGACCCCATATGATGCAAAGCTTCTCGGGGAATACTTCATGTTTATCAGTTCTAGCTGAAGTAGGATCAGAGTTGTGACAAAGCAGTGACTCTAGCCTGGTGCTCTCTGATTTGGGACAGCTAGCATAGTTATTTGGCAGAGATGATAAATAACCCCAGCATTTTCTTCCAAATGACATGCTTGAAAACCTGTTCCCTTCCACTTATGGATGGTGTAGGAAAACATGCTGATTATGATCTGAGACATCTAGGAAGTCCTCCAGCAGGACCAGACTTGATGTATTTGATATTTCAAAGGTTTAAAAAAAATCAGAAGAAAAGCCATAATAAATGAATTCAGACTGATAGAATTACTTCCCTTACCAGGAAAAAGTATGGCCATCCAGCTGTTATAAAATTCTAATGAAACAATATCACCCTTATTCAAACTGAAAAAGTTAACAGAGTTCAAACTTAAACTTTCAGTACTTTTAAATGAGAAAATATCTTGAATATATTTTGCTTTATCTCGTGACAAAATGTAGATCCACTTTTTTGTAGTACTTTTATTATTCGGAATTATAAAAAGAACATGAAGTCTTTTTCCAGGAAGTGTGATATCTACATCTTTTCTTAAAATCCAATTGTTCTTTTTTGCAGTTCTTTGGCTAAATGATATTGGATCTCAGGGCTATATTACCAGGAAGGTTCTACATATCTTGCACCTGTGTTTTCCAATGTCATGTTTTTCACTCTTTCCAAGGTGTCCACAATGACAAATGTTTGTTTCAAATATTGTTCTTCAGTGAGACTGACTGTATTTATCTTTTGTACTTTATTGTATGGGTCAGAGGCTATTATTTCTCCCCTTGTTATAATTCTGTCAATGCTTTAACACTAAATAATGTAACCGAACAGGTTCAGCATTATGTAATGAGGGTCTAATTCAGCACTAGTCTGAGCAGGTACAACTCAAATTGACTTCAGTGGAAGTTACACCTAGTTATGTGAGGGGACAGTTAGATCCAGTGTTTCTGCTTTATTCCTTATCATCTTGTCCTATTCTCTAAAATGATCCCGTCCAGCTTTTCTCAGGGCTATTACTAAGTGATTCTGTAAGGGGCCTTAGCATGAGCCCAGCTGTTCCCTGAGCACTACAGAGCCTGCTCCCTGCCTTCGCCTCACATTAGTCCCCTTTCACCAGCGAGCAGCACTCCCCCAGCTCTCCCCTCCCTTCTAACACCCAGCCCCCATTGTCCCCCCCCGCTCGGACCTTTGCCCCCATTTTAGCCCCGCCCCACGTCACAACGTCGACCCGTTCAGGGGCGGGCCGGGCCGGGGACTCAGCGCAGGGGAGGAGGTGGCTTCCTCCGTCCCCGCCCCCCGCGCGCCTCTTCCCTGCCCCTCTAGGCCCCGCCCTTTCCCAGCGCTGCGCGCCTCTTTCCCCTGCTGGCCTCCGCCCCGCCCCGCCCCGCCCTAGTCTGGCTGCTTGCGGGCGGCTCAGCCAATCGAGGCGCAGCCGGTAGCCGCGGCGCCCGCGCAGCTCCTTCAGTGCCTTGGCTGGGCGTTTGTGTGAGCGACCGACCGGCGCTCGCCCCGGTCCGCCGCTTGTCCCGTAGCTGTCCGTCCCCTCATCGTCGCCGCGAGCCCCGGTAAGTGACACCCCCTCTGCGCAGGGACACGGCAGCGGCCGGGTGGTAGAGCTGCGCCCCGTAGCAGGGGGCCTCAATGGCGGGGGGGGGGCTGAGGTCGCTCCCTAGCAGGGGGCTGCGGTGGGGTTGAAACCCGCCCTAGCAGTGAGGTCCCCATTAGCGAAGGGTTTAGGCTGGGTGTGGTGGGGCAGGGCGATGGGTTGGGGGATCCCCAGGCGGGGCTGGGGGTGGGTGAGCACTGCAGGGTCCTCTCACAGCGGTGGGGTGCCGGGTACGTTGCCCTCAGCTGGACTGACTTCCAGAGCTGCATGTGCAACTTTTCCCTGTTGTCACAACGAGATTCCTTCCCCGCCCCCTTCTCCTTGTTGGGGGGAATCTGGCCTGTGGGATTCTGAAAGCGACCCCTACCCAGGCAAGTCTCCCAGTCACTCTGCCGTGCTCCTGCAGGGGTGCTTCAGACTGCAGACTCACTGCACGGGCTCCCGCACTGAGGAATGAATGAAACGTCATTTTGCCTCACCCACCCAGAGCTCCTTCAAGAGAAACGGTATCCAGCTGATTCACTGTCACCCCACGGCTCGGCCCCACCGGGGCCAGCGTCCACCTCATCTGAAGGAGTGTTCGCTCTCTGACTGAGATCACTCTGGTTAAAAACGCAACATTCTAAAGTAAGGCCAAATATAAAACTGTAATTGTGCAGCAGTGCCATTTTACAAGGAAATATCTATACATGAAAGTTAAAATATTCAGGCTCGGAAAGTTGCAGAAACCTTTCATTTGTTGTGCTACAAAACACTCAGTTTCTGTGATCAAATACACGAAGTAAATGATATTCCCTAGCATCTTCTCTCTAGTTCTCTGTGTGGTACAAGAAAGGGCAGGCACATCACAAAAATGTGACTTTTTGCATCCATTGACTGTATTTGTCTTGACTTCAGTTTTAGAACATTGAAGCTATAAATATGGGGAGAGGGGTAATGGTGGGATGGAGAAGGCTGTTAGAAAATAAATAATATGTAATTCGTGATTAGAATTTACCACAGTGTAATTTGTAGCTCTAGGAAAGTGGGATAGTGTGAGTGGATGTTGGCTAAAAAAACCCCTTCACAATCAGCTATCATGAGCTGCTTTCCAAATTTTCATTAACATTTCCTGCCCACGTGTGCTCTACCATGGCACTCTTTCCTATGTTTGGGATGGTCAACTGTCATCCAGTAAGCAATCTAATTATGCTGGAACTATAACATATTTGAACTCTATCTCATACTTGTCAGTATTCTTAGCTAACATCTGACTATAGAAAACACCTGGAAGTGAGGCACATTTCCTGATTTCATCAGGGAAGTTCACATAAAATACTACTCAAGATACTTAAAACCCTTTTCAGTGCAGTCTGTACACTGGTGTATGGCCTCTGGTGAATCTGCTGCACCAGGGGAGATTTTCCAAAAAAACCTAGTGTAGATATAGCCAAGTGCAATAGATTTCAAGTCTTATAACTCAAATTCTGTTTCTACCTTGCTGCTGATTTGTGCTTTATGTGATCAGTGAATATACTTTTTTGTTTGTTTGTTTGTTTGTTTTATTTGAAAGGCTAGATTTTGGAGTAAATTTCAACAGGAAAGATTACACTTTGCATCATGGTGTCTTTAAGAGTGCTAGGTCTAAGAATGGGGAATGTCTTTAAACTCCTTTTATTACACTATTCTCTTCCCTAAGTGTCTGATTACTTGTCTTTCCAGATCTAAAAGTATATTTACTTTAACCAGCTTATAATACACCTTATTTGCCTGTAAATAATAATGGAGAGAAACTGCTCTCACTGATGCCAGTACTTACAGCAATGAGGTTTCGTAGCTATCAGCCCTCAGACTGATGTTTCTAACTCTGTGGATACTGAAAATGATTGATTGAGATAATGCAACTTAAAACCACTACTACAAACATGTGACTAGCATAAATACAGAATGTCAACAGAGATCCAGAGGGTTACATTTGTAAGCTGTTATGGAAATATTAAACTTCATGCTAGTGCCTTACATCTGTAGTTGGAGAGAGAATCAGATGCATTAGCTTGGGGATGGGACAATCTGGGGAGAAGAGAGACCCAAAACCTAGGGGAGCAGACTCCAATCCTGTTACAAGTTCCAAGCTCTGCAACAGTCTTGGCATAGCTTGAAAGCTAACTACTAGTGCCTGAGCTTTCCAACACTTACAATTTTGAGGAGCTACAGCTTTCATGTATGGACCTTTTCCTTAAATGAACAATTATATTTAGAAAAACCCTTGGAAATCAGACTGAACATTTTTTTACCTACTATAAAGACTATTACCACTGAAAACAATAAGAGAAAAAAGTCTTTTTCAGTTTTACTTTGGGCAAAATATCTTTTTTTAGTATCAAATTCTTAGTTCTATCTTGGGCTGTATCTTTTTTCTACTTTTAATTTAAAGACAGCTTTATTCCCCTGACTTAAAAAAAAAAAAAAAAAGGGGGGGGGGGGGGAGAATGCATTTAAAGTCTGCTCTTAAAACTCTCCTTTCTTGTTAGTAGCGGCACTTCCCATTTTGTTAGAGCGCTGGCAGTGAAACAGGATCTGTAGTCCGGAGCGTAAAAGACAAATTGAGCTTTTGTTGTTCAGTAGTGCATTCTGCAGCAGCATAACCTTTCACCTACTTTTCTGCAGCAGTCATGTGACTTTCTAGTGCTGTGGAGGAGGAGTGTGGTTTCAAGAAAAGAAATATCGGTTGCTCAGTGGAAGTGCCCTTCAAATGACACATCAGAGCTTCGTAAAACTAAACTGCAGATCCAAATGTATTCTTAATGATTTGGTCGGAGGATAGGGGTAAAAAAAGAGAGAACAAAAATGCATAAGATTGTCCAATTCAAATGTTTTCTTGTCAGGAAAAATGGTTAACCTTTACAATATGCAGAGGTAATGGAACTGGTGGATCTAGCTTCTTGCTGCTTTAAAAAATGATTGTAAGCCCAACCTTGGAGAGTTTTTCTATATAAAAAGCAACTTAAATGGAACCTTTTTTTTTTTTTTTTTTTTTTTTTTTTTTTTTTTTAAATTGGCATGCAACTAAGTTGGGTATTGTAATTCAATAAGTCCTCTAGGACTTGCAGTATACTGTAAAGAATTCCTAAACTCCAGATTTTTAAGAGAACATGCATATAAATAATTGTAAAGCAGTCCTCCCGCGTGTTCAAATCAGCTTTTTTTTGTAGGGTCTATTTAAATAATGGCACCTGTGTTTGATTCTTTTTTTTTGTTTGTTTTGTTTTGTTCTATTTAGTCCCTAGGGCAAATGAAAAGTCTACCTCTCACCCACTTGCACTGTAAATCACATAATCTGCTGCCTGAGGTGACCCCACTGTTTTTGCCTCCATTGGCCCTGCTTAGCAGTCATACTGATAGCAGTTTTGAGCCCCTGGAGATTGTATGCTTAGCCGATTAAAAAGCCTGTCAATCCAGTTACCTAGGTTAGAGTACGGAGGGTAAGCATTGCAGTTCTCTTACTGCCGGAGTATTACAGAAGCTAATTAGTGGAATGTCATTATTCCGGTAATGTAAATGTATCTTTCACAACAGCAAAACCAATCCTCTCTCCCCCCCCCCCCCCAACCCACACAAAAAAAAAAAAAAAAAAAAAACCCCAACCCACTAGTCTTCAGCCCTTTCTTTGCTGCCTAGCAAAATAGCTGTATGGTGTTTTGGTTTTACATATTTGGCTTTTATGTAGCAGGATGTACTTTAAACTTCCAGAATGTCATAAAAGGTGGCTTTTGCATGGATGTATGCAATAACGTGCATTGTAGTACAGGCCTGAAGTGTAATGCCTTTTTGTAGGCTTGTACTGTATAGAAAAGAACATATCTGGGCAGAGAATAAGGAAAATATCTTTGTACTAGTATTTTCCTGATAAGTGAATGCCAGAGCTGCAGCAATTTTACCTTTGAACTGAGTTGAGCTGTGTGTCTGTCAGTCTGTGTTGTTAGACTGTACATTATAGGGCCTTTCCTCTACCTGTATCATGCTGCTGTGGAAGTGTGCTGGAGTGGCAGTCCTCTAGTATTTATGCAGTAAGTACAGCTCAGGCTGCTGCAGTCAGGTTCCCCCATTCTTATTTGCCCATGTGCCTCTACCTTGACAAAATAGTTTATTCTTAGACTTGGTAGAATTTGATTATTTTTTATATATAATTTTGATGAGTAACATTGTTTATTTTTAAGCATTTTTAAAAATTTACCTGTTTAAAATTTCACAGTTGTTCAAAATTAGAAGTTTTAAACATTTTTTTTTCTGGGTTTCTGTTGATTTAAATGTTCACAGTTGTGCGAAAATATTAGGGGGGGAGGGTCTCAGGCAATTATTTAAAGACAATAGATGCTGAGATTCAAAAAGTTAAGCTTTATAACAGTTAAAACCCAAAATGTCAATATCAGATGTCAAAATATACAGTAGAACCTCAGAGTTATGAACACCTCGGGAATGGAGGTTGTTTGTAACTCTGAACAAAATGTTACTCTTGTTCTTTCAAAAGTTTACAACTGAACATTGACTTAATACAGCTTTGAAACTTTACTATGCGAAAGAATAATGCTGCTTTTAAGCATCTTAATTTAAATGAAACAAGTACAAAAACAGTTTTCTTACCTTGTCAAATCTTTTTTTAAACTTTCCCTTTTTTAAGTAGTTTACATTTAATACAGTACTGTACTGTATTTTTTTTGTCACTGCTGCTGATGCCTGATTGCATACTTTCGGTTCCATGTGAGATGTGTGGTTGACGGGTCAGTTCGTAACTCTGGTGTTCGTAACTCTGAGGTTCTACTGTACAAAGCAAATATCCTTAAATCAAACTATAAGTGCTCAAATAGCACTTTTCTTTTTTTGCCTATCTGAAATATGTCATCAGTTTGTGTACAGTGAAATCAACATTTACTGATAAAAATCTAATCCTTATAAGCATACTTAAGCTTGGTTTATATTAGCAATTTATATTAATATAACTTCTCACTCAGGGGTGTGAAAGATCCACGCTCTTGAGTTATACTGACCTAACTTCCAGTGTAGACAGCTCTATGTCAATGGGAGAGCATCTCCCATCGACCTAGCTACCGACTTTCGGGGAGATGGAGTACCTATGGGAGAAGCCCTCCTGTTGGCTTAGGTAGCATCTTCACTGAAGTGGTACAGCTGTGCTGCTGCTGCATTTTTAAGCGTAGAGAAACCCTGAGTTTGCCACCAGCTCATTTTGCATAGGCCTCCAAACAGGTAAAAGTTACATGACTTGGTTATTATTAGTCAGAACTGATTTTGAATTGGTGACTTAAATGTGGAAAACACTGTAACCATTTATCAGTCAGTTCCCCTATATGCAGCTGTACAAATAGGGCAGCATGAAACACGCCATTCAATTTAGATCAGTGCCTTTAAAAAAAACAAAACCTAAAAAAATTAAAGTTCTGTTTCACATTGGACTATCACAGCAGCACACTACTTTTAGAACGGTGGTCCCCCACGCGGTGCCCGTGGACGCCATGGTGCCTGCCAAGGCATTTATGTGCACCCGCCTAGTGCCCAGCAGGGGAGAGAAGCTGCGGCCCCGCGCCTGCCGGGGACAGAGAACTCCGGGGCTGCAGGCTGCGGGCGTTGGTGCTCTCTGTTCCTGGCAGGCGTGGGGCCGCGGCTTCTCTCTGGCTTGGAGAGAAGCCGCGGCCCCGCGCCTGCCGGGGACAGAGAACTCCAGGGCTGCGGGCACCGGTGCTCTTTGTCCCCAGCAGGCGCGGGGCCCGCCTAGTGCCCAGCAGGGGAGAGAAGCCAGGGCCCCGTGCCTGCTGGGGACAGAGTGCTGCGTGCGCTGGTGTTCTCTGTCCTCGCGGCTTCTCTCAGGCTTCTCTCTGCACTGCCCAGAACTGCCGCCCAAAACAAAACTGCTCCGCCTCTGCAGAATGGACCGAATGTTTGATATTTATTTTGTAAAAACACCTTAATTTTTCTTACAGGTAGATAAACAGAGCAAATTCACATGGTAAGGTGAAAGAGTAATTGCCGAATAATTTAATTAATACCTTTTACATGTAAAATTACTTTTTTATCTTATGGATTCATATATTATGTAATATTAAATATGTTTTTCGTATTATTTAATGTACAAATACAAAATAAGCCTTGAAAAATTGTTGGTGCCCGCCACACTCTTCTGAAAACATGAATGTGCTACTGGCCACAAAAAGGTTGGGGACCACTGTTCTAGAAGAAAAGCAGAATTTTTATTTAACTCCATTGAGATACAGGGAGAAATAATAATAAAGAAGAGTACAATCTCTTGCCTGTGCAATTTATAGACTTTTCACTTGTCCCTCTCTTCCATGCACCCCAGAAGATGGTTTTCTTTTCTCTCAAGAATTGCTGGAAGGGGAAGGGTTTTATAGTTGATAATATGATAGTAGGCAGAACAGCCTGGAGAAACGATACCTCCAAAAGGGGTATCTCGGCCATCACTTGGCATTTGGCCCCCAGCGTCATTTTACTCTATATGTTAGCTCAACTGGTTTGATTCCTTGGAATCCTTACTGGGGACACTGGGTTGTTACTTTCAGCCCTCTCCACTCGTGATCAGCTCTGACCTGCTGACTAAAGACAGTTCAGCAAGGGAAACAGGACTAACTATATAATAGCTGCACCTGAGGACATGGTGTGTATATGTGTGAAAGGGTAGTATGGTTTTGAAGTTTGTATTTGGGACTACTCCCTTGTTTGGCACTAAGTTTCCCGAAACCCTTCCCCCTCTTCACCTCTGACATAGTCTCACTGTACTGGGAGTAGCAGTCAGTTTATGAAACCCAAGAGACTGGGGTGGTTCAAAGTCAAAGCTTTTTTGTGTGTATCTGTATATGTCTTCATGACTTCTCCAGTGGGGAGCTATAATGGACTGTTCTTTATTACTGTATAACTCTGTATCAGTTATCAGTTGATAGTATTGGACTAAACAGGACGTCTTTCTTCTCCCGCTTCAACTGAAAGTTCCATGCCAACTCCACAAGGGTATCAGCCCTAGCTGGTTTGGGAATAAGGTGTTCTCCATGCCAGGGGTTTTTAACCTTTTTCTTTCTGAGCGCCCCCCACCCCAACATGCTATAAAACCTACATGGCCCACCTGTGCCGCAACAGTTGTTTTACTGCATATCCAGTAGATTAAAAGCCAGGGCCGGTGTTAGGAGGTAGCAAGCAGGGCAATTGCATGGGGCCCCCACGCATAGCTAAGTTGCTTGGGCTTTGGCTTCATCCCCCGGCGGTGGGGCTCGGCTTCCGCTTTGTGCCCTGGACCCCAGCAAGTCTAATGTTGGCCCTGCTCTGTGGTTTATTTTGGTGGACCCCCTGAAACCTTTTCACAGCTCTCAAGGGGGCCCAGGAACCCACAAAATAGTGCTGTGTTGGGTGTCTTGGTCACAACACAATTCTATTTAATAGGGTAGGTGGGTCTTTAATCATCTTCCCAAACCATAGTAAGAACTTGGACCATGCAAGTTATTAGCATGATTTGGGAACTCTGAAGCCATTTTTACACTTCAAAATGGAACTTTGTAACCAGATCCCCCATTATGCTTCTGCTTGGACCTCAGTGGGTTTTTGTTGGTCAGGTCTAGATGCAGGTCACTGGTTTTTGTTTCTTTCCCTCCCCTCCTCCCCCTCCTTAGCATTGCCCAAATTTAGGAGGGGAAAGGAGGTAAGTGGCAGAATTAAAGTAGAAATCTGGGTAAAACTTCGAAAAGAATCTCCTGTAGAATGCAGGCTAAGAACAGCTAATGTGAACAATGCACATTCTCAGAAAGCTGCCCAAGGCTGACCACAGGAATCAAAGGATATGCTTACACTACAATAAAAAGACCTATGGCATGGCCTCAACTGGCATGGGCTTGCAGGCTATAAAATAGCAGTGGAGATGTTCAGGCTTGGACTGGGGCCGAGACTTGGAGACACTCCCTCCCTTATGGGGTCTCAGAGTCTGGACTCCAGCTCAAGCCTGAACTTCTACACTGCTGAGACCCCGTGAGGGAGATGGGTCTCCAAGCCTGGGCTCCAGCCCAAGCCTGAACATCTATGCTGCTATTTTTAGCTCTGTCCGTTTACCTGGGCTCTGAAACTTGGTGCCACGGGATTTGTATTGCAGCGTAGATATAGTCAAGCTTACAATACATAAGTGCAGCTTGCTCTTTGCCATTGGCCCCAGCAAGCCACCCAAAGACTCAGACATCAGGTTGCCTGTAAACATTCTGGTTTGCAACACATCCCCAGTGTTGCTGCACGTGTGTGAAGGACTTTGGCTCATCACTGTAGATGCACACTGTAAATGCAACTCTTACCCTGAATAACTTTTTAAATATTACTTTTCAAAAGGGACCGTGTCAGAAACTAGGTCAGATCAATCCAGGGTAGGTGCTATGAGTTTCAAAAGGATGAGAGCCTTGGGTCGAGCCCCAGGTGTGCTAAAAAAAATTAAAAACTGTTACATTTGGATGATGTGACTTTGGGGTGGAGGAGTGCTGTATCTTGGGAACCCCTTGCTCAAACAACCTAAAACTTGGACTACTAACTCTATACCATGGACCACCCCAAGGCAGAGAAGTTTTCACGACAAATCAGTCAGCATGCAGATTTTAGAGTACTTTTCAAAATTTGGCTATTAAACAGTAAGCTAGTGCCAGTCTTAACTGTAGTGGTGCTATGACCCCAGTATAATTGTTTGCTAGAGTCAGTCAACTTAATTTTGTTGTCATCCAAGTTAAATAGTAGTTAAACTGAATGTTTCTTTAATTCAGGTTTGAGCGCTATGTACATCTGAAACATCATTCTGTCTATGTCTCTGATTATGTCTGTATTCCTTTTGCTCCGTCCTTATGCTAGAGCCATCAGATGCATCTGTCAGGTAGAACATTTTGGCTCATGCAAGTCTCAAGCCATTTCTGTGCAGTGAATATTTATTTTCACTTTTGCTTTGCAAATTTCTCTAAACAGTGTTGCATGTCTGATGTATGACTCGTCTTAAAATACAACTTTGTCATAGTCACTGCACTATCAGTTGTACCGATAAGAATTAAGTGCAGTGAGTTTCTATGTGTGTCTTTGGCTGTTTACCTGCTAAAGTTGAATAGCATGATTAATATCAGTAAGGATGAGTAGAATTTGAGGAAAATAGGGCACTGCTTTGAAATGGAAATACCTAAGTGAATAGCAGTGCTTGGAGGGCTTTCACAGGCAAATTTAGACATCAGTTCTTGAAGGGGTGTTACGTGACACGGAAATGAGATAGCTACCCTGATTCTGAGCTTCTGCTGTCTTACCACTATTTTTTTAAACTTGGAAAACATTAATACTATTACTTTCCTGTCATGAATGACTACTATAAATAGAAAAAGGATTCTGACTGTTGGCTATCTGGGTCCCCATTTAAGTGCTTCAGAACCACATGCTTCTTCACACAATTTTCTGAGGACATGAATTCTAGCATTCTTTGAATGGCATAGCAATAAGTGTTCAGGTAAGCTTCCTAATAGCTATACATGAGTATGTAAAATTCTAGAAAAACCTGATCCCCAATCTAAGGTATCTTTGGCATTCCACTGAATTGCGTGTTTTTGGATTAGCTTCATGTTATGAAGTCATTGTTCAAATATTGCCTTATGTGAGCAACAGATTCACACCAATGAAGAATTTTTTGGCATCTTTAAGCATGAATAGTCAGCTACCCTTAGGGCCAAATTCTGCCATGATGAAGGTGGATAAAGCACCCCAGAAGTTAATGGAGTTGTACTCAAAACAAGCCTGAATGTGACCCTAAATTACCAAACTGATACTCCCATGAACAGAATTCTCTAGTATGGGCTGTGTAGAACAAACTATTAATTGAATAGTGAAAACTCTGAAATATAAGTTAGAGATCACAACTGGTTTTTATTACTCATCTCCCATGTTGGCTTGGTTGGGCAGGAGTGGATTCAGTTACCTTTCTTCTAAGGCCGTGGCTACACTCGAAACTTCAGAGCGCTGCTGCGGGAGCGCTCCCACGGCAGCGCTTTGAAGTGCAAGTGTGGTCGCGCGCCAGAGCTGGGAGAGAGCTCTCCCAGCGCTGCAGGTACTCCACCTCCACGAAGGGATTAGGAGTGAGAAAGTTGCAGCGCTGTAAAGCACCAGTGTAGCCATAGCTTAAGTGTGCAGAGCATTAACCCCTGTAGAGCAGTCTCTTCAGTTCTAGAGCTTAGTCTTCATTAGAAATGTTATCCTACAATTTCATGCTACGATCACGGATTGAGCATCATCAGCGGGAGCATTAGTGTAGATAGGGCTTCAAGCAGACATCACAATTTTAACTGCTGTTTCATTGAGCCCTGGTCTCCACTGCAAACTTATGTTGATCTAACTGTTGCTCAGGGGTGTGGAAAATCCACAGCTGTGAGCAATGGAGTTATACCAACCAAACTCCTTTTTGGGCTCAGGATCCATTTGTAAATGTTTATGGCCTGTCACGACCCAGTAAATAGTCTGGGGGTGGAGCCCTGGGAGGTTTCAGTTGAGTCCTTGCGCCTCCTCCCCCAGGTGGGTTGGGTCGGGTTGGGTCCTGCCCGGCACTGACCCCACAGTGGTGGCTCCTGCAGCTTCTTTGCTGTGGGACTGGCTGGGGTTGGCTCTGGGCGCTGCAACTTCCGGGATTGCATTGCTTCTCAGGTTTGGCCCCGCCCCACTGACTGGACCAAGTTTGTGTGAGTAGAGGTGTGACTTGGCTCATGGGGTTTCAGTGCCACTCACTGAAATTTGGCCAACCCAGACTCCCGACATCATGACAGTTGGGCCACAGCTCAGTGGTGCTGGGACCCCAGAATTGTAGTGCCTGGAGCAGGGAGATGAACCCAACCAGCCCCATAGGACAGGGGCTACCACGTGGCCCTTTGAAACATTCTGGCAACCTAATTTTGGGTTCTGATCCCTGGGTTGAGAAACCCTGCACTAGTGCTCCCCCTCCCATCATTGTTACCACAGTAGAGCTAAAATTTTCATAGCAATGTTGGAAACTTTATGGGGGGAAATCCTATTATAGGCACAGCCTTGAGCTATTTTGCATAGTGCCCCCTACATCTTTTTCATTTTTCTCTCTTTCCTATATTCTAAATTGACAGGTAATTTTTATTTCTCTTAGAAAACTTGCCGTTGTTTTGACTTTTCAGTTAATTGATTTTACTGGTTGATAGCCATTTGATTTGAAACTTGCATCATCTGTTTGAAGTAACTTGATAATTACAATATGAAAATGAATTGCTGGCTGTCTCATCTGACTTTGTTTTCTGAAGCATATTTTATCTATTTCAAGTTGATAAGTTTACAAACATTTTAATATAGTAGACCACATTGTAAAAGGCCACCAACTTGAAAATCACATTTTTACCTGAAAATCTTGTTCTTGCTATTAAAAATAATACCCACAACTTGTAAAATTGAAAGACATAAGAAAAAATGTATTTCACTTTTTTCTGTTTACTTTGCACTTTTGACTGCAGTATCTATGCAGCTGGCAAGGGTAGAGTGCTAGCAGGGCAATGGGCAGAGTTAAGTCTGCTCTTGCAGACACACATGCACACAAATAGCTTGTGAACTGCACTAACGGTGATTTGAAAGATTCTAATTATTACTATTTTTGCAAGTGTAGATGCAGCCCAATAGTTTAACAGCAATGGTAGCAGACAGGGAGGGAGCAGTGGGCCTGATTGTGCTTCACAGATTGTGTTTCACAGAAACATCAAACAAGATGAGTTGATAGACTTCAGTTCTTCTGCAGCATCCAAACTGGGATAGACATATAAGGGAGTTCAGCTTGATGTATGTGTAATCATAGTTATATTTTAAGAAAATTATTACAGAACTATAAAAATCCAGCATTTTACTTTTGTGTGAATCAAGTGCTGTATTTTTGATGTAATGATGATGAGGTGGTCACTTTGCTATGGGAGAGCGTGAATAATTGCTGAGAGTGAGATGTCTATTGGAACTGTGGACCTTATTCATAAGGAATAGGACCTGGTTTCTGAAAATGAATTTGCATATGAAAAAACAGGAATGTCAGAAGAGAATGAGATTTGTTTTTTACTAATTTTTTCTTTTGGAGCTTACTGCCAGTTTGTTGGAGATCTGAAGAGGCAGCAAGGCAGGCTGTTCCACTACCTCATCTCTGAACTGCCAGGTGAATGACTCTCATGTTTTCCCCTCTGTGATGATTATACTTTTGTTTCCACCCAGCTGTACTTAGCTGAAAGTAGAAACTATGGTAAATTCCTGAGATAAGGGAAAAATAAGGCAAATAGCAGTGTTTGCACCTTTTTGCTGTGCTGTGGCATATGACCTTTATCAAAACCCACATCCAGGTGAAAATATTTTGATTAAGGCTAATGATTACTGCTGTGTGAGATCTTGCAGTATAATTTTTTTGCAGTTCATCTGTTGGTTATAATGGAAAAGAGATTGCTGGAATGGCTGTGCAGAATACTTGCTTACCATTAAACTGTGAAACTGATGGCAAAGTGGAAGTAATCTTGCATAATAGTAAGTCATTCTGAAACGCTGGCACCGACTGTGTTGTGTTTTAGCTACTGCAGTTTTTCTGCCAGCTGGAATGTCTACCTTAAGTCAGTTGCTACAGGATGACATGGTTTGTATACTTTGCTTAGCTGGCATAGAAAGTCTTGACTAATACACTTATGAGCCACAACAACAGGAATCTGAAGAGAATTTTGGCATACTCTGAGGATTCTTCCATCTGCCTCCAATTTGTAAAATTTGTGTGGAGATTTTTATTTATAATCTACTTGGATTTATTTATTTTTATATCATATGTCAAGACACAAAAAAGGTCACTGAAAAAATGTTTGGCTTACTAACCTGCCTTTGCTGCAGATAGAACAAGTAGAAACAGTTTCACAAATCACACAGGCACAATGTTTCTTAGTTTCTAGCAATATAACTGTCTTTTCTCTGTAGTTTTTAAGATAGTTAAATATTCACATGGAAAAAGGTCATGTTCAGAAGTAAGGTACAAAGATTTAAGTTTTCCCATCTGTTGAGAGTAGTGCCACTACCTGGAAAGGATGTTATCAATCTTAATTAGTAAATGTTGTAGACCTTTTAAAGCACTTTACATACCTGCTATGTTAAAGGTATGTTCAGCTGCACTAATTAAGAAAATTAGTTGGCTGTTTCTAGTGTCATCAAGGGTGAAAATATTCTCTTTTGTTTAATATCAAGTTAAGATAATTGCAGGAAGCTCAAACTTCTTTCAGTACTATTATTTCAGTAGCTACCTGCCTTAACTGCAGTACTGTGGCCCTTGGTTATAACACTGAAGCACCCAACATAATCTTGGAACATAGACATAACTGAAGCATTTCTGAATCTTGCTACAGCCTTGGGTTTCACTAGGTTTAGTCCAAAACCTTGGACTTACCATTCCCTATTCTAAATGCCAAACTGTGTCAACCCTAGAGCGTGTTGTTGAGTTTTAACTTGGTCCAGCCAAATGATATGCCAGTTAACTGTCAAAGCAAAGGCAAACAAGAAATTATATTACTTCTGGGTTTCTTTTCTCCTTCCAATAACTGGAAAAGTGTCTGACCCATAAGATAATTTAAATAACCTTTCTAACTACTTTGAAGAAAGGGATGAGGAAGAAAATGATTGGCTCGTTGTTTCTGAAGAACCTAAAGTTTAACAATTCCCATGGTTGGAATCTGCTCAGAAAACTGGGATGCCTCTTAAAACGTATGTTCTACCATGTATAACTTCTTCTGATAACATCTGTTTGTGAAGTAACTCTTATTTCTGTGCATGTTTATAGCGATAAAGGCTTCACTCTTGTGGTTTTTCTTTTGAAATATAGCTGCTTCAGAACAGGCAAAGACTCTGGCCAATTGCACGACATTTCCCAAGGCCTGTTAGATTCCAGTTTTAAACTGAAAGTTTAATGTGGCTCAGTGAAAATGAGCATGCAGTCGACTTTCTAACGAGAATTGGATTTAATGTACTTTCCAGTGATGCCCCTCTCCCAAACTCTTTAAACAATGTAACTGTAACTTGTCAGTATCACTTTCTCACCTCTCTATCTCCACTGCTGCTGTTTGCCACAAGTGCTCACCTAATCGACCACAGTTGCAAGTGTATTTTTAGGTCTCACTGATATTCTCTGGGCTCGCTGCTTGTGACCAGACTGCATTCTCTACTTAGTGTTTCTCCAAGGAATCATTAACCTTTGATCTTGAAAAGAGAATAGTAGAAGAGCCTTTTTTCATTTTGTGTACTTAGTTTGTCATCAGGCATTTAATTAGCATTTATGTACAGAGCACACATTTCACAATAATCTGTAAATATTATTAAAATACTGAGGAGACCACTTCATAAATTGTTAAGTTGGTTTGGAGGTGATAGTGGTGGAGATACACTCACTCACCAGATATTGAGATATGGCTGAACCTTGTAGCCTTAGAAATCTGCACTTCTGTTTTATTCAGTTGCTTTGCATTTACTAATTTGCATCTTCTGAGCTCTTATTACTGCTATTATTATTACTTAAAATGTCTGGTTTCTTCTATTTAAATGTTTTAAAATGTACTGTGACTCAGAAAGGTTTGGCCTCTTGACTACTGAGGAAGTGGCAGGCCTTTGCTACAGCAGGGGAAACCAAAGAATTTTCTGGTTCTGTAGCAGATGGGCCATAAAATGGGTGGGAAGCAAGTGGCTAAAATGAGTGCAGGGGTGGAGAGTGCCTGGATATCTCATTAAGGGCAAGGGAGCTGGGGGGGAGGGGGAACAGGGGAGGTGATCTTCAGCTGACTTTTGTATTCTCCCACCCTACACAGTCATTAGATCTGTGAATGAAGAGTGGGTTCTTTCTACCAATAACATTCCCAAAAAAATCTCTGCTACAGAAGAGCCTGATGCTAAATGCCCCCTTTGTATATAATGTTTTCTAACACGTTTAGTTAGACTAAATCTTTTTTCAATGAACGTGATGCTGTTTCAGATATAGATAGTGGTTATTCTGCTGTGTTCTAGGAGCTTGTTCACTAGAACATGCAATAACATTTTTCAGATGTCCACTTCCTAACTCCAAGTGCCTTTTTTTTATACACTTGATTAAATGAACGGGTCCTGTAACTGCCTTCTTTGTGGGTTTATGATGATTTATTTTTCAAATCTAAGATCCTGTTTTTTTTTTAACACAGCATTTTACTTTGTGTTCTCTGACATAAAAGGTGATACAGAGAGAGAAAGTGGGTGAGGTAATATATTTTATTGGACCAGCTTCTGTTGGTGAGAGAAGCTTTCAAGCCAAAAAGAGCTCTCTTTCAGGGCTTGGAAGCTTGTCTCTCTCACCAACAGAAGATGGTCCAGTAAAAGATATCTCACCTACCTTGTATCCTGGGGGGACCCAGATGGCTACAACCACACTACATACATCAAAGGTAAAAAGGCTGTTTAACAGTTGTTCCCTGAAATTATAGGGGAATATGGGTCAGGGGCACGTCTGGTTAAAAGTTAACCTTTGGTTGGGCAGTATAAATGTCCTAAAGAGTCACAAAGATAACATAGTGGGCAGGATTAACAGGTAGATTTAGCTGGAGAGGTCAGCAGTATTATTTGTTGTTTTTTTTCTTGCTTGGGAAAACCAGCTGGGCTGGTATCCACTGTTGTTTTGTTATAGTAGAGAAAAAGCATGCTGAACTGTGGTTTCCTTTTTTTAACCTTGCTTTGAACGAGTGGTCTAACTTCAGCTGGTTTCAGTAAGATAGAAAACAGGAGAGTGTGTACAATGTCCTTTCAGGAGGAAAGTGTAAGATTTCTTTACACTTGTATGGATGTGAATGTATTTTTAAAGAACACGGAAATGAAGAAGTTCTGTTTCAAAATGACATTTTTTTGAAAATCATAGTCAACTTTTTAATACTCTAAGATTTTGCTGAGTCCTAAGAGAGTCACCAACACCCTAGCTTTGTGGTTCACTGTTTGGGGTGAGGCTTATTAGCATATACTGTATGGAAACATTTTGCTGACTACTAGTTTTCCTGCTGCTAAAATGAATGATTGTTTTGCTCTTGGTTTGAATGAGTGGTGTGGCATCTGTGTTACTAAACATTGGCAAATCGAGTTGATGAATAAAACGCATGCTCAGTTGAGCTGTGCCCTTCTACCTACTTTACTGACAAACATGTGACTGCTTCAGAAATGTGGAAGAAGGGAATGCATGGAGCAGATTATATTAAATTGGCTTCAGAGAAGCAGAAGAGAATTCCCCTAAAGAAAAGGGCTTCAAGGAAGCTGTCTTTTCTCTGTAGTTTTTAAGATAGTTAAATATTCACAAGGAAGCTTTTTTTTGGCTACACAACCAGTATTTATTCTGAAAGGTTTTTTTCTTTCTTTTTTTTTTTTTTTTTAACATTTTAAAAAAGCAGTAGTTTGGTTGGGAAGCTGCAGTTCCTCTCTTTATGAGGAAGGACTGCTGAACAGGGATTTCCCTACACTCCCCTGAATTTCCCCAATACCTCCCCAGTGATCAACTAGTTACTAAATTGGCAACACTGCATGTCATAGGGGTAATGAAATGTTGTTATCCTTATTGTTTAAGTAAAGGGCAGCAGAACTGTACTTAGCCTGTCGTGACTTAGGGGGTCACCCTTAGTGCTAAATTTTTGCTGAGTCTGAGCCCCGGCACATCTAGGCTTGGTATTTCATAGCTGCAGGACTTCTGGGGTTGCCACATCAGTTATGAAAGTAAAAAACTTTCTTGAGCCCCAGCACTTCTTTCATTACAAATTAAACACTGGTCACCCTCAACTGAACTGCACTCACTAAGCAAGGGTTTGGATGGCAGTTCCCAGTGGGGGGAGAGAGAGGGTGGGGATAGGTGTTTTGCTTACTGGTGTGGACTCTGCCTAAGAGTCACAGGCACAATTTGAACTCCCCCCTTCCCCTGTTTAAAGATAGAGCTGATTAGGCTCCATTGAGAGTTTTTTGTTTTTGTTAAGTGACCACTAGAGTTGAAATAACTGATAATTAGGTCTAAGTGCTTAGATCTGCTGTAGGGTAGCGGTTCTGTGGAAGACCTTGCCCAGCCTGCACTAGCAGTGAGGTTCCATCACTGAAAGCTGGGTGGAACCTCAATAGACTGATTCATAGAGGTCATAGTGGCAGGTGGCAGCAGAAGATGATGGCGCAGGAGCGGTGGCGTGAACAGTGGCACGATGGACAACAGCGGCTGGAGTGAGTGGCAAGCGGCTGGAGGAATGAGCAAGATGCCTTCTCTCTCCTGCCCCTCTCAGGGTGGAAGGTGAACTCATGTGAAAGCACCTCTGAACGCTGGGTCTCCATTGACCAAGGACAACAACGAGTGAGGTGCAGTGGAGGGAGAAGGGAGGAGTATGTTAAAGGAACATTTGTCTGTTGGACTACACCTCTACCCCGATATAACATGACCCAATATAACACGAATTCGGATATAACGCGGTAAAGCAGTGCTCCGAGGGGGCGGGGCTGCACACTCCGGCAGATCAAAGCAAGTTCGATATAACGCGGTTTCACCTGTAATGTGGTAAGATTTTTTGGCTCCCAAGGACAGCATTATATCAGGGTAGAGGTGCATGTTTTAGCGATTTTGCTCCAGAATGCTAGATTTGTGACTGGGAAATAAATAAATATACATTTTCTAGTAGGCCAAGATTTTTAAAATGCGTTATTTGCCAAGGTTGTTATCTCACGTTGTCGCTATCTCGAGAGGTCGTTATCTTGGGGAGTTTCTGTACTAAACATTTTTATTATTATTATTTTTTACCTAAGAATGACCATACTGGGTCGGACCATTGGCCCAATATCCTGTCTTTTGACATTGGCCAATGCTAAGTGCTTCAAAGGGAATGAAAAGAATAGAGCAATTATCAAGTGATCCATCCCCTGTTGTCCACTCCCAGCTTCTGGAGAACAGAAGCTAGGGACACTCAGAACATGGTGTTGCATCTCTGCCCATCCTGCTAATAGTGATTGATGGACCTATCCTCCATGAACTTATCTACCGTATATACACATTCATAAGCTGAATTTTTTTAGTAAAGGAAGCACCAGAGAAGGGGGTCGGCTTATGAACGGGTATAGAGAGGGAGAGATGGGACACAGCCACTCCCCCCAACAGAGGGAGCAAGGAGAGGCAGCACAGTCTGCAGAGACAGAAGGGAAGAGACGGGGCCAGAGTCTTTCCACTTCTGGCCACGTTGCTCTCCCACCAGTCTCTGAAGCAGCTGCAGCCGCACCGCCCGGCCCCACCCCCCAGAGCATGGTATGGCCGTGCTGCCCGGCCTTCTGGAGTATGCTGTGGCCACGCCCCCTGGCCTGCCGGAGCACACTGTGGCCACGCCACCCAGCCCGCTAGAACATGCTGCGGCCGCACTGCCCGGTCTGGCCTGCTGGAACAGCTCCAGCCAGGTCCGAGACATCCTCCCCTAGCCCTCCCCAGATAAGGTGAGAAGGGATGGGATGGGGAGAGTGTGGGGGTCCCGGGCTAAGGATGGGGTCATGTGGGGGGTGGTCGCAGGGGTTACTCCCCTGACTCCCAGCTTTTTCCCCCCCCAAAAAAAATTTCCCCACCAGTTGCTGTCCCGGCCCGTCAGGGGAAGCAGCAGGCGCGCTGGGACACTTTGTTTACTTAAGTTTGCCTGCTGACGCTCGAGGTAAACAAAATTGGCATGTTAGGTAAACAAACCATCTTGGACGACCAGCAGCTTATCCTGATGGCCTGGGAACCAACGTTTACTGACCCCTGAATTATAGGGTTGGCTTATGAACGGGTTATAAAAATTTTCCATTTTTACTTATCCATCTTGCAGGAATCGGCTTATAAATGAACTGGCTTATGATCGAGTATATACGGTTCTTTTTTGAACCCTGTTATAGTTTTCGCCTTCACAACATCCCCTGGCAAAAAGTTCCATGGGTTGACTGTGTGTTGTATGAAGAAATACTTCCTTTTGTTTGCTTTAAACCTGCTGCCTATTACTTTTATTGGGTGACCCCTAGTTCTTGTGTTATGTGAAGTAGTAAATAACATTTCCTTATTTACTTTTTCCACATCAGTCAAGATTTTATAGACCTCTATCATATCCCCTTAGTTGTCTCTTTTCCAAGCTGAAAAGTCCAATCTTAATCTCTCCTCATGTGGAAGCTGTTCCACAATCCTTAATCATTTTAGTTGCCTTTATCTGTGCCTTTTCCAACTGCAATATATCTATTTTTGAAATGGGGTGACCAGAACTGCACACAGTATTCAAGATGTTGGCATACCATGAATTTATATAGTGAAAGTGAAGGAGTTTGGTTTGCCAGACTGATCAGCAAACCAATGCTGACAACCTTTGTGAAAAGGCTGCAAAATACCAAGCCTGTGGACTGCATTGACATGCAGAAAACCTTATAAACCAGTCACTGTCCGAGCCAATTTAGAAGTACTTAATGAGGCTGTTAATAGTGCTGGAGAGACAACACAGTTTATGCAAACAAACATGGCTGTCTCATCATACTTTCTATTTAAGCAAGAGATACCACACACTACAAACTGAGGACCAATGTTAAGTGCATTGTCACTTGTTAATTCTGAAATTGGACATTGATTCCGACCAACACCAGCAGAGGCTCACTATCTTTCTGCAAGAAACTCAACTGACTGGTTAGAAGCATATGGTGCAACAGTGAAAGACTAGCAGTTGAAAAAGTGAAGAACTCTCACCACATTCAGAAAATGTGCATACATGGCCGATGAATGCACTGATGCAAATGGGCATCAAGTATTAAGTCATTGCGTACGTTATCTTGATATCAGTGGTAGGCCAGTAGATGCATTTCTAGATGTTCAGGTTATAGAAGAAGACATATCGGCTGTATGTGTGTGTTATGCTTTTTTTTTTTTCAGCAAGAGTCCACAAGGACTGAGCATCTTGGGAAAAAATAGAAGATACACTAGGACTGAAGTTCAGATGAGTCCAACCTGAGAAAACCTGCTGGCTTTCTCATGAGCAATCCTTGGCTGTTGTCTTAAAATTACAGCAACCGTTATTATTGACTTTGGAAAGTATCTACCAAGATGGGACGGATCTAAGTAGTGAGGCTGGTGAACTCTGAACTTAGTAGCAAAAGTAGACGACTGTTGCCATTCTCTCTAGTAAGTCTATTGTTGAAACCACTTGAGTTATTAAACAATGCCATCCAGGCATCTGGTACAACAGTAGTAGATCTTTGTCAAGCAGTAGAAGCTACACTGAGATCAATCGGCAAGAGAGCCATTGAAAACATACTGGAAGAAGCAAAGACTTCAGTTCAGAAGTTGACTAAAGAGGACAAAAAGTGCTTGTTAAGACAGCTGAAGAAGTACACAGACTTGATTCTTACAAATCTACAACAGCAACTTCTAGATTCTACTAAACCTCTATTCGGCTTTTACAGATGCCTGTCTTATAAAACACCAACAGTTGAGTGGAGTGAGGCACTACTGCCAATGGAGCTGCTATGTGATCAGGACAGAACAGAGAATTTAAACGCAGAGTGGAATATCATATGATGAATGAATGAAGATTTGATTTCAACTTCTTTATCATCACTAGTAGTTCGACCCGATCTTTGTGCTATGTTTCCTGTGATGAAAGAAGTAGGAATTCATCTCTTGCTACTCCCAGTCACAACAGCTATAGTTGAACATTCTTTTTCCTCATTGAATTTCCTCATTCTGCCTTCTGCCTAATCATGAGCATATCACAAAGAACCGGAAGTACCAGACACATGAGAAGCCACCAAAGATGAATGCACTGCATTCGAGAAGTTCATTAACAGAGTTGTGCAAAATTACAACAGGAAACCAAGAAGGATGTAGATGTAGTACATGCTTCATAGTAGGATTGAGTAGCTAACTTTAATTTGTGTGATGATTTTGAAACAGGAGTTAAATCTAATAAAATGGTCGTGAAACATTTTTCAGTTTTTATTATTGTGCCATACAGCCCACCTTCGCCTTAATGGTCTCACCCCATGTCAGCTATCCCCCTTCCCTTCCCCTCCTCCCCCCCCATATATTCAAACACTACCACCTCCCTAATTTCAGTTCCTGGGGAAAACACTGTTGCTGAAGGAAAACTATTGCCATGAGATTTTTCCGTGTCTCTAGGGGTGTAGTAATCTAAGCAACGGACACTGTTTGTTTTCAGGGCTCATACTGATGAGGTGATTCTCATTGCATCACTTTTTTTCTTAAATCTGAACTTTTGGAGAGGCTAGGTTATTTTTCCATGGGAGCTAATATGCCTGTATATTTGAGACATTCAGATTAAAAATATTTTTAAAATGCTTATTACCTAATCCCTTTATATTAAAACTAAAATCTTTTAAAACGAATATATAGCAGACATACGCTACCTCCATTCTGCAGATATACACACCATTTGGTTAGTTTTACCAGTGGAAAAACCTAATATAATTGGGAGAAGATAAGACTCCTATTTATAGATTCATAAATTAAGGCCAGAAGGGGAACATTAGATCATCTACTGAGATTTCCTCTATTGCACGGGCCATCTGTCTGAAATAGGCCATATGGAATTGGGTAGTACTGTACATATTTGCAGCCCACTTCATGATATCTCCCAAAAAATTGGGAAATTAAGCAAGCCAGGGATGTTTCACTGGAAATGGAGTAGCTTCTGGACCAATAGTTCCTCTGGGATAGTAAAATCAGATTTGTTTTATATAATTTTTAACTTTTTTCTTTTGGCAGAACACTTTTTGAAAATGGCAGAAGCCCATCAAGCAGTAGCGTTTCAGTTTACAGTAACTCCAGATGGGATTGACCTGCGAATGAGCCATGAGGCTCTCAGACAGATCTATCTTTCTGGTCTCCATTCCTGGAAAAAGAAGTTCATCAGATTCAAGGTATTGAGTTCCTGTAGGTTTGAATGCATAATCCAAACCTATTTGGTATTTTTAAAACTTGCTTGGATTTTGCATGAGTAGAACTAAATATTGATGTAGCTATGGAAAATGATCATCATTCATCCTGATTTAATCAAAGTCTTTTTATTCTAACATGCCAATTTTGTTCTCAGTTATAAGTGCAAACATTGAGTTATGCTGAAGAACTTAGCACTGAGTGATATTTTGTGGAAACAGTAAAATAGCTATGTGAAGGCTAACCTTGAGGCATTTTTATTGGCCTTTTATATATGAGGCCCCGGTGCTGTTCTAAATTTTATCCCTGAGGGAATTCTGTGCCAAAAATTAAAAATGTTGTATATTTTATTTGTCTATATAACACTACATAATTATACGAGTTTCAATTATTTTGCTAATTTATTTCAAATACCTGTCAGCCAGTATGTCTGTAACAATACAGACAACAAAAGAGATTCCCCCCAGGAGTAGAGAATTAATGAAACCCCTACGACAACCCAGTTCCTGTTTCTCTATTATGCTTTTGTTGGACACCTCAGTATGGGTGTGTCACACATGCCAAATGGGCACATTTTGGGGGTTAACTCTGCCCCTCCGGTCTCAGACACCCACACCCTCTACCTCCCAGAGCCCACCTGCATGGCTTACCCCAGCCCAGTATCCCCCAGAGAAGAGCTGCATGATGCCCCCCACGCCCCGTACCGCCCAGGGATCCAGAGAGCGAGACAGCCTGATGTTGACTCCCGGGCATGTACAGAGTTTCCTGCATGCTGCCTCCTTCCTTCAGGATGTGCTGGGAACGCAACTGCCGGAAACCCTCCAGCATCCCCTTTCCCTCCTCCTTCCCCCGGCAGTGTCCTGTATTTGTGAGCTGGCCTCTTTTGGGTCCAGCTGCCCATAATGGCAGCCAGCAGCTCTGCAGCACCATTCTGCAGGGGGAAGTGAAATTCTGCACAGAACATTAATTCTGCGCTAATTCTGCATTGTCCAGTGGTGCAGAATTCCCCCATGAGTAAAATTAAATAAATCTAATGGTAGGGTTCTTCCTTCTCTCTTCAGTTAACAATAGTCCAAATCCCAAAATACCCAGAAGTAGCATAACCTGGGTTGTCACATTTGGTGGTCATATTGTTAATGAGAAAACCGGGAGTGAACTAACATAGTGTTTAAATTAGAGTAGGTAGTCATTTCAGATTGAGAAAAGTTTGTCATTCTTGATTAAACAAAATTTTGGCTCTTCTAGGCCCCAGTCTTCCAAACGTGTATGCTTCTCATTACTTACAGAGAAGCCTCACTGAATTATTCCCATGTCTAAATTTTCACATACATAAGAATTTACAGTAAAAACGTGATTGTGCATACTTGCTGTCAAAATTAAGTTTCCAAACTGTCAAAACAAATATTCATGAAAACATGACTTCTTGAAGATTCTGATGTTACACAAATGTGTTCTAGTAAATTAAACTAAGAAATAGATAGTGGATCTCTGATGCGTGGAACACTTAAAAAGTAAAATCTGGGTTTTACATTAAATTCTAAGTATTGGGGTCTAGATTGTTGTGTATTCACTGTGCTTTTTTCCAAATGTCTGTTTTTACATTATGCTTATTTATGCATTATTACTATTAGTGTTGACAGACTGTAGTCTGACATAACTGTATGTGAAATACTGAAATTACTTTCTAAAATAGTTCTATTATAAATCTAGAAGTATACTTGGGATTCTTATGTAACTGTGTGTAGAGCACTGTTTTAATTATATAGAAAACTTAGCTGTGTTTTTAGAATCCAAATTGATAAAATGTTGCTGCCACACTGAGCATCTGTTTTAGAGAGGCCATTTTCAGATGAAGTGGATGTTCCATTAAAGAGTTATTTGTGCTAAAGAGGTCCATTCATTTTAGCCTCTCTTTAGCAGTCTTCCCCACTGCAAAGTGCAGCCCTCCTGGTTCTGCTTCACGCTTGCACAAGGCTTGCAGTTTGGGTGAACATATATATAATTTGATATATAACTGAGAATCTCTCTAAGCTCATTTCATGCATCATCTGGGTATAACAGCTTCTGAATCACAATTGCTTCTTTCTCCCAATCTAGTCTTCTCATCTGTGTCCATCTCCTTGTTCTGAGTTAGACGTGTATTTGGAAGAAAAATGTTGGATTCTAATGTTAGTGTCCTCTTAAAAGCTATTTGTATAATTAAGATTTTTTTTTTGTATTGTGAAATAAATGACTTTCGTATGGGAAGGCTAAGTAAGGGATTCTGTTTTTCCAGAATGGAATTATCACAGGCGTGTATCCTGCTAGCCCATCCAGTTGGCTTATTGTAGTAGTGGGAGTGATGTCAACAATGTATGCCAGAATTGATCCTTCTTTAGGAATAATAGCTAAAATCAACCGGACCCTTGATACAACGTAAGTAGACTAGTACCTATTTCTTCTGAATGAATCAGTTTTTTATGCAAACCAGCATTTCTCTTGTCAAACAGATGTATAATCTAATAGACTTTCACATACCAAGTTTTAAGTTAAAGAACTAAATCATAATACAGTATATAATGTGCAAGTCACCATGTTGGTATTACCACCTCATTTTATTAGCATGAGTATTATCTGAGGAGTACAACTGATAGCTTTTCATCCGAGAACAGACAGCACAGGTGTTGTGGACAGGACTGAAGAACATTAACCGAGCCTGTAAAGAGGAATCTTGTACAACCCTGCCCTACAATGTGCCTGGCTTAGGCAATGTACCTCTGAGTGCTAAATTCATTCACAATTTTAAGAAAATAAAAAAATAAGTGAAGATATCTCAATGGGATGTTTCACCTGCAGACTGACATGTATATCAGGACACTATATCCATGTCTCTGTTTAGGTATGAAGTACGGTTGACTACAAAATGTTGCCATGATTCTGTTTATACTGTAGAAATTGATTTAAACCTTCTTTGACTTGTTGAGCTAGGTAAGTATTAGGCTACTGGTAGCCAGAGCTATTTGGAAGTATCAGTAAATACTGTAAGCCCAGTCCGCCAAAGTCATGCAGAAGCTTGTGAGCATCAATTTAGGCCTCTTATTTATTGCTTTAGAAAGCTATTGCATGTATCTCACTAGCTGGATTGGAAATATAACTTCAGTTAGTATTTTCAGAAGACCACCAAGTGTTTCAAATGTGGTTGGGAGTATGTGTATGATAAACTGCATTTTTGACACTATATATTTAAATAAAAGTATTCTTATTGTGCCAAGCATGGATGGGCATATTGTTTTATGAATTCCACATATATTTGACACACACAAGGTATAAACACTAAAATATTTTATATGGTATTTTTTACCCCAATGTTCCTTGTCAGAGGAGGAATAGTACAGACCACAGCCAAGCAAAGCACTGGTAGACATGAGGCAAGCTTTCTACAGCGTCTTCTGCTAAGTTAGTCTTGTGCGGGATGGAACCCACACAATCCTGACTTGCAACATACTTCTCTTCCGGCTCTGGGCCTTTCTTAGTAGTGGCAGAGTGTGTGGTAGTTTTCTGATATGCACAAATGAGACAAGGATGAAACCACAAACTCTTTTGTACTTGTGACTGAAGGAAGGAATTTGTTCTCTTATATAGTGGTAAGGCTAATAGGTCAAATCATTTAGTGCTACCTTTCTCTCAGTTACTACCATTTTAACACACTTTTCTGCACATCTTGTGTATGCAGTCACTGAGGAATCTGGGTGAATTATGTTAAATCATGTTGGACCTTTCTAGTGACTTAGGAGTGTAAATCCAGGGTGAATGAGAACAGATTTATCCTCTTCTCTATTCCTACAGCACGATGAGAGGAAGTGTGTGGGAAAAGATGCTACTAATACTTAAATATTATTTAAAGCTCCCTTTTTAATAGTCATTTTTAAGGATTTGGAGAATTGATGCCCCAGAGAAAATTCTGATCCATACTTTTTCTCTCTCTCTCTCAATTGAAAAAAGTGGACTTAGCACGTAGAAAGAGACTAGCTTGGCAGTGGCCTCAAAAAGTGAAGTTGGTTTATCCACAGTCTAGGTACTGCATTGACAGCTGAAGTACAAGTTGCATCACAGCACCCTCCAGTGTGTCTCACCTCTGAGCAGGAAGGATCATCTGTAGAGAGTGAGAAACTTCCCTTTGTCATTCAGCCACTCTCCTCTTTGAGTTTGCCTAGATTAGTAAAAGATCTAACAACCTGCATTTACACAAAGGAAACTACTGTGAACATCTTTTACCTCAATTTCTGTTGCTCAAGGTCAACCCTATGATGAAACCTAGGGACGTACACCAGTGAGGAACTAGGCATATTGGAGCTCCTGCACACACACCTTATTTCCTCCCCATCCTAATCATCCCCTGCATCCAGAATAGCCCTTACATATGTGCACACAACTGCTCTTATGTAGGGTGGTTGGCAAAGGAGGTGGCAGACCTATCCCAATGGAGTTTGCCTATGCCGGAGGAATTCACCACCACACAATGGAGAATGACTTTAATGGACCAAAGAACCCTCTAATTCTCCCAGAAATCTGTTGGTGAAAGGTTAGCTATAGGACCTCTATATAGGGCTTAATGTAGCTAGTCACTGGGAACAAGCAGGGCTCATGTTAGCACTTTTGTAGTTCTTCTACATTGTTTTACTTCTTCTGACATTAATTGGCGTAAACTGACTTTTATTTTAAATAGTGGTTATATGTCCAACCAAACGCAGAACATTGTGAGTGGGATGCTTTTTGGCACAGGGCTGTGGGTAGCCCTTATTATGACAATGCGATACTCACTGAAGATGCTGCTTTCCTATCATGGATGGATGTTTGCTGAACATGGCAAACTTTCCACAGCAACCAAGATTTGGATGGTAAGGAAATTTTGACTGTTTCTGTTTTAATTGTGGCACTAATAAGATATCTAAAATACCATTTGATCTCTTTCGTCATTAAGCTCTTAGAAGCCAGTTCGTTAGTTATTTTTCAGTTTTCTTTCTCTCATTCATTCATTCTTAATGTTTGGTATGCATTGGGGAATGTCCTTGTACAATGCTATTTGCTCTCCCAGTGTCTTTGGTTGCTGTCATCCAGTTGCTACCTGGGTTGTTGGTGAAACTGTTCTAATAGTTCTTGAAGAAGGGAGAGTACTTGTATAATTTGCTAATTTACCCAAAGTGGGGGATCAAATATACGTCCTACAGCCACCTCTTCTTTAGTATGGAAGTACAACTCTGAGATTACAGGTCCCAGCATACAGTGCTGCATCTTCTACAGAATGATCTGACCTAACTGTTTAGTGCAGGATGGAGCACTAAATTTTGGGAATTGTAGTCCCTGCAATGTGACATCTCTGCTCTGGTTGAGAAGCACTGTAATCTACTCCATTTAAAGTAAAATAGTTGCAGCCCTCTGGTTCCTGGCAACATGGCTTTCAGTTGGGTAGAGCTTGGATGCTCTTGACCCAAAACAACCAATATTTGAAAGACCATGGTTGTGCTTGATGAACCGAGAGAGAACAGCAACACAGGAGATAAAACCTGTTAAGCAGTCTAAAACAATAAAACTCCCTTTTACTGCTCCCCCATGATCCATCTTTTTATTGATGTTTAGTTTCATTTCATTTACTTGAAATCTTTTCTCTCAAATTGATTTCCATATAGTTGAAAATATGGGACTTTGGCCATTTTATGTTAAACGTACAGTTTTCTATAGCTATTTTGGTCAAAACAAATACATATTTACTGTAGAACTTTATTTTGCAATGAAAGAAAACATAATATTTTCAAAGTATTTAGCACTTTTATGTTCAAAGCATGTTGAAAACATAAAAGCACAAAATGCCTTTGTGAGGTTAGGTGATTTCTGTTACCCATTTTATAGATGTCGGGGGAACTGAGGCAGACACACCTAATGATTCACCCAAGATAGCAAAAGAAGCCTAGTGTCAAACCCAAGATAAGATCTAAGAGTTCTGTGACCCAGTCCTGATCATGACTCTATGGAAAAGAATCTATTTAAGAAGCCATATGCCTCAAATGATGTTTTTAGAGAGGTCTGTTTGCATGTGGGTGAATGATTTTTGGGGAGGGGATTTGCTGTTAATCAAACTCAATTATGTCAACAAAAATACTTATCTTGTTTTGCCCTTGGTTGTATTAAAAATGGTGTAAGAGCCCGATTAAAATAAACATGATGATACCCCTTATTCACCGCATTCTCCAAGTTTACTACAGTGTGTGGTTAACATGTAGTGGCTGTGTTGTGAAGGATGTTCAGTAGGCATGTAGAATGATATGCTAAAATAATTCTAAGGTGAATACGTATCTGTTATAAATGAAATTTTTGATAGCTCCCCCAGATATGGTACTGAGAGCCGCCTGATATGAATTTGTACAGTACAGGTACTGAATGGTAAGGCACAGTGCACTCTGTCAAAATTGCTTGGCATTCTCACTGGCTGAGTTTTCAGCATGTCCTACTAAATGGATATTTTAAGCTGTTAATCTTCCCTTTATAATGTTCAGCTTGAGCGGTGTAAACTGTAATCCTAATTATCATGTCTTGCTGCCTGCATTATATTTCTGGGTACTGTTGGAAAGCTGTTTCTCTTCATGGTTTTAAGTCAGTCTCTCTCTCTCTCTCCCCCCCCCCCACCCAGTGTTGCCTCTGAAGACTGACATGTCAGAACTCGTTAATTGGTATTCTCTTTTGGAACTACAAAGTCCCTCAAACTTTTTCCTGATACCTAACATAGCTGGTTTACTAATTTCCAGTGGTAGTGATGGTATTACTTCCCTCATAAACATTGCTGACCTTCATAGCTTTTTACGTCTTTATTATCTCTTCTTGGTATTTCATTATTTTTTCTGGACCTGTTTCCCTTTTTATTTCTCAGCTGTTCCCTTGATTAAGAGCGTTCAGAGGTGTGGTTAGTATGAATTTACTGATCTTTGTTCAGAAATAGTCACCTGATTGGAAAACTGGACTGTCTGTTCACCCATAGTCCAAACTGCTTTGCAAGTGACTGGAAACTATAACACTTGTGCTCAGTTTTTTTAAGGAAATTTATTATTTTTAATTCCTGTAGCAGTACTACAGAGTAAACTTGTAGTTATAGTTTAATATTTATTCCATAGACAGCAAGGAGAAATTTTGTGTCTGCTGTGAAGGCAACACCCATTAGAATGAGATCATTGCTGTATCTGGATGTGAAATAATAGCAGTTAACTGTGTAGAATAAATCACTTAGTCTTTTTGACGGATCATTTGAGAGGTATCCAAATTGGACTAAAATGTCTTAACTGTTAACAAGCTTACTGTAAGGGGGGGAAAAAGAGCTACATAGAAGTCAATATTGTTATTGCCATCAGGTGAGCAAGAATCCTCCTTATCATGGGAGAATTTGCACCTGGTATGGTTCAAGTATTCTGAAGCCAAATTGTCCCCCCCCCCCCCCCGTGAAAGGTGAAGAAAGCAACTTCCTGGTGAAAATCTCCATGACCATCCCCATCCCCCCTGTGAGAACGGTGGGGCTTGCCTGCAAATCTTACAGATCCCTGAGAGGACAGGGCCAACCATCTGGAGATTTTGTGCTCCAGGTCACCTTCCTGGATCTTTTCTAGCAGTCATGCTACTAGGAACAACTCCATCAACCTCTGGAGGCCCTCAAGGGTGCAGGGTGGGGTGACACTGAAAAGGTAGTATCTCTGATCATGGAAAAAACAGATTTTTCTGTTTTAAAAAAAAAAAAAAAAAAAAAAAAAGTTGCCAGAAGGACTCCTTATTGTTTTTGCTGATACAGACTAACACGGCTACCACTCTGAAACCTGATTTTTCTGTATAAGTTCTGTAGGGTCAGAAAGGGAATGAATTGAATTGCCCTCCTGTGCCCACTGAGTAGTTGCCCCCTCCATTGAGGATGGTGAACCACACAGAGAAGACTCCACTGGGTTCTTGGGTATGGGTGTAGGGAGAACAGAGCTAAAACTTGAGTCTCCCCTTTATGTTGAAGTGGAGTGATCCATATCAAGTGGAACCCCTCCATGTGTAGATATAAGAGGTGGCATGATCTCGCCTTTTGTTTTATAGTAGTGTAGGTCTAGTGTATGTGATCAGTGCTCAGGACCTGCAATAGGTGGAAGGGTTCCTTCCATATAGGGCTTGAAGAAGGTGGGAAAGAAATGCTCAGTCTTAATGATGATATGCCAAGTGTGTTGCCTTCTTCCTGTAATTGGTGACTTTCTTGAGGCACTTGAAGGCCCTACATACACTAAAACTTGATTATTAACACTGGCATTCTTATACTTGTTTTCATTGCATTCTTAGAAACTGTGCTATGGAGTTGTTGGGCCAGTGGTTTCTGTTAGGAATATATATTTTGTGGGGGGGAAAACACTGTCTACGTTAGATTTTTATATCAGGCTAAAACTGTGTAGGTAAATGGTTCTCAAACATAGTTACAATATTTAATTTTTTTAAAACATGGTTGTAGCTAGCTAGTGTTCTTATTCTAGCATGGGCCTTAACCCAGTGATAGAATAGGTTTTGAGACACCATATAGATAAAGTTCGATTTTCAGTCTTGCCAATCCTCTAGTCTTCAAAGAGGTAAACCTATTCAGAAAAACACTTTATAGAGAACTTTTATGGTCTACATCATAGACATTTCTCCTGTCGCCTTTAGGATGGGAACAGAGGCATTTACCAGGCCTTTACTATACAACAGAGGCAATGTGTCCTAGTGTCTAGAACACTAGATTGGAAAACTGAGGCACAAAGAGGTAGGCCTGGTCTACACTGCGAGTTTAGGTCGACTTTAGCAGCGTTAAATCAAATTAAGCCTGGACACGTTCACACGACGAAGCCCTTTCTTTCGACTTAAAGGGCCCTTTAAACCAGTTTCTTTACTCCACCTCCGATGAGGGGATTAGCGATAAAATCGGCCTTTGCGGGTCGGAATTGGGGTAGTGTGGACGGAATTCGACATTATTGGCCTCCGGGAGCTATCCCACAGTGCTTCATTGTGACCGCTCTGGACAGCACTCTCAACTCAGATGCACTGACCGGGTAGACAGGAAAAGCCCCGTGAACTTTTGAATTTCATTTCCTGTTTGCCCAGTGTGGAGAGCACAGGTGACTACGCAGAGCTCATCAGCACATGTAACCATGATGGAGTCCCAGGATCGCAAAAGAGCTCCAGCATGGACCGAACGGGAGGTACGGGATCTGCTCGCCATATGGGGAGATGAATCAGTGCTAGCTGAACTCCGTAGCAGTAAAAGAAATTGCAAAGTATTAGAAAAGGTCTCCAAGGCCATGAAGGACAGAGGCCATAACAGGGACGCACAGCAGTGCCGCGTGAAAATTAAGCAGCTACGGCAAGCCTACCACAAAGCCAGAGAAGCAAACGGAAGGTCCGGGGCAGAGCCGCAAACTTGCCGCTTCTACACGGAGCTGCATGCCATTCTAGGGAGTGCAGCCACCACTACCCCAACCGTGTGCTATGACTCCCTCACTGGAGAAACACACAGGGAAGAGGGTTCGTACGAGGAAGATGAGGATGGAGGTAATGTAGATAGCTCACATCAGCAAGGAAGCGGAGAAACCAACAGCCAGGATATGTTTGTCACCCTGGACCTGGAACCAGTAATCCCCGAACTCACCCAAGACCCTGAGGGCACACGGGACCTCTGGTGAGTGTACCTTTGTAAATATTACGCTTGCTTTTAAACCATGTGTGTTTAATGATTAATGATTAATTTGCCCTGGCAATCGTGGCCAGTACAGCTACTGGAAAAGTCTGTTAACGTGTATGGGGATGGAGCGGAAATCCTCCAGGGACATCTCCAGAAAGCTCTCCTTTATGTATTCCCAAAGCCTTTGCAAAAGGTTTCTGGGGAGGGCTGCCTTATCCCGTCCGCCATGGTAGGACATTTTACCACGCCAGGCCAGTAGCACGTAGTCTGGAATCATTGCATAACAAAGCATTGTAGCGTATGGTCCCGGTGTTTGCTGGCATGCAGACAACATCCATTCCTTATCATTCTTTGTTATCCTCAGGAGAGTGATATCATTCACGGTCACCTGGTTGAAATGGGACGATTTTATTAAGGGGACATTCAGAGGTGCCCGTTCCTGCTCTGCTGAACAGAAATGTTCCCCGCTGTTAGCCACGCGGTGGGGGGAGGGGTGAAGTGATCATCCCAGAGAATTGGGTCTGGGAGGGGAGGGGGGTTAGTTGGGTTTGTGCTGCATGTTAACCTGGAAACCGCAGCCCCTCCTTTTACATTGCAAACCCATTTTAAATGGCCAACCCAATTCATGCTTGATATGGGAAATGAGGGCGCTGCTGTTTGAAACCATTCCCACATGTTAAGAAGGTTAAAAAAGCCAAAAGACTGTGGCTTACCATGGCTGCCTGCAAGCCGAAATCTGTTGCCTGGCACTGCGTGAGTGATCTCTCACACGAAACCGGCAGGCCCTCACTATAAGAGGAAAAATGTGACCTTGTAATGAAAGCACATGTGCTGTGTAATGTGAACAGCAAAATGTAACGTGAAAGAGTGTACCCATTGTTCTCTAAAATGTCTTTTTTTAACCACCTCTCCCTTCTCCTCCACCAGCTGAAAATGTTTCTCCTTCAGAGGCTAGTGAACATTAGAAAGAGAAAACGGAGGACGCGGGACGATATGTTCACGGAGCTGCAGATGTCCTCCCACGCTGATAGAGCACAGCAGAATGCGTGGAGGCAGTCAATGTCAGACTACAGAAAAGCACAATATGAACGAGAGGAGAGGTGGCGGGCTGAATCGCGGGATGAACAGAGCAAATTGCGGGCTGAAGATGATAGGTGGCGTCAGCTTGCAGACAGAAGGCAAGAGTCGATGCTCCGGCTGCTGGAGCATCAAACTGATATGCTCCAGCGTATGGTTGAGCTGCAGGAAAGGCAGCAGGAGCAGAGACCACCGCTACAGCCCCTGTGTAACCAACAGCCCTCCTCCCCAAGTTCCATAGCCTCCTCACCCAAACGCCCAAGAACACGGTGGGGGGGCCTCCAGCCACCCAGTCACTCCACCCCAGATGATTGCCCGAGCATCAGAAGGCTGCCCTTCAATAAGAGTTAAAGTTTTAAAATGCAGTGTGTCCTTTTCCTTCCCTCCTCCCACACCCATCCAGGGCTACCTTGGCAATTATCCCACTAGTTGTGTGATGAATTAATAAAGAATGTATGAATGTGAAATAACAATGCCTTTATTGCCTCTGCAAGTGGTGCTCGAAGTGGGGAGGGGAGAGTGGGGTGGTTGGTTTACAGGGAAGTAGAGTGAACCGGGTGGGGGGGGGGGGCTGAGGGTTCATCAAGGAGAAACAAACAGAAGTTTCACACTGTAGCCTGGCCAGTCACAAAACTCGTTTTCAAAGCTTCTCTGATGCGCACCGCGCCCTGCTGTGCTCCTCTAACCGCCCTGGTGTCAGGCTGCGCGTAATCAGCGGCCAGGCGATTTGCCTCAACCTCCCACCCCGCCATAAATGTCTCCCCCTTACTCACAGATATTGTGGAGCGCACAGCAAGCAGCAATAACATTGGGGATATTCTTTTCGCTGAGGTCTGAGCGAGTCAGTAAGCCAGCGCGCTTTTCAACGTCCAAATGCACATTCCACCATTCGGCACTTGCTCAGCCTGTAGTTGAACAGGTCCTGACTACTGTCCAGGCTGCCTGTGTACGGCTTCATGAGCCATGGCATTAAGGGGTAGGCTGGGTCCCCAAGGATCACGATAGGCATTTCAACATCCCCAACGGTTACTTTCTGGTCCGAAAAGAAAGTCCCTTCCTCCAGCTTTCGAAACAGAGCAGAGTGCCTGAAGATGCGAGCATCATGTACCTTTCCCGGCCATCCCACATTGATGTTGGTGAAACGTCCCTTGTGATCCACCAGGGCTTGCAGCAGCATTGAAAAGTACCCCTTGCGGTTTATGTACTCGGTGGCTTGGTGCTCTGGGTTCTGTCTATGGCCCTACCACAGTTTGGGAATCCCATTTCAGCAAAGCCATCCACTGTGGCCTGCACGTTTCCCAGAGTCACTACCCTTGATATCACCAGGTCTTTCATTGCCCTGGCAACTTGGATCACAGCAGCCCCCACAGTAGATTTGCCCACTCCAAATTGATTCCCGACTGACCGGTAGCTGTCTGGCGTTGCAAGCTTCCACAGGGCTATTGCCACTCGATTCTCAACTGTGAGGGCTGCTCTCATCCTGGTATTCTGGCGCTTCAGGGCAGGGGAAAGCAAGTCACAAAGTTCCATGAAAGTGCCCCTACGCATGCGAAAGTTTCGCAGCCACTGGGAATCGTCCCACACCTGCAGCACGATGCGGTCCCACCAGTCTGTGCTTGTTTCCCGTGCCCAGAATCGGCGTTCCACGCCATGAACCTGCCCCAGTAACACCATGATTTCCACATTGCTGGGGCCTGTGCCTTGTGAGAGGTCTATGTCCATGTCCATTTCCTCATCACTTTCGTCGCCGCGCTACAATCGCCTCCTCGCCTGGTCCGGGTTTCGCTTTGGCATGTCCTGGCTCTGCATATACTCCAGGACAATGCGCGTGGTGTTCATAGTGCTCATAATTGCCGCGGTGAGCTGAGCGGGCTCCATGATACCAGTGCTAGCTATGGCGCCTGGTCTGAAAAAAGGCGCGAAACTAGTATCTGATGGACCAGGGGAAGGAGGGAGGGAGGGAGGGCTGAGTGACGACATGGCGTACAGGTACAGGGAATTAAAATCAAGAAAGGTGGCTGTGCATCAGGGAGAAATAAAAACAACTGTCACACAGAATGGCCCCCAAAGATTAAACTCAAAACCCTGGGTTTAGCAGGCCGTTGATTTCACGGAGGGAGGGGAAGCAAATGCATACAGAACAAATCTTATTTTTTACATGTTAAGCTGGCAGCCGACGGTGCAGCATGACTGATAGAGACGCAGTACGACGACGACGGATATCAATCGTAATATGCCATCTTCTACCAAAAGGCAAGGGGCTGCTGCTGTGTAGCAATGCAGCCCCACGTCTGCCAGCACCCAGATCGCCCTTGGCCTCTTCTGGGTGCTTAGCAGAAAATACTAGGTGATTGGCAGAAAATAGCATACTACGACTGATAAGCATCATCATCGAGACAGTTGCATGTCTGCCCAGGTGCCCATGATTGACAGCCACTGCAGTACGATGACAATGGATACCAGTCATAATATACCATCTTCTACCAAAAGGCAAGGGGCTGGTGCAATGCAGCCCTACGGCTGCCAGTCATGCTGCACCGTCTACCGCCAAAAGGCAGTTAGCTGCTACTGCTGTGTAGCAATGCAATACCACGTCTGCTGGCACCCAGATGACATATGGTGACGGTGAGCTGATCTGAGCAGGCTCCATGCTTGCCGTGGTATGTTGTCTGCACAGGTAACCCAGGTAAAAAGGCACGAATCTGTTGTCTGCTGGTGCTCTGAGGGAGGGGGAGGGGCCTGGCGACATGTACCCAGAACCCCCCGCGACACTGTTTTGTATCATTCAGGCATTGGGATCTCAACCCAGAATTCCAATGGGCGGCGGAGACTGCGGGAACTGTGGGATAGCTACCCATAGTGCAATGCTCCGGAAGTCGACGCTAGCCTCGGTACTGTGGACGTGGTCCGCCGACTAGAGCACTTAGAGCATTTTATGTGGGGACACACGCAATCGGCTGTATACAACTGATTTCTATAAAACCGGCTTCTATAAATTCGACCTAATTTCGTAGTGTAGACATACCCGTAAAGTGACTTGCTGAAGGTCACTCATCAGGTTGGTGGCTGAGCTGGGGACCCAGATCTCCTGAGTTCCAAAGTGCACTATGGGGATAATGATGTTTACCTCTTTTGTAAAGTGTTTTAAGACCTACTGATGAAAAGCTAGGGTATGATTAATTTTCATCTCACACATACTTTGTTGTTTTGAATGTAATAGATTGTTTGTTTTTTATTTCAGAGGCTGGTAAAGCTTTTCTCAGGTTGTAAACCAATGTTGTACAGCTTTCAGACATCTTTGCCACGACTGCCGGTCCCAGCTGTTGAAAACACTGTTAACAGGGTGTGTTGTTGGAAGAGCTGAATTCACTTTTTCACAATTTGATTCCAAATGTCGTAATGGTTTTCAGTGTCTTTTATATGATAAATGTACTGAAGTGGTTAATGCTATTAACATTCCAATCCCTCCAATTTTAGTAACAGATTAACACAGTTATGTATCAATTAAAATAAAGGCTATGACAGACCAAGGGTAATTCAGAGTTAAAGATTGACACTTTTTCCTTTAATCTTTATCTTTGGGCCTAGGCTCTCAGTGGATAAGTGCACGATATTACATGCCTTGTCAGTAGATACAGCAGCACACAATGGAGTGTGATTTACTGGGATAGAGTCCTTGATATCCCTTGCTTTCATTATCTGTATTGTGTATTCTTGATGTTACTTAAGTATAGTGCTCCTGTTATAATAGGCTTTGTATTAGGAATTCCTTTAGGCAAGATTCCAACCAGTTTTAGGCTTATTTTGATTCTTGCAGGTGATGAGTCTTTGCTGGCCTTAGGCAAAGTAACTATATATGAAAATGAATAGGCAACAAAAATAGTGATAGTTAATTCAGTCCCCTGTAACTAAAAAAAACATACCTAAAATGGCTCAAAATTAAGGAAATACTTAATTCATAATATAAAATATATCACCTACTAAAAGGAAAATCACTTTTCCAAAAATTCTATGCTAATAGATGTGCTTTCATTTATGATTTGGTAGCAAGTAGTGAGTACATGAGGTAGGAATGGGAAGAGAAAGTACCATATTTGAAGGGGAGAAATAGATATAGTAATAGAAAATGAGCTTCTGTCTTTCAAGATGTATGCGCTCAATTATTTTTTACTAACACCTGTTACAGCTGAAACCCTGTAAACAGACTTTAGAATACTTCCCTTTGTTTGTTAAGCTCTTTGTGAATAAATGACAATAAGCTCTGGTGAAAGCCGTGGCACTGACATGAATTCTTTTCTGTATTTATTCTAGTATCTGGATTCAGTTCAGCCACTTATGAATGATGAACAGTTCAAAAGAATGGAGGGTCTTGCCAAAGATTTTGCATTTAATCTTGGACCAAAACTACAGTGGTATTTGAAACTGAAATCCTGGTGGGCCACAAACTATGTAAGCAGATGACCCAAAGGCTCTTATGAAAGCACATAGTTTTAACTCTGTCCTGTTGCATTTTTTTCCTGATTTTAATACATGCTTTTTCAATTTTCAATCTTCTGTAATTTTAAAGGAAGTCCAAAACCAAAATTACTAAAAATGCCTTGCACTTGCATCTTTAATGTCTTTCATATCCATTAATTCTTACAGTACCTCTGTGTACTAGGTGAGTACATGTACAGTCGAACACCACAGTTAAGAACTGACCAGTCCACCACACACCTCATTTGGAACTGGAAGTACGCAATCATGCAGCAGCAGACACACACAAAAAAAGCAAATACAATTCAGTACAGTACCGTGTTAAACGTAAACTACTAAAAAAAATAAAGGGAAAGCAGCATTTTTCTTCTGCATAGTAAAGTTTCAAAGCTGTATTAAGTCAATGTTCAGTTGTAAACTTTGAAAGAACCATAACATTTTGTTCAGAGTTACAAACATTTCAGTTACGAACAATCTCCGTTCCCGAGGTGTTTGTAACGCTGAGGTTCTACTGTATTGATATCCCCATTTTCTAGGTGGAGAAATTGAGACAATGATTTAAATAACTTGCTCAGTGTTGCACAGTGAGTAAGTGGCAGAGCCATGAGTAGAACTTAAGAATTCCTATCTCATTACTCTAGACCAGGCTTCCTGTCTGTCATTGAACAGGACTCAAAACCTACTTACTGCTATATTTGCTTATTAAATTAACTTGCAACTTCTCCACTTGGCCAGTCTGGGATCCAGGGAGTGGAAGGGCAGTGTGGTTTAGAGCCACCTTTTCCTCCTGCTTTCCTCAGCTGCACTGAGTATGAACTTAATGCAGATGTGAATCTGTCCAATTATGTGTACATGTTAGAGAGGGAAACAAAGCTGTAGCCACCGGGATGGGTGGGTGAGGGGTGTGTTGGGAGGGTGCATTTGGGGTAGGGGGGAAAAGAGGTCACAAAAACACATCTTACTGGCCTGTCTAAATCTTAGCTATACAGGGTAGCTTGAACAAGCTTATACAGACCCTAGAGCAGCTCTACCATAGGATGAATAATATTTCAGAAGCTTTATTATGATACGTATTATAAGGACACTTTAAAAATACTGTCTGAAGAGAAGATGGGAGATTGCTTCAAAAGTTGCTTACCTGAGAGTTAAGGCTGAGTTTCTGACCTTAGTTTCGTGGGTCCTTGTGGCTCTCTTTCCCCAAACAGTGACACTTCAGCACTCAGAATTAATTAAAAAAAAAAAATTTCCTTCTGCTTGGTGTATAATGTTACCCAGTGTTTTGGAGCCACTACAGTAGAGGACCTGAATCAGTTGAAGAGCAGAGGTACAGGCTAATTAGTTTATGCTAAATTTTGTTCTCTTCATTCTGTAGGTTAGCGACTGGTGGGAAGAATATATCTACCTAAGAGGACGTGGGCCAATTATGGTTAATAGTAATTACTATGCAATGGTAAGTAAATCTTCTAAACCTTTTTATAGAAACACTCTTTCTTAGGATTCCTGTTATCTTTTGTTTTAATACTTCCTTTCTTAACTCCATTGCTACTAACTGATATGATCTGTGCTTTCTTCCTGCTGGCATAGTCTGCACATAATATCTTACAAAAGCGCTCATGTCTTTTAATATGGAATTTTCATAAGAAATTCAGTTCCTCTGTCTTTAGCTCTGCTTTATTTGGTAGGACTCTACTTCAGATTTAGAAGTTCAAAGAGTATTATTACTTCCTGTAGAGTTTACTAATTATTTACAGTGACAAGCATTGCCTCTTGGCTCATAAATGCCTATGACTGATTCTAGTGAGAGTTCCCTGTTGACCGCCCACTAGGATTTCTGTAAGAGGAATCCTAGTCTCTGTGCTCTGGATCTCTGGGGGTGTGTTAAGCTTTGACACTTACTATAGCGAGGGAAGCCGTTCTTCTGTCACTGTAGTAAATCCACCTGTCCAAAAGGAAGTAGCTAGGTCAGCTGAAGCATTCTTCCATTGACCTAGCACTGTCTACAGGGGTGGGCAAACTTTTGTCCCGAGGGCCACATCTGGGTGGCGAAATTGCATGCAGGGCCATGAATATAGGGCTGTGGCAGGGGGTTGGGGTGCGGGGGGGGGTGCGGTGTGCAGGAAGGGGCTCAGGGCAAGGGGTTGGGGTGTACAAGGGGTTCAAGGCAGGGGGGAGGGGGGAGGAGTGTGGCAGGAGGGAGGAGTGTGGCAGGAGGCTCAGGGCAGGGGGTTGGGGTGCAGGAGGGGTGCGGGCTCTGGCCTGGTGCCACTTACCTTGAGCGGATCCAGGGTGGCAGTGGCACGCAGTGGAGCTCAGGCAGGCTCCCTGGATGTCCTGGCCCTGCGCTGCACCGCTCCGCTACCAGAAACAGCTGGCACTATGTCCCTGTGGCCCCTGAAGAAGAGGGGGGGCAGAGGGCTCCACACGCTGTCCTCACCTGCAGATACCTCCCCCAAAGCTCCCATTGGCCGCGGTTCCCCATTCCTGGCCAGTGGGAGCTGCGGGAGGCGGTGCCTGCAAGCGAGGGCAGCATGTGGAGCCCTCTGCCCCCCCACCCCCAGGAGCTGCAGGGACATGGTGCTGGCCGCTTCCGGGAGTGGCGTGGAGCTCACGGCGCCACGGGGGTGGTAATCCCACCAGCTGGATCCAAAGCCCTCACGGGCTGGATCCAGCCCACGGGCCATAGTTTGCCTACCCCTGGTTTACACTGGGGCTTAGTTCAACTTAACTGTGTCTCTTAGTGGTGTGAGGTTTTAGGTGTAGATCAAGCCACAGGCACTGACAGCAGTTTTTCATAATACAACTTCACGATGTCAATCGGAATTTATAAGTTGTACAGACATAGCCCCAATTCATCACAGCTCCATATACTACTTAATCCACAAGCATGTTGTTATACTAGATGCTGCTTTAAATTCTTGAATATGTACATGTTGAAAGTAAAAATATATGAACTTCTGTTATCAGAAAACAAGCACTAACTGCTTCCAGGCTTCACTGTCTCCATGATTTGATTTGAATTAAGGTTTTTAGTATTGCTCTTCTGTTGCAAGTGTGATGCCCAGACTACACCTAAAATGCAGGTCCGCCTAGCTATGTTGCTCAGGAATGTGAAAAATTCACACCCCTGAGAGATGCAGTTAAATTGACCTAAGCCCTAGTATAGACACTGCTAAGTCAATGGAAGAATTCTTCCATCAATCTAGCTACCACCTCTAGAGGGGGTGGATTTACTACAGCAATGGAAAAACCTGTTCTGTCGCTGCAGCAAGTAGCTACACTACAGTGCTGACAGTGGTGTAGCTGCAGCTCTGCTGCGGTAGTGCTTGTTCTGTAGATCTAGCTAAGTAAACTGTTCGATACACTAGATTTCAGTCAACAAGTCTTCAATCTGATGATACTCAAGGAGCAGGTACTGCTATTATTTTGTGACTTTTTAAGAAAACTTGTTTAAAGTAGGAAGTTGTTAAGCACACTATGGCTAGTGACTTGGCCAGTTTCCCTACATGAACGCCTTTTCTGTAATGACGCTGGAATTAATTATGGGGAAAATTGTATTTTGACTAATGCATGATTAATGAACTCTGTTTGCTGAATGGAGTTTGGCAATTATAGTACATATATTAACTTATCTTTCTTCTATCTTCAGGACTTTCTGTATGTTGTTCCCACTTCCCTGCAGGCAGCTAGAGCAGGTAATGTTATCCATGCCACCCTGCTCTACAGGAAAAAACTGGACAGACAGGAAATCAAGCCAGTATGTAAATCCATTTTAGTAGTTTCTAATGTCTTCAAATTTACTTTTTAACAAATCAGCATCCGTTTTGAAAAGTAACCTAGGAGAGAAGTAGTGCCTTATGTTAAGGTACAGTGTATGTAACTGTAGCTAACGTGGCTGCAAACTCATTGTGGTTGCTAGTTAAAACTCCACTCGTGGGACCTTCTATTTAAAAAGATGTAGACCTCTACAATGGAAGCTAAAGGAAAACTTCCTTTTGCTACAGTAGTGTTTGAATTTAACTTTGCTGTGGGCTGCACTCCACTGGAGGGCAAAATAGTCACGTTACACTTGAGTATTCTGTCTAGTAGAAGGCAACGATGCACATACATGTTAATTAGTATGATAATATATTCAAACTGCAGAAGTCTGTACTACCCTGTAGGAAGATGCAATTATGGTGGTGGTGGTTTTTAAGGCAAGTTTTAAGGTTTGTGCAATAAGATTTTAATGGACAAAAGGCAGATAATAATGAAAATGACATTTTCCAGGAGCAGCAGAAATGTTATGCCGGAATAGTTTGCATTCTTTGTTTACTTTTATACTGCATTTTAAGAATACAGAGAGCAGCATGTGTGTGCATGCACGCACACACAAAGGACAAACAGGGCCAACCTTGAGTCCTTACACCTCGGCAAATAAACCTGGCAAAATGGAGGAACCTATTTAATGGGCATATTGATGTGGAAATTGAAATGTGACAACTACCATAAATCTCAGTGGCAGAAATCCATCTAACTACATTTCCAGTCTATCCTCACAGTACTTCAGTTCTAAAATAAGTAAAATTGTGCTAAATTTTGAAAAACTTCAAACTTCTAAATCCCTGAAAACTAAATGTAAAAATTCGGTAACTTTATCAAAAAGTGCAGCCTTGAGGAGAGTAATAAAAAGCATCAGGAAATCAAGGTTTTGTAATACCTGGGTAAGATCAGATCATTTCACTGCCCTTTGTGTAGACATTAAGCGCTAAACAAGTTAGGAGGCTAGAGGCATTTTCAAACCAAAAAGTAGCTTAAAACTTGTGTAGAGCTAGAAAATCCTTTCTGTGCATGCCATTGAAATGGATACTGCATACCAATAATGCATCACATAGGGCTGTAGGAACCCACTGGACAAAATAGATTCCTAGTCCATCTTCTTTTTTTAAAGCAGGCATCTCAACGAAGTGACTTCTACTGTTATGTTGCAACTGAAGCAGTTGAAGGATGTGTCCCGGAAATCATACTAGAGACAGATGCAAACCAAAACCCAGCATCTGAATAGTTCCAAACTTTGGGGAAATTCAGATTCTGATATGGGCCTTATGGCTTTAGTCCATTTCACTGCATCCTATACAAATTAAAAAATAAGGCTAGAAAATTCTGAACCACTATTGAAATGGTATTTGAAAACTTTAGAAGAAAACATTTCTAAATATGAATATCTCCTCTCTCCGTTTTGATGGTATCACAGTTTGTTTTAAAAACAGTCATTGAATGAGTCTGAGGAGGATGACTAGATTTTTATTTATTTATTTATTTTTAATTGAGTAATGTACAGGTAATGCCATGCCAATGGCTTTTCTGTTCATACGAAGGGCTTCCCCTTTCCTCTGTGCCTTCAGTTTGTAGTTCATTTCTACTCCGTTTCGTGGCCGTTTATTTTAATGAATAAATGCTGCTAATGGAGGGAATCAGTTCTGCTTGAGACCTAGGATCATATGACTGTTTTAAGAGACCTGCAGTCTAATAAGAATCTGTTCTCTTGCATATATACATATATAAAATATATTCACTGATATGCTATGTAACTGTGAGGAATCAGAGGCTGTGAAGAGGCAACTCCCAGTGGATGATATGAAGTTCTGCATCAGTGATTGGCACTGAGAAAACCTTAAATCTGTTAAATCCACAGCTTTGATCTGCTTTTAAAGTGGAAGCTCGGAGTAGCTGGGCAGTGTACATACAACTAGTGGAAAAACTATGGAACCTAACATGGGTAGGTCAGGGGACAACTGGAAAGAAAGGGGGAAAAAAGGTCTTTGATGTGTTAAGAATCCTCACGTTGTCCTACAGTCTCTCTCTAACCAGTCTGTGTGTTTTTTCTCTCAATTTGCTAATTGTATATATAAAAACGCAATTGTAACATACGTTTGCGGCATAGATTCTTCTGATGGGATCCACTGTTCCACTCTGCTCAGCTCAGTGGGAGCGAATGTTTAATACCTCCCGTATCCCAGGAGAGGAAACAGGTAAGCGGGGCCAGCCAAGGACAAGGAACATCAGGGAATCCAAACAGTCTGTGGAATATTTCCGAAGGGTGTCCTCTTAATATATTCATAAGCTGCTAAACCTGTACTTTCAAAGAGCAAAACCTGAAAAAGGAGTAAAAGATGCTCTTATGTTAAACTGAATGTGTGCCATGACCATTTCTCAGCGATTAGCAAATTAGCATAATAGTTGCAGAGACATTTCTCCTTTTTGACTGACTTCAATTAGTACGGTAGTATTCTGACAGATTAATGGTTTTTGGCTGTTCCTTTCCTTTGTTTAGAAGCTGGCCCTAAGAAACTGTTTGCTGCCTTGTTATTTATTTACTTTTTCTCTATTCTGTTCCTTAAGGTCCTTCTTGGTTTTTATCTACGTTTTTACCTCCATGAGAGTTCCATTCTCTGTCATTTGAAATCTTTTTATTTTGTTTTTGACTTTCCTTTTTTCCTTTCAGCTTATGATTCAAAATACCATCCCAATGTGCTCTTCTCAGTATGAACGTATGTTCAACACTAGTCGTATACCAGGCATAGAGACAGGTACAGTTTTAGTCCTGTCAGTGTTTTTAGACCCTACTTGCATCTTAACCTTCTTTGTACATAGTAAGAGATGTCACGGTTGAAATCACCTATAGTAATGACACTTTTTATCCAAACTGTGATTTCTCCGTAACATTCTCTAAGATAATTATATTGCATTTTATAATAATTAAGGGCTCAATTCTTCAAAGTTATGAACTACTTCCACCGCGTTGTGAAAGGTTGTCAGTATAATAAAGGGAGTGTCTACTGGTTAGAATAGAGGGGGGAGTCTACTCCTGCAATTTGTTCTGTGTCTGCCACTTATTGTGTGACACTAGGCAGTTCCCTTTACTTTCCTGTGCTTAGTTTACCTGTAGGGAAAAAAAATATTCACCTACCTTACAGAAATCGTAAGGTTTAAATAATTGTAAAAGTTTTGGGCTATCTTCAAACACAAGTCACTCTAATGGTAGAGCAATATAAATAGGACATAGTAGATAGGTGTAGTTAAAATGTTTAGAAAGAGAGAAAGGGGAATGGCTAGAAAGTAAGGCACTATTATTTAAATTGTGTATGTTGTATTCCAGGTCTGCATTCATAAGAGATTTATACATACTGGTAGTTCTGGGGACTAGCAAAGGGATATGAAACCTTTCATCACTAGTACAAATCACTGGGCTGTATGAAATGGGTTGATGGTATGTGACCATATCACAAAAAACACTCTTGTAGTTGGTACCCTTGTTAATCTGGGAAACTGTGGATCAAGTAGGCTGGGAAACTAGAGCTATGTTCTTATCCCCTAAAGTGTCTTCAGGTGAGAGCTGAACTGCTAAGGTTGTTAATTTGATCTTCAACCAGCAATTATAAATTGCTACAAAAGAGAGCATCCTAGCGAATATACAAGGGTACATACATTTTACACACTTTGGCATTTTTAAAAATGTTTCTTGCCATTTCTTAAAATTATATCCTGCATCCCATCTTCTGTTACTTAATCCTACAATGAAGTCCCAATGGTGAGTGTGATATAAACTTCTGTGGTGGTGGATTGTGGTGTCATAAACACAAGGTAATGATTCACTGCGGAATAAAACAATTACCGTATATACTCAATCATAAGCCGGTTCGTTTATAAGCCGACCTCCCCCCCCCCCCCCCCCCCCCCCATGAATAAGTAAAAATGGAAAAATTGTATAACCTGTTCATAAGCCAACCCTATAATTCAGGGGTCAGCAAACTTTGGCTCCCGGGCCATCAGGATAAGCCGCTGGCGGGCCGAGATGGTTTGTTTACCTCGAGTGTCTGCAGGCACGGAAGTAAACCTAAGTAAACAAAGTGTCCCGGCGCGCCAGCTGCTTGTCCTGACGGGCCAGGACAGCAAATGATGGGGAAATATTTTGGGGGGGAGAGGGGGAGAAGCTGGGAGTCAGGGGAGTAACCTCTGCGACCACCCCCCACATGACCCCATCCTTAGCCTGGGACCCCCACACTCTCCCCATCTCATCCCTTCCCACCTTATCTGGGGAGGGCTAGGGGAGGATGTCTCTGACCTGACTGCAGCTGCTCCGGCAGGCCGGGCGGCGTGGCCGCAGCCTGCTCCAGCGGGTGGGGCCAGGCCGGGTGGCATGGCCCCAGCCTGCCAGCCCCGGAGCTGCAGCTGCTTTGGAGGCTGGGGAGAGAGCAGGGTGGCCAGAAGCGGAGAGACTCTGGCCCTGCCTCTTCCCTTCTGGCTGTGCTGCCTCTCCTTGCTCTCTCTGTTGGGGAGAGGGTCTGTGTCCCACCTCTCCCTCTCTATACCCATTTATAAGCCGACCCCCTTCTCTGGTGCTTCCCTTTTTTACTAAAAAAATTCGGCTTATGAACAAGTATATATGGTACTTCTGTTCAGGACAAAACCAAAGAAACTGGATTCAGAAGCAGATAGCTTTTTGTTTTAAAACAAAAGTCTTAACAAAAACAGGCCCATTCTCCTCTTTGGAGCAATTTGTTAAGAGTATTTAAGCCATCAAGAATCCTCAGTCAGAAAAGTGAATACTTGGTTGAATCTTCTCAGAACCAATGGAAATACATTTCACACCAGTAGTTGTTAGTTGTCACTTGGAGCCAGGATGTCCCTGACTAAGGCATAGAAGGAAGGGAAAGGACCTCCAAAAGGTCCAGGGACTACAGAGACTGCTCTTTTTGTCTGCTTCTGGGGTACATGTTGCCCCAAAATGAGCAAGGAGGAAAGCAAGACTATGGCACTGCTCCCCCCTTTATATCCCTCTCACTGGCCTGAAGAATGGTCTGGGCATAGAGAGGCTTGGAGAAATAATCTCTGACCTGTAGGCAAGTTCAGTGTATGTACTCTAATTACTTGGAATACTCTGAAAAGAAATAGGCCTTGATACTGAAAATGTAGGAACGCTGCGTGTAACTGGTTCATATACTTTCTGTGCATTGAGCTTTGCAGAAATATGATATAAAATTGGCATACTGTTGTTGTAACAAATTACAGTTAAAGTAAATTCTGTACATTTGAAAACCACCACAGTTGCACCCTAATTTTTCTGCTGCTCCAGGCAGCAAACTTAAAGTATTTTGTATGAAAATCTTCTGTCATCTTCATAAAATAATTAATCACTTTCCCTTAATCATTGTTTCATGTCCTGTTTGTTCTTTTCAGTTTCAGCATGTTTTTCATTTATCTATTAAAAATAGGAATTTTATGCTTTAAAAATGTATTTCATTTCCACACTGCCAGTGATGAAACCTTAATTATCTCAATACAGTATCCATTAAACAGTTCTTATTTTAATTTTTTCTCTTACAACTAAATATATTATGACAACAGTGAACTGTTTATATTAGACCTCAGAGATGGAAAAGACCAGGGAGATCATCTGGTCAGTCCACCCTCGCTACCATAGGAAACCCGTGCAATTTTCTTCAGACATTTACAGATGTACAGAAATAACATTCTTCTAGTAATAGAACAAATGTTTAGAGACAGTTACTTATGTAATATGTTAATCTTTTCATACTTTTTTAGGCACCTAAATCTATATTTAGGCACCTAAATAAGTGGTCTCATCATGAGAGGCGTGGATCACCTGAAATTCTTATTGAAATAGTGGAAGCTGGGGGCAATTGGAACCGCTGGAAAAGCAGGGTCCTGATTTTCAGTCAAGAGGTGTGGTCCCTTTGTAAAGGCACAAAGGAGCCATAAAACTAGTGAATTGTGGCCAGATAAGAATCCTCGAATATAGAGTTGAATCCCTGAGTGTCAGAATGTTCCTTACGTCACTACCCTTTTCATAGCCCCCATCTGAGGGATGTGGCGGTAGCATTGCTGCCCTCCGCCTATTCCCAGCTGCCAGAACAGATGTGATTGTGGGCCACAGGCATAAGTTAGGGCAGCCCTGAGGTTGCTTTAACTTGTGGCTGGTGCCAACTAGCTGAAGAGCCTGGGTGATGTAAAGCCACTTTTATGCCCATCCTTCCTGCACTGACTTCCTCGCCATATCACAGAACTGGAACTCAGGTCACTTTCTTAGTTGCTTAACACTGGCACCCAAGTTAGAAAGTGTTTGCATTATGTATATATGAAATTATTATAAAATTTAGAGGTTTTGTTTGGCTATTTTGTATAGCAGTATTTTCTTGCTAAATTTCAGATAATGTGTCGCCAGTATTATAAATCAAATGAAAATGTGGGATTTAATATTTTGTAAACAAGTATGCTTAGACACAATGGTATTTTATGGTAAGCATATGCCCTTTAGAGTTAAACATTCGGTATCGGATTGTTTGCATCCTAACATCACATGACCTAAGGTTGCTTTCAAACCTTGATTCTGATTTTAGACACTATCCAGCACATGAAGGACAGCAGACACATTGTCGTGTATCATAAGGGCCGTTATTTCAAAGTCTGGCTATATCATGATGGTAGACTGTTGAAGCCTCGGGAAATTGAACAGCAGATGCAAAGAATTCTAGATGACAGTTCAGAACCTCAGGCTGGAGAAGAGAAGTTAGCAGCTCTGACTGCAGGAGATAGGTATGAATTTTTTTAAACAGTAACTTTTCTGATATTTTAAGACAGTTGTTTAAAGATGCCAGGCTCAGAGACAGCTTCTGAACCTTACTGTCTGCAGTTAGTTGATTATTCCATAATCTGTGCTGTTGCATATCACTGTAATGTGAAACAACGTTGAACCCTTTCTGGTTTGAGTTAGAAGTAACTTGGCAGTGACCGGTCACCTTCATGCACACCTTCTGCCTATTTGTAGTTTGAGAAGCTTGCCTTAATTATGAAACAAAAGTGAATCAATAAGTGTTTAATTGAACAATATTTGATGGCTAATGAACATTTGTATAATCGGTTTTCTGGGGCATTACCATACCTACTAAAATTATCAAATTTTAAAATCAAGACACTTCATCAGATTCTGCTGTTACACTAGCGTAAATCCAGAATATCTCCCTTAACTTTAGTGGTGTTACTCCAACCTAATTTATGCATATCTAATTGAGAAAGTAGAATCTGACTGTCTTTACTGAATTTATCCCTGTTACTACTTCACTGAATTCAGTAGCCTTACACCAGAGATCAATTTGTCCCCGTGTTTCTGGTTTGGAAAACAAATACATGAAAGCACAATGGTTCCTTATTTTTACACTGTTCACTTCCTTTTTAAGGTTTTTGGTTTCAAATGCACATCTTAATGGAAAAATGTAACGTATGTTAAATGTACAATTCAATAGCATAGTATATAAACTTTTTTTTGGAGAGTACAGTCTTATTTATATTATAACACTCATTTTGGGTATCTATATTATATAAATTATACAAATACACTCACAAATATATATATATATATATATATATATATCAATCAGCAATTGTACATGTTTGACTCCAAAAATCTAGCCATCTGCATACGAGAAGTGAGTTACAGTTCTTGGACTCGGACTTCAGATATTCAGACATTTATAAGTTAATATCTCAGACATAACCATTTCATTAGCATAGTTTTAAGCTAAATGTGTGAATCTATCCAGGTTTACACATCGGTCTCCTTTGTCATAGCATTTGAGCACCTGTAGATTGGTTTTGTGACCTTTTATATCTAATTTCTAGTGTGTATGTGACTTTCCACAGAGGTACATCAAAAAGTTGTGCTTTGTTAGGCTGTAAATGTGCAAAATGTGTAGTATGCATTTTGTGTACCAGACACATGTTTAATTCCTGAAAACCAAATATCCTGCCTGTGTACTACTACTTGAGTTGGCCTCTGATGGTAGTAATTCCTTTTTCATCCAGGACTCTGATTCAAGAATATCTGTAGCAATATCCTCACCTGTTACTGCTAGTATAAATTCATTAGGCAGAGGGTGAAAGCCAAAGGACATTTAAATCTGTTAAAAAGTAAGATTGCCCTATAGAATCATACTGTGCTCTTAAAGGTAGTAAAACACTGACCAATTTACATAATATGACCATAAATTGAAATTCTGGCTGCAGAGTACCCTGGGCTAAGGCTCGTCAGGCCTATTTTGGACGCGGAAAGAACAAGCAGTCTTTGGATGCTGTGGAAAAAGCAGCTTTCTTTGTGACTTTGGACGAAACTGAGCAGGGCTACAGGGAAGAGGATCCAGTGACTTCAATGGATACATATGCAAAGTCTCTTCTGCATGGCAGTTGTTACGACAGGTACAGCAATGAGCAGGTGGGAACAGTGCCTCATAGTCACAATGAGCAAGTGGCTATCAGCCAGGATGGGCAAGGATGGTGTCCCTATCCTTTTGTTTTCCAGAAGCTGGGAATGGATGACAGGATGGATCACTTGATGATTACCTGTTCTGTTCATTCCATCAGGGGTACTTGACATTGGCCACTGTCAGAAGACAGGATACTGGGCTAGATGGACATTTGCTCTGAGCCAGTATGGCCATTCTTATGTTCTTAGGTGGGAACAGTGCCACTTAGTCACATTACTTTACTGAAGAGGATTCTGGTTCATGTGTAGCGTAGTGTGGTGTTTACCTTTTGTGTGTGTCCTTTAAATTGCACTGCATACTCTTGTGGGTTTTGGTCATCTGGTAATCAAGTTGTCATTTATTATTTTACCAGAGTGGTGTGTGTGTTCAATCTGCTACTTAAATCAGTCACTTTTTTTCCATGTTTCTTAAGCATCATATGTACCTGTGTCTTACTTTTCATAATTCACAGCCAGTTGTAGCGTCATAGTCATGCTGAAGTTTGTGAGTAACCACAACAAGCAACATTTAAGTTTGTGATGATGTTTGGCCCCCAAGAAAACTTTAAAATTTCAGATTTTCTTTTAGTTAAAAATAAATGCACTTGTCTATTTGAAAACTTAGAAATTTTCAATATCTGGATTTTTCAAACAGAAGTAAAATGGTTAACTGCCTTTATTTATTATTACATAGCTTTTAAATACAAATCCTAATATACAGTTGTAAATTATAATCTAGCATTGCCAAATTTACTTGACAGGCAAAATTCACAGAATACATCAGCTTGTTTAACTCTATTCACTTTGGTGGAGTTGCACCTGTTTTTGCTTCTATTGCATTTGGCCCAGTGAATTTATAGGCTGGTTATTTCTGTAGCATGTTTTTAAATCTTTTCTCTTCTATTCGTCACCTGGAATTGTGTGCTGGTATATCTAATTGAAAGAGAGATTCAACAAGGTGTCACTTTGAATGAAAACTTTTAAACATACAAAAAAAATCTCCAATTTTTTTTTTTAAGGTGGTTTGACAAAACATTCACTCTTGTAGTGTTCAAGAATGGCAAAATGGGCCTGAATACAGAGCATTCTTGGGCAGATGCTCCTATTGTTGGACACCTTTGGGAGGTGAGTGTTTCTATAGCTGACAAAGTAAGGTAATGGAAAGGATTCTCATCTTGGTTGGTTCTGTTTTGTGAATCCTGAGGCTAAAGTTTGTTTAAAGCTATGCTTACTAAGAAAGTTGTGTGTCTGATATGTGAGTTCTTAGTATTTCATGTGGGTACGCATGTGCTCCATATGCCTGAGACCAGAAAATTTTTCCAAGCAGTGTCCGTTGATTTGCCCCTGCACCTCTGCTCTCCTCATGCTTTGCACCAAGAGTATAAGGGATAGGGTGGACCTACTGCCTCTCCACTTCCTTCTTACTGCCATATGGCCTGTGTCAGAACCTCCCAGGGTCTGGAGTGTCTCCTTTTTTCTAGACTTCAAACATATAAATATTTCAAAGTTTTATCTTTAGTGATAGAGTTTAGTTGTATTAATTTAGTTAGTTAGATTCTAACCCTTCCTCCCTGGGAACCTGTCTGCCTCCTGGTACGAAATTAGATTATGCCCAGAGCACTGGGCTTCAAAACTGTGTCCTTTGCCCTTACTCTTTCTTGGTCAGAAATGACTACCAGCGCTGCCTTAAAGAAGCACATATCTCCACGAGGTGCAATATCTGTCACTCCAGCCCTAGCAGAACCTGACAGGTGTTGCAATTCCACCTTAAAAAGCAGTTCATGGAAAAGGTTATTTGGACCCAATCAGACTTGGGCTGGGAGAGAGACCTTCTCCCTTTCTCCTGTACATCATCCAGAGTCAGCAAGGAGCATGACAGAGGATGCAAAAGTCATAATACCCTGGACCTTGCACCTCAATCACCTTAACCCAACCTTCCCTCTTCTCCCCCCGCCAGTAGATATTTTTGATGGGATGATTGGGAGTTGTGAACCACTATTGATGCCATTTTCATCCAATCCTTGCATATACTTGGTCATCTAGCACTCTTTTCCCACAGCTGAAGTGTAATAACAGACAAGAGAGTGCTGAATGTCATCCATTCCAGCTATATCATCACATTTCTCTCCGTACCCTCTCCAAAATCTCCTTCCCTATACCTCTTCAGGGACCATTCTCACGAGGAGATTCTCCTCCAGGGTGTAGAATCCCTCCTCCAATGGGGAGTGATCGAGTAGGTGCCTCTTCAACATCAAGGAAAGGGTTTCTATTTCTAGTAGTAGTAGCAGCACAGTTCAGACATAATGGCTTTGCCATTGTCCTATATTTAGACGACTGGCTTTTTGCAGGAAGGGTGTGCTTAGAAGCCGTTGCATCAGCCTCATCATTGCTTCATCTGTTATCCCTAGAAATCTATGTAAACATGGAAAAGTCTATCTTGATACAAAAGCAGATTATAGAATTTATAGGAACAAGTCTAGACCAATTAGGGCAACGGCTTATCTCACGCCATGATCAACTTGATAGATCAGATCATGCACAACCCTTGAACATTGGTTCAGATTTCCCTTTTTCTCTTGGGGTATATAGCATCCTGTTCTTCTGTCATGCTATTTGTCAGACTCCACTACATTGCCTGTGGGCTTGGCTCCAAATAGTGTGTATATATACACCAGGCAAGTATAACGTGAACATCAGAGTGAGGGCCTCGCTAACTTGATGGAAAAATCCTGGACAAGTCTCTGTGGGTTCCTTTCCTATCCCTTACACCCAACAAGACGATAATTCTGGATGCCTCTCTGCTAGGCTGGGGAGCCTATGTGGACAGTAACGTGGTGCTGGACACTTAGATGAAATCAGATTGCATATAAATCTCCTGGAACTCTGGGCAGTCTGAGAGACTTGCAAAGCATTTCTACCATTCATCCAGTCTCACCATTTATTCATAGTGTCCAAAAATATTTCATACTGTCAGAAAATATAACAATCATATTCTACATAAACAACCAGGGAGGAGCGAGATCCATTCCCCTGGGTATAGAAGCAGTCACCTTTATAGAACTGATTTTATCAAAAAACATTATGCTATCAGCAGGGTACTGTCCAGGAATCCAGAATTCAGTGGTAGGCAGCCTCAGCAGGTATTTCACCATCAATCGCAAGTGAGAGCTACACAATTCACTAGTGAACAGCATCTTCACTTGTGGGGAAACCCCACTTGGGACCTGTTTGCTTCTAAGGCAAATAGGAAATGCAGCACATTACTCCAGGGGAGCTCAGGGAAAGCACTGCAGAGGCGATGTTCTCCTACTGCTTTGGACAGATCACTTCAGCTATGCTCTTCCCTCTCATTCCGCTATTAACTCAGGTTCTACAGACGATTCGACTGGACAGGGCATAAGTCATCCTCAGTGCCCCCAAGTGGCCTGGAGAATTCTGGTTTCCAAGTCTGTTGCAAAAGTTGTCCAATCCACCTGTCAGCATTTGGTCCTCTCAGATCTCTTGACTCAGGAGAATGGCAGTCAAATATCCAAACCCGGATGCGCTTCATCTCACAGCTTGGCATCAAACCTAGAACATACTCTCTGTGCAGAGTAAGAGGCGATCAGGGCGCTGGCGTGGACCAGCAGACACTGCTTGCAACAATTTTTAGGTCTCAATGTGCTTCCCTACATTGGAATACAGATAGAACTCAAGTTACAAAGGTAGATAACTTCCCGTTATCTTAATTTGCACATGTAGTTGTGCACAAAGTTTTATTTGGTTTATAATCTGTGACATGCATTTCACTCAACTTGCGTGCATATTTCTGAAGTTCTTACTTTTTGTGCTTTATATGAAATTGTGATTGTGAAGAATTTAAGGAAGCATACTATCAAGGCTGAACACTCTTCTAAACCATTCTTTGACAGGGCTGCAGATTGACATGTTCAGGTTGTTCATTGTTATGTATACTTTCAGTGAGTGGAGTGAAGAAGTGCCCTCCCCCCCCTTTTTTTTTAAATGCCCATCTGTTTCTCTGTCTCCTGGCCCTCCTATTTTATTTCATTGTCAACACAGTTCATTGCCCCAAAACATTGTTTGATCTTTTCACCTTTTAGAATTTAAGCATATATCCACCCTTATTTACTCTAACAGCTCTCAAAACCAGTACAAAAAGGGTAAATTGGTTGCTTTGGAGACCATTTCAACTTTATTTTACATTTGTCTGTAATACATTTGTCCAAAGTGATTTGTCTTTTTCATACATTTTTGGTATTAGCTAGTAGTTTTTAATATTTCAGCAGGGAATATCCACATCTAAAAGCCTAGTAGTCTTTCTGTCGTCCCTAATTAGAAATTGCAAAGGGATTCTGGGACTGAGATTGCCCCCAAGAGTCTAATTCTGACTAGCTTTTCTATTCAATCACTAGAGAGGAAAAATTCTTCTAATTCTTGTTTTAGGGAAGCACTGACTATTATTTGTTTATCTCCTTTCCTTAATAAAGGTGCTTTTAGGGTGTGGAAACAACTTCTTGCTAATATCTTAGAAGCCCAAGAATAAATTGAATTTGGTTTAATTTTCTAAAGGATTAACTACTGCTAGCTGATTATACCTAAAGATATAGTAAATTAATTATTAGATTCTAAGTACCAGTTGTGTACCAAGTGTTTGGCATGTTCTATCCGTCCAGTGGAGAAACTCAATAAGAAACAAAAGATTGAAAGTATACATGGAATAACAGGTTTGCTACAGAGATTCCCTGTTCTGTACTCAGTGTGTGCTGCCACTGTGTTGACCAGATATCAAATATCAACTTGGACTCATGTTGAGAAGGAGAATATAGACGTCAGTGGGACAGTCACTTTCTTCTCTAGTCTAGTTTACTGTGCTGCTGCTGCTGAGACCTACACAAATTTATGGAAAAGGTCTTTATTGCATTTGTGGTAAGACATACTGTGGAACTCCCATTTTTACAGTAAAACTGTTTCTGTTCATTTAAGAAATCAAATATTTCTACCATGAATACTAGCAGTCTATAAAAAGTGCTTACAGTAAACATAAAAAAACAAGAGGCAGCATTCATGTATTTATTATCTAGATATTTTTACAAGTCTTTATCTTATAAATCAAGAGGCAGCTCTTATCTAGAATCAGGCTAATATCCCAGTAGCTCAGTCTCTGCTTTTGTTAATGCAAGGTTCTGGTTTAAAGTAAACAAATCCATTGTGGTGGCACTTTAAGAAAACTCCTGCACCAGAGCTGCACGCCTGGTCTAAATACGAGAGAGAGAAATTGAATGTTCAGTGCATTAATGAACATATGTCTGCAGATACTGTTTTGCGTTCTGAATCTAGTAATTAATATTTCTGTAGGTTGAAAATGGAATTGAGTTAGCCTAACTCCAAAATGAAATGCATTTGAACTCTATAACCTGAAACTCTTTATTGTACAATACATGTAGTTACATATGTCTTGTTCTTTGCAGAATGTTATGTCTTCTGATTGCCTTCAACTGGGCTATACAGAGGATGGTCATTGCAAAGGAGACATCAATCAAAATATTCCTTTCCCCACCAGACTACAGTGGGAAATCCCTGAAGAAGTGAGTGCAAAACCGCAGCTAAGTTCTTGAGTTCATTTTACTTCTCTTAGTCAGTAGTTACCTTACAGAGAAGATAACTTGCCCCTCTATGCTTCAGTTCATTGGAGCCTTTTCAGAGGTTCAATTATATGTGTTTCACATGAGGAGCCTTGGAATAAGAGACAACCACAGCAGTTGGGTTTCTTAAACTGAGAGGACTTTTAATAAAGGCTTTCCTTCAAAAATGTTCAATTTTTTGCCCAGATTACTAGTAGGACCTTAACTAGGTTGCACTTGCTAATTTGTGCATACCAGCATTGAAAAATGGCTATCCGTAATTTTTCAAAGATTTAACAGCAGTATTCTAGTGTCACTAAGATTTCATTATTTCATTCAATTTATGCTCCAGAGCACTTGTTTGCTATGTAATATAAGCGATTGTCCATTTATAGCTTACCTAAAATACATGTTGTTATACAGTAACCGTTCATTTTTAATTACTCACTAATACATAAAACTGTGAATGTAAGTCAGTTGAATAGGGGTGTCTGCAGAAAACGGAGTATATTCCCTTCTTTCCTTTCCTGTATTTTACCTGGGGCCCGAGGAACCAGAAGGCTTTATAAATGTAATCATATAATACTATTTAAGCTCTAGTGACTTAGAAAACATTTCAGAATATGAAAATCAGAAAAATTTTGCTGGATTCCTGGAAGCATATGGGAGTTTAAATAGCTTTCTGGTCAGATTTTTTTAGCTATTTATTTAAGGCGGGGGGCAGAATATATTATTTAGCTATAAATAAAATATATGAATGAGCTTTTTATCATTTTCTTAAAGAAATAGTGCAATTTTGTATTATGTATGTATTTTAAAAAATGTGTTGCTGTTTTTAGTGCCAAGAAGTGATTGAGAGGTCCCTGTGCACTGCGAAATCTCTAGCAGATGATGTGGACTTCTGTTCTTTTCCCTTTGATGCTTTTGGGAAAGGGTTAATCAAGAAAGCTAAAATAAGCCCTGATGCCTTTGTGCAACTTTCCCTTCAGCTTGCTCACTATCGGGTAAGAACCAACAGTATCTGGTTACTTACAGAATGTCATAAAAATGGATATAATAAAGCTGTACCATGGCTAAAAATATACAGACATCTAAGATGCTTAGACTTCAATCCAACTTCTACTAAAGTCAGTGGAGACACTCCCTTTGACTTCAGTGGGAGTTAAATCAGGCTCTAAATGGTCTGCTAGCTGGAAATTCATGATTCCAAAGGTCATTTTTATGACTGACACACACACACACACACACACTCTCTCTCTCTCTCTCTCTCTGCTGCTTAATTAGTGATCTATTTACAGAAGTCCTGCACTTAAAGGAAATGGATTTGATTATCTAGTAGGTATTTTTTCATATGTAACATCTGTTATCTTAAACCATACAAATTTACTTTAACGTTTTTTCATCATATATGTTTGGTTACTTCAATAGTGTTCATAGATATTTGGACTGTTTTCTTTCCTCTTTGGTTAATCCTCCATCTGTAATATGCTTTTAGACACATTTCTGTGTCAGAAAGATTCCCCATTCCTGTTGTTGACTTCGCTTGGTAGCTTTTCTCAGTTTAAGGTATTTGCACTCCATTTTTCTGATGCTGTTGTAGATGGAATCTCTTTTTAACATGATCATAGAAATTTAGATTTTCTCACTACTGCAGCCAATTTTCTCATCCTGAATTCTGAAAGTATCCATGAATGCCCCTTGTCAGGCAACGACCCTGAGCAATAGTTCATATCATTATTACTTGCAGCCTTCATTAGAAGGAGTAACTGGCTTGCACACCTGTCCTGACTTGTATTTTAACCAGAAAGCTGCTGATACATATTAATTGGTGATGTGTAACTTCCTTGGTAAATTTTAAAATCAGTGCATGGGCTGTAATGTGCCCAAGTACAGTAATATGTAGGAACCTTTCCATTGACTGTTCAAATGGGCTTTGGATCAGGCCCTGTCCAGCTATAGAGGATTATGTAGGAAAAAAATGTGTGGGATCGTTTTTGTTAGGCTTTTGGTTGCTTTTATCAGAAATTTTGGGAAGTAGTTGTTGAGCCAATTTTGTTTTCATAGACTTTAGGATACAGACTGTGTTTCAAGTTTTAGGATGAATGGAAAAATACTTTAGTTTGGTCAATTTAATTTATGGTGTGATTTTTTTTATGATTAGTTTCTGTATGCTTGCCTTGATCTGCTGCTTTATAACACCAGGTTTAGTCTGAGTAGATTTTTCAATCTTCGTTTTTTGTCTCCAAGGACATGGGAAAATTTTGTTTAACATATGAAGCCTCTATGACCCGCCTGTTTAGAGAAGGCAGGACAGAAACAGTGCGCTCATGTACTACTGAATCGTGCAATTACGTTCGAGGCATGGAAGATCCAACCCAAAATGTAAGTTCATTGCAGCAATTCATGATAAATTCTCATAAATTTTGTGTACATATATAGGTATCTGGTAATAAAACACAGACTTCCTGTGACAGTACACTAGATTGCTTTACTGCATTGTCTACCAACCCAGAAATAACATTAACTATACAAATAAACCCCATAATAGGCAGGGCTTTGGAGCAGAGCCCGGAGATGAAGCGCAGACCAGTAGGTTTTTGCCTGGAGCCAGAGCAGAGCAATTCAAAAATTTGATTGCTCCAAATCCCTGATAAAATGGTTTTAAATGCTTAGGAACTACTATATCTTTCTTTCCTTAATGAGGAATAAATATCTAAGTTTGGATCTACACTGCAAAGTTTTGTATGCATAGCTGTGTTGGTCAGGGGGTTGAAAAAACAGTACCCTCTATCTGACATAGCTATGCCAGTAAAACCCCCAGTGTAGACACAGCTATGCCGAAAGAATGCTTCTGTCAGCATAGCTAAGGTTTGGGGATGTGGTGGTGTCATGCCAACAGAAAAACTCCTTCTGTTGGCATTTACTGCATATACAATAGGAGACTCTGCCTGCATAGCTACACCAGCAAAGCATTTGTAGTATAGACAAGGCTTAAATGCAGACTAGTGATGATCTGTACTTCTCTATCATTGCAGCAGGATTTTAGAATTGTTACATAAAAAGAGAACCGCAGTAACTAAAAAACAAGAAGTGACCCTTTTCTTTGCAACTCAAGATTTTCACAAATATAAATCAATTATCATTTTTAAGCGAAAATGTGTTCTCTTCTTAGAAGGAGAAACTGAGCAAATTAATGCTATTGCAAGGTAATTTTCTGTTATGCAAAGTACTGTGCTAGCTATGTTTGTGTTTTACTTTTAAGGAATAAATATTTGGTAGTGGTTGTAATCAGTGATGAACTGCCAAAATTTTAACAACCAGTTCCATATAAAAAGTTCTGTTTTAAGGGATGTGCCACAGTATGTATTTTTTGGTACCTTTCTCCATAAGAAGTGGCAATGCATTGAGTCATTGGGAGTCGTACTTAACAATAAAAAATACGTCCGTATTTTCCCGGGACAGCGATTTAAGAACCAAAAAGCCTGTCCTGTCCGGGAAAATACGGATGTATGTTAACCCTACCTAAAGTTCTTTTTTAAAAAGATGGGCCTGAACTAGAAATGAGCTCCATTTCACATGTGTGGGTCCCTGCCACTCCCTGGGGGTGGTGTGCACATGTGTGGGTCCCAGCTGCTCCCTGCCCCCCTCATTGAAGCAGGTGTGCAGGGTTACTGCCCCGGGAATTGCAGGGCACCAGTGGACGTGGGGCAGGGCTAGCTGGAGGCAGGGGGTGCAGGGCTGGCTGCGGGCAGGGCAGGGGCTGGCTGGAGACAGGGGGATGTGGGGCTGACTGGCTTCGGGCAGGGCCGTAGGGGGGTGTGGCAGGGGCTGGCTGCAGGCAGGGCAGGTGGTTCAGCAGGGGCTGGCTGCGGGCAAGGTGGCGGGTACTCACTGGGAGAGCGGCTCGGAGCAGCCTGAGCAGCAGGACGCAGCCCAGGCCCAGCAGAGCAGCCGGGGACCCACCAGGCAGCAGTGGGAGCCCCAGGGCCAGCGGTTGGGGGAGCAGCAGCAGCAATAGGGCCCGTGCTGAAGGCCAGGCGGTGGCCCACATGGCTCCCACAGCCAGCGCCCCCAGCGGCCGGAGGAGGAATTACATCACTTCCTGGCCAGAGCCCATCAAAGCCGCAGCGCCCCCTTGCTGGGAAGCGGGTTAACAACTGGTTCTAAAACTGCTTCAAAATTTAATGACCGGTTCACGTGAACCGGCGCGAACCAGCTCCAGCTCACCACTGGTTGTAATAGTATGAATGCTGACAAGGGAACACAAACATTTCTGGATGACATCCTCTGATAATACCAATAATACACTCTAGCTAACATAGACATAGAAGAAAATATTGAACTGTAGTGTGGCTCTTAACTATTTAATCTAAAAGCTTCCTTCCTTACCCCTCAGTATTTCTGCTAGTCTGTTGCAAATAACTGCAAAGTCACAAATGTAGCATTATGACCTCACTGTGAGACTGAGCAAGAGAACTCCAGGCCTTGTTATGGGTAAAAGCTTGCGGGGGGGAAGGTTGTGTGGCTTTTTTACACAGATGTTTAGGTTTTCCCATGACATTTACTTATTAAACAGTTAAAAGGTAAATGGAATACAGTCTAAGTAAATGTTTTCTTGACTGTGAATATCTCTTTAAGTGAAGCAGATAGTTCTGCTGCTGCACAGTTGGTAGGGTAAAGTCCTGTTTTACAGCTGTGCAGTGCAGGTCAATGTCTTGTGAACAAACTATTAAGATAACAGAAAACATGTTCATTGTACGCAAGAATTGCCCACATACTGCTAAGTCCAACAATGTGAAAGGTCGAAGTGAGGACACATGTACAGGCTGAATGACGTCGGTTGAAATTGTCACTTTTGAGTTTACAACTACAAGTAGTCATATTGCTGAAGACACCTTTGTGACACCACCATTGAATGAGTCCAGTTAACATCATGTTAAATACCATATTTGCAACTTCATATTACATAGTTTTAAACAAAAATTCACAATTGAAATGGTTACTTTACCCTATGAACTCTTACTTGGTGCTCTCAGACTGATAGTGTAAAGTACTACAATATGTCACGTTTCACAAGATCGCTGGTGCTTTCGATGAGCTTGGAAATTACTTACCTGATTTTCAGATGTGCTGAGCGCTCACAGCTCCTATGGACTTCAGTTGGAGTGCTAGCAATATTGAAAATCAGGCCTAGAATTCAAACTTAATTTTTAAAATTGTTTTTATTTATGACCCTGTGAACTTACTGAATGCCATGCCAGAAAGTCACTGGAAACTGGGTGCGCAGCATCTATGAAGATCTTTCTTTAGGTGCCTAGATTTGAAAATCTGGACCAGGGCTCATTTCAGAAAGTTCTGTGACAATGTCCTATTATTTGGCCAAACATTTTAAAGGTAAAAGTTATAGCCAAGGTTTTTTTTAATTACAGTAGGTCAGATGATTCAACCATCTCAATCACTTACAATTTCTCCAAGTCGTGAATGGGCTTTTCTGAAGGCAGTACTTCAGCCTCTGACAGGATGCTGTTTCTACTCGAATACTCTTTTCTTTTCTTTATTTCTACATCTGATTTTTCCTCCCCGTTTTTCCTGATCTCTTACTTCTCCTTTTCTTTCTGTTTTTCTTCCTGCATCCCCCATGCGCCTTTCCAGCCACCTGTGTTTTTCTATCCCGCTCTTTGCCACTCTTCCCCTTCTTCTTTTATTGAATGCTATCGTTATCTCAAATAACTAACAGGAGAAGTATTAGTAGCTTCTTCTGCCAAACCAAGTAGGCTGTCTAATACCCTATACGGATAGTACGCCATGCTGTGATGGGAGAAGGCTAGGGAAGAAGTGACAAATTATCATACTCTGAGATAGCACACTGGGTGTATGAAATAATCTGACAGAATGTGCTTGACTATCTAGAAAATGAGTGTTTGTTTTATTTAGTAACTAAAATCTTCTATTGCCATTGACTGCACTATCTATCAGCCTCTTAAAATAGCTGTTAAGCTCCCAGTTCTTTCATCAGTTCAATAAGACCTGCTTTTTATAGCTGTCTAAGCAGAGGAATACAAAAACAGAGTAAGATTAGATTTTTTTGTTCTATAATCTCTCAGGAAGCTTGATTTGATTAGATGCATAATGAAGATGCAAACTTCATAAGGCTAGTATTGTAATCATATCTCATGCTATACCTGATTCAGTGAGTTATATCACACGTTTTCTACCAGAAACTATTGACATATATGCTAACTCCAGAAATTGAAATATGTTAAAACTAGAAAAATTGGATTTTAAAAAAATCAGTCCCACATCACTTCAAAGTTCCTTTCCTGATGGTGGTGGTAGTTCCTCATAGCTGGTTTTTGTTGCATACTTTGTCTTGTACTTGGCTTTTAGTGCTGCAGATTGAGACCAGTCACTGTAATTTTGATTTCCCAATTTAAATACCTTCTGTCTTTTTCCTTGGTGTTTTTTTTTTATTATTATTCTTTAGAATGAAAAGAGGTGTAAACTATTCAGGATTGCTGCTGATAAACACCAGCACTTGTATCGCCTTGCCATGACTGGTGCAGGCATTGACCGCCATCTGTTCTGCCTTTATGTGGTGTCCAAATACCTTGGTGTTGAGTCTCCTTTCCTTAAGGAAGTAAGTAACCTTTTTTCATTGCTATCCAGTAGAGCAGCTTCATCAAGTAAACAAAAGATTAGTTATCAATAATTAGTTTTTTCTGATATGAGTTTACTATAATTGTATGTTAAAATGTGTAGTTCTAAGGAAAATGTGAGATTGAGTTGGTTACCCTGACATTTTGAAATATGTTAATGAATGCTAATTTGGCCCTGGTCTACACAACAAAATTACTGCGGTGTAACTATGTTGCTCAGGCGTGTGAATACTCCATACCCCTGAGCGATGCAGTTATACTGATCTAAGTACTGGCGGAAGAGCTTCTCCTGCCGACATAGCTACCGCCTCTTGCAGAGGTGGAGTTAAGTGTTATGTCTTCACCAGAAGCACTACAGTGTCACAGCTGCAAATTTGTAGTGTAGATCTTCCCTTAGTAGTATTCAGCTTTATAGGAGACTAGATAAGCTACAAAGACACAACTTGCAGAAAACTATTTTTGTAGAGTAGTAAGTGTCAGCAGTGGTTCAAAGAGATGTGACAGGTATTGCAAAAAAGAAATGATTGATAGCAATAAAGGCAGTGGAGTTAGGCTTTTAATTTTTCTCTAGATCACATTACTTACATGTAAGGTGAAGTCACTGTAAAATATCACCCTTTGAAGTTAATGTTTGCTTAGGAAACCACATGTGTGGAGATACATAAATGTTACGGATTATCACACTAACAGAAGAAAGTATTATCTTGATCAGCGGCCCAGCTGTGTGCTTAAAAAAATCCAAACACGGCTGCCTGGCCCGGTGCGTGGCGGGGTCCAGGTCTCAGCTCTGGCTGCCCCAGCTCTGGCTGCCCCACCCCGCACGTGGCACACTTGGCCCCACTCTGTGGAGGAGTCTTTGGGCGGGGAGCATAGAGGTCTGTAGGGGGCTTAGCGGGGTGGGCGCTATGGTTCTCAACCTGTGGCCCATGTAACAATTATAAATATAGGTTGAGAACCACTGATCTTCTTTAGTGAAATTAAAGAACCTTATTATATAGTTTGGGTTTGTAAGTTCTAGACAAGCAAAAATGGTGCAGTATTGCATTTGCTTTCTCATAGATGACAAAAATTCTTTGCTGCTTCATTCCATAAAAGATTAATCAAGTGTGTGATCATTGCCTGGGTCACAGAGATTAATGAATGTAATGATCAGGCTGAAGAGGAAAACAACTTTTTGCAGTTTTCCTTAGTCCTGTCTTGAAACTGATGTGCTATAACTAGAGATTACACAGAACTCTTACTTTTTTGTAAGGGTTACAGTTTCTTAATACTTTACTGTTGCAAATCAAGGGCCTGACCCAAAGCCCATTGAAGTCCATGGAAATCTTTTCACTGACTTTAGTGGGCTTTCGATCAGATCCCTAGTGATCACTCTTCTTATTTCAGCAAGCCTTTTCCAAGCATGATACTAACAGGAACTTATCTGTTTTCTGTATGGGATCAATGTCAAGGCCTTGTGTGCTGCCTTTTTTTTTTTTAACATAGCTTGTCCTGAAATATAGATAATTCATTTTAACCTGTTCGTTCCATTGGGAATGTTTATTGGAGTTCATATTTAGTAGTAGTGCTTTATTAAGCAAAGTCTTGTAGCTTAGCTTGATCACAACTACTTAATTGCAAAACACAAGCTGCCCATATGCACATTACTCTGGACTTCATATGCTCTAAAGGTTTTGTCAGAGCCTTGGAGGTTGTCAACAAGTCAGACACCACAGCAGCACATTGATCTGGAGAAGAACCCTGAGTTTGTATCCAGTGGCGGAGGCTTTGGACCTGTAAGTTTGGGGTTTTTAAAAACCTATTTTGTAATGCATACTTCTTAAATAGGGGCTTAGTTTGTAAGCTCCTAACTTGAAACTTTATCTCAGTAATAAGACTGAAGACTTGTTGGGAGATGTGTGTTAATGTTTTCCTTTTGTATGTATGTGCACAGGAGAATCTGTTGTCTTGGCTTTGTTCTTTTCTTTCAGACTAGATAAATTGGGTGGGTCTTGCAGAGGAATCCAGGTATGCTAGGCAGACATAACTATACCATGAAATCTGGTGGATGGGGGCTTACTTCACCTCTTACTTGTGGGATTTGTGTTCATTATGACATATTCCCATTTTTTGCTGAACAACCATTGAGAACGCAGAGTAGCTGCAGATGAAGGCTCATATGTACTGTACCTATTTTTGTTAGATTCCCCCCAATCAGAGGCGGGGATTGCAGTATATATCCTGTGTGATACTGTACTCTGACCAGCTAATGAGCCTGAAAATACCTTTAAATCACATCCTTGGTATGATTTTTATCTTTTCTCCAGTACACTGAGATACGTGTTTTTTTTTTTTTTTTTTTTTTTTTAAATTGCAATGTCATAAAATAAGAGCTCCCCAAAGGGGTGTTCAAATTAGGAGGCTTCGGCATTTTTTTCCAAATAAGACTTTTACCTACTTAACAAGACTAAGTGAAACTTTCCCCTGGCAGCGTTTGAACCTCTGAAATCCTTTCTATGGGGTAGTTTGACTTGAGAAACATTTCATGAACCACAACATCCAGATTATATATGGCCAGTAATTAGTATCCAAAAGAGGACACTTGCCAACAAAGAAATGTGTCTCAGCCATAGGGATTTCAGTCCATTCTTACTTGTCTTTTCATTTTTGTTCTTACTTATGTTCCATTGTCTCACTCATCATATTCCTTCTTCCTGTTCCTTTTTATTATTTCTTTTGTCTTGCCCCTGAATGTTCTCTTCGCTTCTAAATGGGCTCCCCTCCCCTTGCGACAATGGAAGCCCAAGGACTCATTACTTCCTTACTTCCTAGTTTCTCTGCTCTTCTTTTAATGCTCTACAGAGCACGACCCTGTAGTATAAAGGAAGAGTACTAGGGTATCAGACTGCTCAGCAAGAATGGGAGATGCCCCCATGTGCAGGGAGGATGCATCACATTTAATAAGTAGGAGGTGCACAGCTGGACAGTCCTTCCTCTGTGTATTATAGGATCTGTCCCATGGAGCTGCATTTTGACACTTGAATGGTCATGTGCTGATAACACTGAAGGCAGACCATTTAAACTGTTCTGTGTTCCTCTAAATAGCAGTAATTCTTTGAGCTGAAGCATCATTAAACATACATTAAAACTTATTTTTGCATTACAGCAGAGGTTGTTAACCAGGAGGTGTATCAAACTTTTTAGAGAGCCACTGCAAGCCTTCTGACAGTAATTATAGTAAAAGTGAGGGGCCAAATTTGGCCTGGCTGCCTGTTGTGACCTGACATGCAGGGGTGGGGGGGGGGGACTCCAAGTTAAAAAACAAAAAAACGGCCAAGGTGAAGCATGGTTCAGAAAAGGTCAAGAATCCCAGCTTTAGAGAAAACTTGAAGTTATTTTAATACCTAGTTATAGAACAGGAATTGTGCTGTTATGTATGAGTGTATTAAACCTATTGCTAAATACTTTTTCCACAGGTTGCTGATGATGGTTATGGTGTGTCTTATATTCTTGTGGGTGAACACCTCATCCATTTCCATGTGTCCAGCAAATTCTCTTGTCCTGAGACAGTAAGTGTGGAGTAAAATTACAATTCTATTAACCTTTCCTACACAGCTCAGTAGTGATTTCATTTTCAGATTCGTTTGTGAAATGTCCCTGGAGTCATATTTTTAAAAACATATATCTGAATCTGTAGTATATGGCTTCTCTGTGATTACTCATGCTGACTTTTTTAGATCTGCTGTGAATCTGTTTTTCTCAACTTGTATGTGTAGAATATCTTTATAAACAATGGAAGCTGCCCCCATTCAAGTTCATCCAGACTTTCATACACCATGAAAATATATGGCCTGATCTTTTTCTCTCACATGCAGTGTCATGGGATTCATGTAAGATAGTCCTTATCCATCCAGTAAACACCACTGGTGGATTCTCACTTTTTAATACTGCACATCTTTCTTCAGGCCTTCCACTAGTTGGAGGCATTGGAGCTTTAAGACAGTGCAGAAGGAATGCCACCTCTTTCTGAAAACAAGTATCTCCTAGTCTAAACTATAGTATGTGAAGCTTGTCCACTTATTGTGTTGATCGGTAGTTAATAAACGTGTAGTATATTCTGAAGCTTTTAGTGAGAGTCATCCATTAGGATCAGGTGGGAATATACTGTGATACAGGGTGAGCCTCAGTCATTCATTTTATTTTTTTACTGTTTCTATAAACCTGCTGAATTTTAGCCACATAGATGATCTCATTGTCTTGTTGGAACTGATCTCATAGATAATTTAAGGTATCTTAGCTATGCTTCCAGTGCTACTATTCCCTATTCATAAATGGATTAGGACATAAATTGTAGTCCTTGGATCATGCAAATTCATCCTTTAGTTGCCTCAGTTTTTTTGCCTTACTCATCAGTGAAGTCAGAGTTCCACACCAAGAAGGAAGCACTTTTTATTAGTGACCTTGACTTCAATACTATTTTTACACCCAGTGTGCACTGTGTTCAGTTTTATAAGTGTTTTTTAATCTTAATTCCTTCCTTTCATTATTGATCTTTAACTTACAAGAAGGAAAACTGGTCTGGTTCACAGTTTATTATTAATAGACTAGAGCATTGTTGTACAATGATTTACTATAGTTTTCATAACCCTCTTGTGCCAGAAAGATAAGAGATCCTAACACAAACTCAAGTACAAAAGGTATTTGTGATGGGTTACCTGACGGGTTACCCCCCTTTCCCCCTTCCCCCCCGTGACACCTGATGTACTGGCATACCACTGAGCCTGCCTGTTCCACAGCCTGGGCTCCCTGACACTGTCCTGCTGAGCCAGGCCCTCAAGCCTACTCCTGCACACACACAAGTAGGGACACGCCCAGCTGCAGAAAGACACAGACACTGAAATCAGTTCTGCCTGGGAAGACTCAGCTAGCAAGTTGTGCAGCAGTCGAGTGCACACCACTCTCTGGAGTGCAAACCCAAAATTGTATCGTCTTGCGTTGCACAGAGGACTGACTGTCCTTGTGGAGGAAGATATGCACAGCTTTCCCCCCCCCCCAGTTATGAAAACTGGTTTTAGAGAAAACAAAAACAAGTTTATTAACTACAAAAGATAGATTTTAAGTGATTATAAGGGATAGCAAACAGATCACTGAGCAAATAAAACAAACACGCAAACTAAGCTTAATACGCTAAAAAAACTGGTTACAAATAGTAATTTCTCACCCTAAATGTTGTTTTAAGCAGATTGCAGAGGTTCTTGAAGGCAAGCTGCTCTTGCTTGCAGATTAAAACTCCAGGTATTTCTTTCACAGGCCAAACACCTTCCCAGCCTGGGCTCAGTCCTTCTCCCCTTCCACTTTATCTTTGTTTCTTAGGCCTTGTCTACACTGGCAAGTTTCTGCACAGTAAATCAGTTTTCTGCAGTGTAACTCTTGAGGTATAGACACGGCCAAGCCACTTAGTGCGCAGAAACTCCTCAGTTGCAGCGTTGCAAAAAAAACCACCTCGATGAGCGTTATAAGCCTTACAGCGCAGAGGATCCAGCGCTGTATTGGCAGTGTAAATACATTACAGCGCAGAAAGCAATCAGTTGGCCTCCAGAAGTGTCCCATAATCCCTCAAGTGGCCGCTTTGCTCATTGTTTTGAACTTGGCTGCCCTGGAGATATGCACCCCTCCCCTTTCAGAGCTCCATTTCTGACAGCCGTTGCATGCTGTGCTGATCTGTTCCCGGACGAGAGAGACACGCGCGCGCACACACACACACACCACCCCCCCCCCGGCAATGTAGTAGGATACCCATGGGACAATGGGATTGGGAAACCTGCATCATGTGATGCTGTGCCTGCCCCACGAGGCATTGCAAACCCTTCCCACAGCACCCTGCGGCCAGTTGCACAGTGGGATAGCTACCACAATGCACTACTCTCTTTGCTGTTGCAAGAGCTGCTAATGTGGATACGCTCCACTGTCATAAGGAGCACAGTATGGACACGCAACAACAGTTTAATTCCAGCACTTTAATAAAAGTGGTATAACTTGTTGCACAGAAACTTGCCCATGTAGATATACACTTAGATGTTTCCAGCAGTCATCCTGGGCGGGGATTCAGTGAAGAATGAACTTGATTAAGTCACTCTCCGGCCTTAAATAAGTTTTTCATATAGCGGGAATCCTTTGTTTTCTACTGTGGTCTCTTCCCCCCACCTCCCTCTCTCCCCGAGTGGAAAAGTACTGGTATTCTATTATGGAATCCAGTACAATGTGACTTCGATCACATGACCCCACAGTGTCAAAGCAGCCATGAGTCAGAGGCGGTTTGTAGCATCCCAGGAAGGTGGGAAATTAGCATCGTCAAAGATCTATTGTTTTTCCCATAATGGCTCATCCAGACTGATTGGATTCTGTCTGGTGGGCGTTCCTCAGGTGCAAACACTTTTGTAGTACTGATGTATGTATAGTCAATATTCCTAACTTTAGATACAAAAATCATACATGCATACAAATAGGATAATCATATTCAGTAAATCATAACCTTTCCAGTGATATCTCACAAGACCCATCTTGCATAAAATACATCTTAGATATGCTATAATCATATTAAAACAATATTTCTATAAAGAATATCAGGTGTAGTGTCACAAAATTGTCACCAGAGACTTCATGTTAAAAGATTTCTCCCAGGTCATCTATATTTCCTTATATTTTGGTGTCATTTGAAAGTCGGTTCCTGCTGAGAATTTTTTTTTTTTTTTTTAAACACATCACTCTTTGAAATAGTAATCTGCAAAAGTCAGTGCTGTTCCTGGGGGAGAAAATTTTTCAATTTAACCTACAATAGAGACCAATCTAACTTCAAACTAAAATACAGCTAAATTCCATTTACAAGGAAGAAATGGATAATGGAGGAGGATGCATGCTGAGATAGCCCTCTTATATACTGCATTACAATTATTCAGATTTTCACATTCTCCTACTTCAGTATGAATAGATGACTGCTTCATTCCATAGATTTCAAAATTACAAAAAATGAAAGGAGGAAATAGATAAGTTTGGCTACAAGATTATGGTGGCAGTTCTTGCATTACAACTCTTCCTATATCTTTTTATTCTCTTAGGATTCTCATCGTTTTGGAAAAAACATCAAGCAAGCAATGGTTGACACCATAGCTTTATTTGGCGTTGGTATGAACTCTATCAAGTGATTCCCTAATATCAATGCCAGTGTCCTACCATTGGGGCGAGAACTCTTCTGATCAATGAATGAAAGCAAGGTGTACTACGCAACGGTTGGAGGGGCATTTGGTCATAATCATCCAGTGATCACCTGTGAATAAGGATTCAACACCTAGGCTGAGGTTCAAATGTCCTATCACTTCACAATAGCTCAGAAGAGTTTTCTTCCCATAAGGGATGACTTTTGACATCCTATGTGATTCTAGGGATAGTATAAAGCAACATCATGTGAAAGGCATGTGTACTGTAGCTACTGTAGGCCTGTCTCAATTTTGTGTACATTTAGTAACTTTTTACTTAAAATCTGGGTCTTACTTGTATTTCATAAATGAGTGGATAAAATTTATTAAGTCAATCTTAATCAGCAGAAAGTATTTGACTTCATATGTACTGGTAGCAAAACATCAATTGGTATATCTGCTGCTTCTGTCTGAGAGTGACAAGACTTGTGGGTATTCATCTAGGTTGTCACTTTTTAAAGATATTTCTTTGCATTGAAAATATATCACAACCTGACATAACCTAATGTAATGCACTAACTGAAAATATACTGTGCTTCTTGGAAATAAGTATATGCTACAGTGGGTAGTAAAATAGTTGCATTACATAAAAGAATGGCAGGTATCACCTATTTTCCTCTGTTTTATAAGCATATAGTTTGCCACATCTTAATTTTATTACCATATGAACATACCTGCATGTTGTATGAGCCAGTGCCTTAAAAATGAAAGGCCTCAATACAGGGAAACCTTACACTGTGGGGTTCTTGTTTTTTGAATTATTTCTATACATTTTCTATGCTGAACAAGGGGAATGGGATTGTAAATTTAATTCTCAAGTTGATTTATTTAGGCAACATAGGATGAGTTCATGTTTTTACACGTTGCAATTTGGCTGAGGGCCTCTATGTGAAATGCCCCTTTATCTGTCTAATGAAAGATTAATCCTGGTGAGACAATGAATTAACTTTGTTTCAGAACCACCACATTTCTAAAAATCACCATTTTGCTGTGTAAGTCACCAAAGATAACTGCTGCATCTCATGTACGTTTTTCTCTGGGACTCCAGGGAACGTAGCCATTAGTACATACAAACCCGTTGGGCAATCCATAGAAGAAGACTGTCTGCAGCTAAGGAACTGCATCTTGTCTACCCTCATGTTTAAAGCAGCACCCACCACATTTCCAAACATCTTTAAGGGGAAAGGATTAAGACAGTCAAATGGTAATGCCAGAATGGTGAAATCTAGCATTCTCTGGTCTCTGCCTGGAGAGGCTCTGGGTAGGACCATGGAGAATCAACACACAGTTAATGAGGAAAGCAAATGGGGAGGGAGAGAGAAAGGAAAAAAAAACTGAGCAGTACCACTCAAAAAGGTATATAATGGAAATTTTAAAAGCAAAGTAAAGAAACCTTCACAGTTCATGGTTGCTATGAAATTAAATGAAGTAGCTTTTGTGATACCTCTCTTCCCTGGGATTCAAGTTGTGTTCATTTTAGACAGTCTTTATATCACACAGAGCCTAAGCAGCATAAAATGTGGCAAGTACTTGTAAGAGCAACTGTATATAAAAGGATCATGTAACATATACAGTGGTGGTCAGTACAAAAATGACTGCTGCTCCAGGGCTATAACAACATTAACAGCCCTGTAAAGGAAAATGTCAAATTTATCTTTAGATTGAGAATATGAATATTTTCTGAGCATTATCTTGTTTTGACTCTGCCACGTAAATTTTTTTTCCCTCTGGGTTTCACACAAATTTAATACACAAGTTTGGGAAGAGGCCCAGATGCATAGTCATGTAAATATTGTAATGCAGGAACTCGACAGAAGTGGGCCAGATAATTTTTATTGGGTCAGATACAGTGTGCAGGCAAGGAGCTTATCAAATAAGCCTTACTGCAACTGGCAGGCATGGCATCTAATCAGACTACTGCAGCAACTTCACAGTGAATTGTCCTTTTGGAGCTGCAGAAATCATGCACTATTTATAATGATCACTGACCAATCTGTATTAAATTAACATTGACATATTAGCTTGTAGGAGAATTTTTTATTAAGAAAATATTTAGGTTTGACTCTCAGGTTTTAAATGTTACATATGTAATTGTAGGTAGTGCAGTTATCAATGCAATTTTACATTCCTTAAGAGAATGTAAATATAATTGGCACAGGAAGAGTTTGTTTTTATTGTACATGTTGAAAAGGATGATAAGTCTTATGTATTTTTTATTTGGAGCAGATAATTTCTAAACATGGTTTGTATTTCATTTATCTTAGAATGTCAACTGCATGTAAATAAAAATGTGCTCTTTTGGATGTAAATCTTAAAAATGCACAGTGAATGTAGGTTATCATTAATTAAAAATTTTTTAATCTTCCTATCCTCTACATTATGTACACACAGTGAAACTGCTCACTTTTGTTTGCTTAAGTTGTATGAAAGTGACAGTTTACCTCTAATTTTTTAGTGTGGTACACATAATACTAAGAAGCACGGCCAAGTTAAAATATTGTGTATATATTTAGAAAAATTCTTGATTGGTTGATTCTCAACCAGTGATTTAAAGAGGACAAAACTAAGGTTGAGTAGGCAATAGAATTTGGTAGGAATTATAGTAAATCAGTTATTACATGGCATTGAGGAATTGGCTGGACAACTGAATTGTGCATTTCCAGATTTTCTAATATTTAGCTTTTTGGTGTGATTTGGGAAACTTAATATTTAGGTGTTAACACTTACTCTGGTTGATGGTCCTAACTATTTTTAAAGTTTTGTTTTTTGTTTTTTGGTGGGAATATGGATTAGGGTGTCTGACTTTAGCCCCACAAGTTTAAAAAAAGTTCCTAATTTATTATGCTTTGTACCATATTGATTTCCTATATCAGATTTACTAATTTATACTGGTTTTATCATGCTCATTTACTCCACTTGTACTATCTTTTCATCAGTTATTTACATCTAACACTTCTAGTTTGTTCTTTAATTATATTTGTTCCGCCTTTCTGACTCTGAACAATAAAAATTAAGGGTTTCACAATTATCACTCATCCTTTTGGAGTCTTCTTCCTTACCCTTTGCTCCCATGTCTCTGCTCGTGGACCTAGGGTTACCACCTTGCCAGTATTTGAGCAGCCTGGCTTTTTTTTTTTTTTTTTAAACGAATTTGCCAGTTGCCAGAAAAATTATTTAATCTACCAAAGTTGTTTATGTGGGTCTAAAGATTTGCGTAATTATCATAATACATTGGGATATCTAACGTTAAAAGTTTGTGTCCAGCTAAAGATGCTGCAGTGTTCCCACTGCCACAGTTTAAGCAATAACAGATCAAAACTGTTGAAAATACAGCAGCTGTATGCTAGGGTTTTCAGGCATCCGGTTTTCGACCAGAATGCCCGGTCAAAAATGGACCCTGGTGGTTCCGATCAGCACCACTGACCAGGCCACAAAAATCTGGTCGGCGGTGCAACAGGGCTAAGGCAGGCTCCCTAGCTCTGCACGGCTCCTGGAAGTGGCTGGCATGTCCGGCTCTTAGGCACAGGGGTGGTTGGGGGGGGGGGTTTGCTGTCCCTGCCCTGAGCGCTGGCTCCGTAGCTCCCATTGGCTGGGAACCAATTGGCTGCGGGGGTGGCTTCTGCGGGTGGGGATAGGGGACTGAGCCCCCTGGCCTCTCCACCTAGGAGCCAGACATGCCGGCCGCATCCAGGAGCTGCCTGAGGTAAGCGCTGCCCGGCCAGAGCCCATACCCTGGACTCCCTCCTGCACCCTGAACACCTCATGACCCCACCCCCAGAGCCTGCACTCCCAGCCAGAGCCCTCACCCCCTCCCGCACCGGTGAAAGTGAGCGAGGGTGGAGGAGAGCGCGAGTGATGGAGGGAGTGAGCAACGGCAGGGCAAGGCTGTTAATGAGAGATTTGCCTCAGATGAGAGTGAGACAAATGTTAATCTTATCTATATATGTTATCCCTATAGATACTGTAAGTGGCTGTTGGGGGAGGGGAAGGGGGGAGTTGCCTTGTGACTGGGGGTTGGTGGTGCTGTGGGTTTTTTGCATTTCAAAGGTGGTAACCCTCCATGGACCTGTAAATCCACATGCTGTTAAAGTCTATTAGAATAGAATTGCTTGAAGGAATGAATGTGGGAGTTAAATTAACTACATTTAAAACATTTGCAGGAGCACCTACAGCTATGGCTCAGTGCTAGTTTTAACTTTATTTTTAAACACCAACAAAGACTCGGGCACAACAACACTAGTTCACGCCAAGCGTTTGGAAGTCGGGTAATGATACGGTCGTAAGGATAAAAAGGTGGGCACTAGAGGGCAGCATGGCACCAAGCAATAGATCAAACACTACGGCTAGGGCCCTGAGAAGCCGCGCCCTCCTTGCATTAGAGCTCAGGGGGTATCAAAAGCCACCTTGGTGGTTTTCTCCTTAGGCCTCCAGCTTTGTTTCCTTACCCCAACCTCTCTCCCGCCCCCCACCCCTTATTCTGAAGTCTCTGTGCTCGCAAAGCATGAGTACACGCTGCTGAGCACTGTCCCCACGAGGGGAACGGACGGACCCCCTCAAAATGGCCGTTCCCGGGCTGGGCCGGAGGCAGCGTGGTGCAGAGCGCACTCTCTGGTCCCTTGCCCTCCATCCTCCCACGCGCTGCTGGGCCGGGCGAGGGCAGCCATGCGGAAGCCGGGGAGGGACTCGGACACTGCCCTAGAATGCAGCCCTGCTTCTGTGCGCGGCGGCATTCCCCGGGGCTCTCGCGCCCGCCTTTGTTGTCCTGCGCACGCAGCTCTTCTTGACCAGCCCGCGCGAGGCCTGAAGTGGGCTGGGGACCCGCCTTGGCCCTCGCCACGTGACTCCACCAGCCCTAGAGAAGTTGCCTCCTGCCCCCCTGGCGGCTCTTGCGCAGGCGCTCCCGGCCCCAACGGTCCCAGGGGATGCGGCGGTGGGTCTCGGCACGCAGACCCCTCCCAGGCCCAGCACAGAGCCGGAAGGGGGATGGAGGGAGAAAGGCGGGAGCTCGCTGCGGGGCGAGGGGAAGGTGAAGGAGGCTGCAGCCTGATCACCCCGGGGTAGTGAGCACACCCTGTTGCCCCACCCACAGGGCGGGGCATGCTCTCTAGCCCCGACATGGGGTGTCCCACTGCACGTCCCCCTCAGCTGCAGGGTGATCCCGGGATAGGGGGTCCCAATGCACATTATACCTGCAGATAGAGGGAGTATCGTGAGCCACACATGGGAGAGCTGTCCCTAATGCAGCCCACAGTGCTCTGGCGGAGATGGGGGTCACAATCCATTCCAGCCTCCCTTGTGCCCCACTGGGGATCAAACCCATGTCCCTCTCATATGGGGCAGGCTCAAAATCCAGACATACACACAGAGGGTTGAGGCTCATGATCCCACTGGGGTCCCCGTCTCCCCTTTCTTCTTCTGCAAATGATAACACAGGCAGTGTTTAGAAACCACAGTGTACTAGTTCCTCCAGACACCCCATCCTGGAGTCTGGGCACTAGTTATTTCTTGCCCAGATCGCTGGAGATTCTGGATGCAAATCTATCACTCCGGCTCCTAGGCACAATATGAATAATAAAACCTTTTCTCGTGTCGCTACCGTTCTTTGCACTTGCCCTGTTTTCTCTCCTCTATCCCCTGGGGTTAGAGGATTGTACCTATGTCTCCCCACCACACTCCCGTCTCCCTTGGGGTTGAATATGAGAATCCATCCCACCCCCGTTTGAGTATTGAGAATGATAGTAAACTAGTCTTCAGGGTATGTCTCTGTTATATATTTGTAGAGTGGCTAGCACAATATTGCCCTGGACTCTAGGCACTACTGTAATATAAATAATATTTATATGGAGCTAACGTGACTAACAGTTGCTATAATATAAAGTGTTGGATTTGCATTTTTTTTTTTTAAATTGCTAAAATTTCGGCTGCAAATTCAGTTCTGGTTATGAATTTTGCCAACATGTGGGTTTGTTTGGAATTAGACTTTGGTTTGGGCTCACCTTTAATTGTGTGTGTTTGTAGCTTGGTTAAAATTATGCTATTTATTTTATAGAGGGAAGACTTACCAAGAAGAATTTTGATCTAGAAAAGTTAAATATCCCCAAGGAGAAAAACAGATAAAAACAAACTGAGATTCCAACTGTGGCTATGGAAAATCAGACACTGCTTGGTGGAATTTCAAGTACAGAAGATGGATTTATCACTGAAATATTTAGTCAAAATAGTCCATTTAATTCTGAAAACCTTAACTTTGAAAATACAGTAATTAATAAACCTGGTGAAGAAGGGTTTCACTCCAGTCAAGACAGTCATTTATGCACTATGGCTGTTGGAGAAACTTTGCTGGATCAATTCAAATACCCTCTTAATATTGAAGGTCAAAATACAATACTCAAGGTCAAAATACAGCCACTTGTAGAAGACAATCATGATAATGAAATCCTTGGAAAATGTCAGAAGCTACAAGACCTAAATCCTTCAGAAGAAGCTAAACATACATATCCACCTTATCCACTGTCACACTCGTACAATGTCCATTTTCTGTCTTCCTTAATGATGCAACAAAGAAATTCTAATGTTTTGTCACTAAGTACCTGCCCTCCAGAAGGAACAATCAATCAAAATGTCAGAATGATACCAGTAAGATTCAACAAAATAGAAATTTCTATTTATAAACGTTTTCTTGATTTGTGTGTGTGAATAAGCACAGTTCCCATATAAAGAGAAAGCATAAGATGCTTTAAAGTTATTACTATATAAGTTGTATTAGCTACAATTTCTTTGTCTCTTTTATTCTTCTCTTCTATGTAGCACATAGGACCTTCTCCACTGCCTTCAATTTTTGCCAGTCTCCTGCTGCAGTCTTAGGTTCACCATGTCATTTTGATAGCTTTCAGTTCTGCTTGTATTGTGCATTTCCATGTTATCCTTGGTCTTGTTGCTGCTTACCCCAGAGGTTCCAGTCCAACATCCATCTGGTTATTCTATTTGGGTCTTTCCTCCATGTATGTCCTAGCCATCTTCATTTTTTTTCTGTAATTTCCTGTTCTACTGGTTTCTGTTTCATTCTCCTCTAGAGTTCTTCCTTAGTGATTTTTTTCTGGCTATCTGATATTGAGGATTTGTCTAAGGCTGCTAGTTGTTTATGCAAATTTGGAGTTTAGATAGTAAGGTCTTAATAAGTCTCCAAGTTTCAGTACGATATAGTAAAACTGACTCTACAATGGTGTTAAATAGTCAAAGTTACTTGGATGGCAAGATTTCTGTTTCTACAGATGGGCTTTAGAGTTACAAAGGCATGTCTGGCTTTCACTATTCTCTCTTTAATGTCTTTGGTCCACCTGTTGTACTTACAATGCAGCCAAGATATGTGAAATATCCAACCTTTTCTATGGTTGTTTGCAGTGTTGTAGCCGTGTTGGTCCCAGGATATTAGAAGGTGGGTGAGGTAATATCTTTTACTGGACCAACATCTGTTGGTGAAAGAGACAAGCTTTTAAGCTAAGCAGTGCTTTTCTTCCAGTCTGGGAAAGGTACTCAGAATGTTGTAGCTAAATACAAGGTGGAACAGATTGTTTAGCATAAGTAGTTATCACACTTTCTAAGGGACCTTTCAAGGTGAAGTGGCTCATTAGCACCTCTGCAGTCATAGGACAAAAAAGGGAGGCTAGTGGGTTACAGATTGTTGTAATAAGCCATAAATCCATTGTCATTATTAAGACCATGATTTGTAGGGCATGGCTACACTTGCGAGTTAGAGCGCATTAAAGCAGCCCCGGGCACTCTAACTCACGACGCGTCCACACTGGCAAGGCACGTAGAGCACCCAGACTCCTCGGCTGGGGCGCACCTGGTAATCTACCTCGACAACAAGCATAGCGCTTGCTGCACCCCAGCTGGAGTGCCGCAGCGCCAATGTGGACGCCCTAGTCTATTAATGCGCTCTGATTAGCTTCCAGAAGTGTCCCACAATGCCTGTTCTAGCCACTCTGGTCATCACTTTGAACTCTACTGCCCTGCTCTCAGGTGACTCACCGTCAGACCTGCCCTTTAAATTCTCTGGGAATTTTGAAAATCCCCTTCCTGTTTGCTCAGCAAGGCATGGAGTGGTCTCAGCGAATCTTTACAGGTGACCATGCCTCCAGGCGATCCCCAGTATGGAGCAATGCTGAGGTGCTGGACCTCATCAGTGTTTGGGAGGAGGAAGCTGTTCAGTCCCAGCTGTGCTCCAGCCGTTGGAATTATGATACCTTCAGTCAGATATCAAGGGACATGATGGAAAGGGGCCATGACCGGGATGCACTACAGTGCAGGGTTAAAGTGAACGAGCTGCAGAATGCCTACCACAAAGCCCGCAAGGCAAACCACTACTCCGATGCTGCCCCTGTGACCTGCCGTTTCTACAAAGAGCTGGACACAATACTTGGGGGCGACTCCACATCCACTCCGAGGACCACCATGGCACTTAAGGCCTGGTCTACACTACGACTCTAATTCGGATTTATCAGCTTTAATTCGAATTTACCCTGCAACCGTCCACACAACGACGCTATTTATTTCGATATAAAGGGCCCTTTAAATCGATTTCTGTACTCCACCCCGACGAGCGGAATAGCGCCAAAATCGATTTTAACATTTCGAATTAGGGATAGTGTGGCCGCAATTCGATGGTATTGGCCTCTGGACAGCAATCTAAACTCGGATGCACTGGCCAGGTAGACAGGAAAAGCCCCGCGAACATTTGAATTTCATTTCCTGTTTGCCCAGCGTGGAGAGCACAGGTGACCACAGATAGCTCATCAGCACAGGTAACCATGCAGGCCGGTAATCGAAAAAGAGCACCAGCATGGACCGTACGGGAGGTACTGGATCTGATCGCTATATGGGGAGAGGATTCAGTGCTTGCAGAACTTCGTTCTAAAAGACGAAATGCCAAAACTTTTGAAAAAATCTCCAAGGGCATGATGGAGAGAGGCCACAATAGGGACTCAGATCAGAAAAATCTCCAAGGGCATGATGGAGAGAGGCCACAATAGGGACTCAGATCAGTGCCGCGTGAAAGTCAAGGAGCTCAGACAAGCGTATCAAAAAACAAAGGAGGCAAACGGTCGCTCTGGGTCAGAGCCGCGGATATGCTGCTTCTACGCCGAGCTGCATGCAATTCTAGGGGGGGCCGCCACCACTACCCCACCTGTGATCGTGGATTCCGGGTCGGGGATAGTCTCATCAGCTACACCTGAGGATTCTGCCGATGGGGGAAAGGAGGAGGAGGAGGAGCTTGCAGAGAGCACACAGCACTCCGTTCTCCCCAACAGCCAGGATCTTTTTCTCACCCTGACTGAAGTACCCTCCCAAGCCAGTATCCAAGACCCTGACCCCATGGAAGCGACCTCAGGTGAGTTTACCTTTTAAAATATAAAACTTGTTTTAAAAGCAATCGGTTTTTAATGATTACTTTGCCCTGAGGACTTGGGATGCATTCGCGGTCAGTTCAGCTACTGGAAAAGTCTGTTAACGTGTCTGGGGATGGAGCGGAAATCCTCCAGGGACATCTCCATGAAGCTCTCCTGGAGGTACTCCAAAAGCCTTGCCACAAGGTTTCTGGGCAGTGCATCCTTATTCCGTCCTCCATGGTAGGACACTTGACCACGCCATGCTTGCAGCAAGTAATCAGGTATCATTGCCTGACAAAGCCTGGCAGCGTATGGTCCCAGTGTTTGCTGGCATTCAAGCAACATCCGTTCTTTATCTTGTTGTGTAATCCTCAGGAGAGTGATATCACTCCTGGTAACCTGGTTGAAATACAGGAACTTAATTAAGGGGACAGAGGTGGCCGTTCCTACTGGGCTGTTTGCCTGTGGCGGAAAATAAATCCTTCCCTGCAGTTAGCCAAGCGCAGATGGGAAATTGGCCCTGAGCTTTTCGCGTTTGGCTAGCAGGGATCTTCCCTGTTACCAGCCACGCGGTGGGGGGAGGGGTACCGTGATCATCCCAGAGAATTTATGGCGGGAGGGGGGCGGCGGCGGAGGGGGGTGGTTAGTTTGGTTCCTGCAGGGATCTTCCCTGATGCCAGCCACGCGGTGGGGGGAGGGGTACAGTGATCATCCCAGAGAATTCATGGCAGGAGGGGGGGTGGGGTGGTTAGTTTGTTTTCTGCTGCTGCTGAATGTTAACAGAAAAACCGCAGCACTCTACAGGCTATGCTTGGTATGTGGGAAAGGAGGGCGCAGAAGCTGTAAGACAATGGCTTACCATGGCCGCATGCAAGCCGAATTCTGTTGCCCGGACCTGTGATCTCTAGCAGCAAAGCCACAGGCACTCAGCATTAAGAGGCAAAATGCGACCTTGCACAGAAATCACATGTAATGTGAATAGTGTTGGTCACCGTGAAAGAGTATAAGCATTGTTCTGCAAAATGTATCTTTTTAAACAATTCTCTTTTTTCCCCTCCCTACAGCAGCTGCAAATTCCTCAAGCCTCCCTCCTCCATCCCGAAGGCTATCACAGATAAGGCGTCGTAAAAAGAAGACGCGAGACGAGATGTTTTCAGAAATTATGGAATCCAGCCGCAGTGACAGAGCTCATCTGAATGAGTGGAAGGAAACGGTTTCAAAGTATAGGAAAGAAGCCAGTGAACGTGAGGAGAGGAGGGACCAACGTGAGGAAAGGAGAGACGCTCGAGATGAGAGGTGGCGGCAGGAAGATCAGAGGAGGCAGGATGCAACGCTGGGGCTGCTGCGTGAGCAAACAGACATGCTTCGGCGTCTGGTGGAGCTTCAGGAACGGCTGCAGGAAAACAGACTGCCGCTACAGCCCCTGTACCCCCCTCCCCCCTCCCCATGTTCCGTATCCTCCTCACCCAGACGTGTAAGAACGTGGGGGGGAGGCTCCATACACCTTCCCATTCCACCCCAGTAGACAGCCCAAGCAAAAGGCTGTCATTTTTTTAACCTTTTTTTAGTGGCCTTTTCCTTCCCACCGATCCTCCTCCCAAATCCCACCCGGGTTCCCTCCCTCTTTTTCTAATCTATTAATAAAGAATAAATGATTTTTAAATGATAGTGACTTTATTTGGTTTGAAAGAAAGCTGGGGGAAGGGGGAGGGTGGGTTCCTTACAGAAAATGAGTCAATAAAGGGGGCGGATTTTCATGAAGGAGAAACAAACAGATATTTCACCCTGTAGCCTGGCCAGTCATGAAACTGGTTTTCAAAGCTTCTCTGATGCACAGTGCTTCCTGGTGTGCTCTTCTAATCGCCCTGGTGTCTGGCTGCGCGTAATCAGCAGCCAGGCGATTTGCCTCAGCCTCCCACCCCACCATAAAGGTCTCCCCCTTACTTTCACAGAGATTGTGGAGCACGCAGCAAGCAGAAATAACAATGGGGAGATTTCTTTGGCTGAGGTCAGAGCGAGTCAATAATGATCGCCAGCGACCTTTTAAACGGCCAAATGCACATTCTACCACCATTCTGCACTTGCTCAGCCTGTAGTTGAACAGCTCCTGACTCCTGTCCAGGCTGCCTGTGTATGGCTTCATGAGCCATGGCATTAAGGGGTAGGCTGGGTCCTCAAGAATAACTATTGGCATTTCAACATCCCCAACGGTTATTTTCTGGTCCGGAAAGTAAGTCCCTTGCTGCAACCCTTTAAACAGAGTAGTGTTCCTGAAGACGCGAGCGTCATGAACCCTTCCCGCCCAGCCCGCGTTGATGTTGGTGAAACGTCCCTTGTGATCCACAAGTGCTTGCAGCACCATTGAAAAGTACCCCTTGCAGTTTATGTACTCGGTGGCTTGGTGCTCCGGTGCCAAGATAGGGATTTGGGTTCCATCTATTGCCCCACCACAGTTAGGGAATCCCATTGCAGCAAAACCATCCACTATGGCCTGCACATTTCCCAGAGTCACTAACTTTCGTAGCAGCACCTGAGTGATTGCTTTGGCTACTTGCATCACAGCAGCCCCCACAGTAGATTTGCCCACTCCAAATTGATTCCCGACTGACCGGTAGCTGTCTGGCGTTGCAAGCTTCCACAGGGCTATCGCCACGCGCTTCTCAACTGTGAGGGCTGCTCTCATCTTGGTATTCTGGCGTTTCAGGGCAGGGGACAGCAAGTCACAAAGTTCCATGAAAGTGCCCTTACGCATGCGAAAGTTCCGCAGCCACTGGGAATCATCCCACACCTGCAACACTATGCGGTCCCACCAGTCTGTGCTTGTTTCCCTTGCCCAGAATCGGCATTCCATGGATAGAATCTGCTCCATTAACAACATGATCTCCAAAGCACCGGGGCCGCGGTTTCACAGAAGTCCGTGTCCGTGTCCATGTCCATGTCCATGTCCTCATCATGCTTGTCGCTGCGCTGCCGCCGCCGCTGCCTCCTCGCCTCGTTTTTCTGGTCCTGGCTCAGCATAAACTCCACGAGAACGCGCGAGGTGTTTACAATGTTCATGACTGCTGTTTTGAGCTGAGCGGGCTCCATGCTTGCCGTGGTATGGAGTCTGCAGTGTTCACCCACCCAGGAAAAAAGGCGCGAAATGGTTGTCTGCCGTCCGTTGCTTTCATGCAGGGAGGGAGGGAGGGAGGAGGTGAGGCTGTACCCAGAACCACCTGCGACGATGTTTTTTGTCCCATCAGGCACTGGGATCTCAACCCAGAATTCCAATGGGCGTGGGAGACTGCGGGAACTATGGGATAGCTACCCACAGTGCAACACTGCAGAAATCGACGCTAGCCCCGGTACTTGGACGCACACCGCCGAATTAATGTGCTTAGTGTGGCCGCATACATTTCGACTTTATACAACCTGTTTTCCAAATTCGAATTATATAAATTCGGATTAATCCCGTAGTGTAGACATACCCTCAGAGACCAGTTCAACAAGTCAGGAGGAGGAAAGTGGGAGCAAGGGTGCTGAGGAGGAGGGAGACAGCCTGGCATCCCTAGATGCCTGCAGCCAGGAGCTATTCTCAAGCCAGGAGGAAGGTAGCCAGTTGCAGCCGACGGTGCTTGGGGAAGGACAAACACCAGAGGAGGTGCCCAGTAAGTGGCTTTTATTTTGGGAAGTAAGTTGTTCAGTGCGGGCTCTTGGAGCGAGGAAGGTTAGGGCTGCATGCATGCCTAGATGTGGAATAGGGCGTTGATGTGCTCTCACATCATGGTAATCGGCCTCAGTGATCTCTTCAAAGGTCTCATGCAGAAGCTGGGCAATGCGTTTGCGCAGGTTCCTTGTCAGAGCTACTGTGCTCCTTGTCCCAGTCAGGCTAACATGCCCGTGGCACTGTGCCGTGAGGTCTGGGGGGGACCATTGCTGCACACAGGCAAGCTGCATATGGGCCAGGGTGGAAGCCGCATGGTAGTAGAAGACCCTCCCTTGCTTTCCAGGTCACCCTCAGCAGCGAGATATCTTCCAGGACGAACTCCTGTGGAAAATGTAGGGACAGTGTTCAGTATAGGGGCCCCCTGCAGCTGTTAGCTCTCCCCAAGGCACAGAAGCCCAGAGGACAGTATGGCCGTGAAACAATCAGTCCCCCTTGCCCCTGTGCTTACTCACCGTTTTGGGGCTCCTGTGGGTTATGTGCGTTTGCTTTGGGACGGGCAAATTCTGCTATTGTGTAGACTGTGCTTGTCTTTAAGTATGGGTGAATCATTGCTCTGTCTGGTGTGAACAATGCTGCCTCTGTTAAGTGTTGCATTTTGGCTTTACAGATGCAACCTTGAGATCTCAGCAGTCCTTATTATCACTGGCCGAAAGACTCCAAAGCATAAGCGCCAACTTTCCCCAGTGCCAGTGGGTGCTCGTGCCCCCCGGCTCTGCCCCAACTCCACCCCTTCCCCGCCTTTGCCCTGCCCCCATTCCAACCCCTTCCCTAAAGTCCCCGCCCCAACTCCGCCCCGTCCCTGCCCCTATTTGAACCCCTTCCCCAAATCCCCGCCCTGGCCACACCTCTTCCCAGAGCGTGCCGCATTCCTCCTCCTCCCCCCTCCCTCCCAACACTTGCTGCATGAAACAGCTGTTTCTCGACAGCAAGCGCTGGGAGCTAGGGGGAAACAGCAGGCATGCTCAGGGGAGGAGGCGGAGGTGGAGCGGAGGCGAAGGTGAGCTGGGGCGGGGAGCTGCCGGTGGGTGCAGAGCACCCACAGTTTTTCAACAGAGCACCACCAGTTTTTCCTCATGGGTGCTCCGGGGCTGGAGCACCCACTGAGTCAGAGCCTATGCTCCAAAGAATAAGGAAGTGGCCACGTAGAAATGAAGAGGACATGCTGCATGAAGTAATGCAGCAGTCCCTTAATGAAAATCAAAAAGCGCAGGAATGGTTGGAGAGTGAAAGGAGGGTCCGCCAGCAGAATGCGGATCGCCGTCACCAAAGCATGTAGCTGCTGCTAAGCATTATGGAGCACCAAGTGGACTCGATACAGGCGCTCGTAGCAATGCAGGCGGAGCACTACCGCACCCACCCCCACCTGCATCCCTTGTTCCAAAACTCTTTCCCTTGTGCCCCCATGTCACCTCCAACCCACTTTCCCCCACCTCCGGGTTCTTATCACCAGCTGCCTCCAACATCTGTAGCTTCACCACCCAGGCTTGCAAACTACGACCCTTACCTACTGCACTCAACCCCCATCACCATGCATTTTAGCCAGCCTGAAGTGCAGCACCCATTGCACAACACTCCAGACAGGAAGGCTGAGTGTGATAACAGGACATATGCAAATCTGGGATTGAACCTTTCCCCACCCCACCTCCTGGCCCTTTCTGTTTCCCAAGCAGTTGTGTTTCTTTTCAATAAATGAATTTTCTTTTCAATAAATGGATTTCTTGGCTTCGAAAACATTCTTTATTATTGCATTAAGGAAAAGATACCTTAGCCCAGGAAAGCAACAGGCACTGCAAGTCAGTGTAGCAAACATAGATTCCTACTAACATTGGAACCACCGCTCTTCGCTCTTGTGCAGGGCACCAAACATTACTGGTGGCTTTCAACCTCAAATTGCTCCCTCAAGGCATCCCTAATCCTTGCAGACCTGTGCTGGGCCCCTCTAATATTCCTGCTCTCTGGCTGTTCAAATTCAGCCTCCAGATGTTGAACCTCCGAGTTCCATCCCTGAGTGAATCTTTCACCCTTCCCTTCACAAATGTTATAGAGGGTACAACATGCGGATATAACTGTGGGGATGTTGTCATCAGCCAGGTCCAGCTTCCCATACAGACAGCGCCAGCGGCCCTTTAAATGGCAAAAGCACACTCCATAGTCATTCTGCACCGACTCAGCCTGTTGTTGAACCGCTCCTTGCTGCTGTCAAGGCTCCCTGTGTAGGATTTCATGAGCCATGGCATTAAAGGGTAAGCAGGGTCTCCAAGGATCACAATGAGCATTTCAACTTCCCCTACCGTGATCTTCTGGTATGGGCAGAAAGTCCCAGCTTGCAGCTTCCTGACCAGGCCAGTGTTCCAAAAGGTGCATGCGTCATGCACCTTTCCAGGCCAGCCTGCGTTAATGTCAATGAAATGCCCACGGTGATCCACAAGCGCCTGGAGAACCATAGAGAAATACCCCTTCCAATTAACGTACTCAAAGGCTAGGTGGGCTGGTGCCAGAATTGGAATATGCGTCCCATCTATCGCCCCTCCGCAGTTAGGGAAACCCATTTGTGCAAAGCCAGCCACAATGTCATGCATGTTACCCAGAGTCACAGTTCTTCTGAGCAGGATGCAATTAATGGCCCTGCAAACTTGCATCAACACAATTCCAATGGTCGACTTTCCCACTCCAAACTGGTTAGCGACCGATCGGAGTTGCCAGCTTCCAGATTGCAATAACCACCTGCTTCTCCATCGGCAGGGCAGCTCTCAATCTCGTGTCCTTGCACCGTAGGGTGGGGGGCGAGCTCATCACAGTCCCATGAAAGTGACTTTTCTCATCCGAAAGTTCTGCCGCCACTGCTCGTCATCCCAGACATGCATGACGATGTGATCCCACCACTCAGTGCTTGTTTCCCCAGCTCAAAAGCAGCATTCCACGGTGGTGAGCATGTCCGTGAATGCCACAAGCAATCTCATGTCATATGCTTTATGCGAGTCGACATCATTGTCGGACTCCTCACTGTCAGTGTGTAGCTTAAGGAGTAACTCGACTGCCAAACGTGATGTGCTGGTGAGACCTATCAGCATATTCCTCAGCACTTCGGGATCCATTCCCGCAGACCAAAAGGGAAGACAAAGCGCACAGTACAAAAAACGTTGAAAGAGGGCGTCAAATGTGGATGGAAGCACAGAGATTGCTGGGATGCGAAGCGATGCATCACGGGGCATTGGGACAGGACCCAGAATGCCCCCATGTACCCCCGCCCCCTTCCCACAAGCCACAGCGCCAGAATGGGAAGAGGTGCTTTGTGGGATAGCTGCCCATAATGCACGACTCCCAATGCCGTTGCAAGTGCCGCAAATGTGGCCACACCAGTGCGCTTGCAGCTGACAGTATGAACACACTGCAGCGCTTTCCCTACTGCTCTCTCTCTGAGGGCTGGTTTAACTCACAGCGCTCTACATCTGTAAGTGTAGCTATGCCCGTAGTGTCTAACAAAGTTATGTGGAACAGATTGTTTATTGTAAGTAGTTAACACATATTCAAAGGGACCATTGTTTAACTTAAATTGATCACCTGATTGTGAAGTTCCAGATCAGGTGGTCTGTGTTTGTTGTAATTTCTGTTCATAACTTAAATTTGCAAATAAAAAACAGGTATTACAGATGATGCAATTATAAGTGCCCTGCATTTAAAATACAAAGATATGTTCGTGAACAAGAAAACAGTAGTAGTGTTTTCAGCTTTCTTTCACAAGGTTTTATTTTAGTATCTACTAGTACTAGATAGATTGAAACAGTCTTCTACACCTCTCTATCTTTAGATCATATAAATATAATAGAAACATAGACTGTGAGGCCAGAAGAGACCACTGTAGTCATCTATTCTGACCTGTATAACACAGGCCACTGGACTTCCTTGAATTAATTCATATTTGAACTAGAGCATATCTTATAGAAAAAATCCTATCTTGATTTAAAATTGTCAGTGATGGAGAATTCACCATAACCCTTGGTAAGACGTTCCAATGATTAATTACACTCAATTTTTTTACCTTATTTCCAGTTTTAAATTGTCTAGCTTCCATCTCCAGCCATTGGATCTTGTTCAGTCTGTTAGACTGAAGAGCCCTATATCAAAATTTTGTTCCCCATGTAGGTACTTATAGATTGTGATCAAGTCACCCTTAGCCTTTTTTTTCTTTTGGTTCAACTTAGCAGACTGAACTTATTGAGTCTGTAAAGCATGTTTTCCAATCCTTTAATCATTCTCCTGTCCCATCAATGGCTCTCCAATTTAATCAGTATCCTTTTGGGGTTTTGGACGTCACAACTGGACATAATATTCCAGTAGCGATTGCACCAGTGCACCGTGTCCCCCCTAAATTTCAAGGTAATTGTAAATCAAGTTTTTGGATAACCAAATCTTCTTCTTCAAGTGCTGTTCCTGTGGGTGCTCCACTTCAGGTGTCAGTGTGTCCCGTCTGTGATGTTACTGACATGAACCGTGACTGTATAGATCATTGTTGCAACCAGGATCCTATGATGGCACCAGGTCTTGTACAGAGGAGGTCAAGTGGTGTGCCAATGGAAACGTTGTAGTTTGCTGGTTATGATTATTCTGTCTGTGTGTGTGTATCATTTTTGTATTTGAAGTTATGAATATTGGTTATGTACTTGTATCTCAATGTGTTTGATTCTAAGTAGCCTCAGTGAAGCATTTGGTTAGCTTCTTGAGAAAGGACTAGTCTCCATCAAGAAACACTCATCTGACAATGGACTTTGGGAGACGCCCATCCACATCTGAGCTTTCTTGGGAACGTTCAAACTAATATGTAAACAATGGCTTCGGCCTGCAAAAAGCTGAATCATTCATGGACATAAGCTTTATACAGAGTAAAACAGATTTATTTGGGGTTTAGGCTCCCAGAAAAACTGAATACTGGATGCTGGGAAAGTTCCTGTTAACTGAGAAACTCCTGGGCCAGGTGAATCTTAGTTTCTGTGAACTGCAGGGGGGCATGGCCCAGCCTCTTGGTCTATGCTGGAGCCAACTGGTGTGTCTAGCTCAGCAAGATGGGAGTGGAGGGAAGCCTTTTCTAGCAGGGGGGTTTGTTCTCAGTGGTATCCCAGCACATCTAGAGACAGTCTTGAGGGAGTTTCTGTGACCCAACCCGTCACACAATCAATCTGAGATTTTCGGTAGCAGTGTCCGGTCAGGATGCGCCTGTGCAGTAGCAGTCTCACGGTGCCGCTGGTGCCTCATCTAGCTCACACACCCCGCGACCCCTGCAGTTCCTTCTCAGCCATCCTCGGCTTGAGACAGAGTCTGGTAGCAATGTCTCTAAAACCTTCAAAAACATTAGGTTAAGTTCGATAGCATAGTTAGTACCCTTTTTTATTAGTAATTTGTTATTTTAATTAATATAGTTAAAGTTAGCATTAGCTAAACTTAGTTAGATAGCCATAAAAAAACCTTTCATTTTCCCATCCCCCTTTTTCATAAATATGCCTGGCTTCCCAGGATTTAAAAGATGTACTTCATGTAAGGACGCAATACCAATTTCTGATGGCCACTCCTTATGTTTCCGATGCTTAGGTGTGTCACACGTACTGCAGAAGTGCGCTCACTGCAACAATCTCCAAGCGAGAGCAATGAGAGATAGGGATCTTTATCTTAAACTTATTCTAATGGAAAAATCCCTCACTCCTACATTGGGCCCTGGACAACTCGCAACAAGGGACTCTGCAGCGCATCCTCCATGGACAGACTAAGTGCCAACTCCTCTACAAAATCGAGGAAAAGGGTCATGTCTCCACCAAGCCAAGAACTGTTAAAAAAGAATGGTCTCCAGCGTGATCGCTCCCCATGGTGTCAACCTCCTCCAGAATGAGCACCATTGATGCATCGGGCACCTCCAATACCGTCCACTCCATGACCTCTGCTGGCAGGAGAAAGGAGTCAAGTAGCAGGCACAAAGAGACCTCCTGCTCCACAGCTCCGACTACCCCTACAAAGGGCACAGTACCACAACCTCAACCACCTGTGATGGCTCCCCCTCCGGCACCAAGCTCATCGGCACCGAAGAAGGCTACACACAAAGGGTAGGCACCGGGCTTATTTCCACCTAGGACGGCAACGCAGAAGGATACAGCACCGCATACAATGGTACCAATTCCCCTTATGGACTTGTCAGATATGGAAGTGTTCTCTGTTCCCAGATCTCCACTGTTCGGCACTGCCTGCTTGCCATTACTGACTGCACTGGACCAACCAGAATCTCCCAGTGCTCCACATTTTTCGAGTGATGAGGAGGACAACATGGAGGAGGCAGTTTTCTCATCTGGGCACTCCTCCCCAGCAGGAACCTCATTATAGACTCAGGGAACAGAGCACCAGGGACTTCCCCCCATGGCTCACTAATCCATGGATGTGCCCTCCCATTCCATTTCCCATTCAATGGCCACAATGGGACCCATGGGCAGCCTACAGGTCTCAATTTCACAGACCTCCCACTTCCCACAGGAAACCCATACGCTCTGTAATGACATCGGTACCCGAGCCCTCTGAGGTGACAGAGGAGGTGGAGGAAGATAGGGATGAGACCACAGAAAATTAAACATCCCCTGATCACAACTCCTGTTCCGCTGATGAGGCAGTTATGACCCCGCCTCCCACTAGTACAGATGATTTCAAACACTTTCAAGAGTTATTCCGGTGGGTGGCATAGAGCCAAAATATTCCTCTTGAGGAGGTACCAGGGACGCAACACCAACTCCTCAAGATCCTACATACTTCATCAATGACAAAAATAGCTTTGCCCATAAACGACACTCTGATGGAACCTTTAGAAACGGTGTGGCAAACACCTGCCACCATCCTCCCAACCCATAAGCATATGGACAGGAAATACTATGTGCCAAATAAAGTCATGGACTTCCTTTTTTCACACCCACAGCCTAACTCCTTAGTGGTGGATGCGGTCAATCAGTGGGGCAAATATCCTCAATTCAAATCCACACCACAAGACAAGGATTGGAAGAAACTAGACCTCTTGGGGCAAAAAGTTTACTCTTCTGCGACTCTTGAATTCCACACAGCCAATTACACACTGTGTACGATCATGATAATTAATAAAACTGAATGATTTCATCCAGGAAATTCTAGAGGAAAAGAGACCAATTCCATGCCATTGTCAATGAGGGACAATGTATTGCTAGAACAGCGCTCCAGACATCCCTCAATGTGGTGGACACAGTGGCATGCATAACAGTGACAGCTATCATCATGCACAGAGCATCCTGGTTGCACTCATCTGATATCCCAAGGGAACTCCAGACCAAGGTAGAGGACCTTCCCTTTGACAGGGACAAGCTCTTCTCCGCTAAGACGGATGAGGTCCTCCATTCCATGAAAGCCACACTGAGGATCCTCAGGATCTACACACACCCTAACAGGAGATTCAGATACCAGCCTTACAATGGTAACAGAGACAGCACGTCTCAATGCCAGCAGAGACCATACGACAATCAAAGACAAAGGCACAGACCACAGAGATATTGCCTTACCCAATCTCAGGTTGCGACGTCCCAAGCACCACCAAACAAGACACAATTTTAAAACATTGATCGAGGGTCTGACCGACCTCCCCCTACCGTTAGCGCCAATGGAACAAACGATCCAAAACTTTGGTCATCAGCTTTGACCATTTTACCATCCGTGGGCCTCCATCACCACGGACCATTGGGTTTTAGAGATCATTCGAATGGGTTATACCATCCCCTTTACCTCCATCCCACCTACCCGTCTCCTCGTCCCCGTTCCTCTTCAGGGACCCTTCTCACAAGCACCTATTGAGACAAGAAATACATCACCTTCTACAACTAGGGGCCGTGGAACAAGTTCCAACACAACACAGGGCAGGGATTTTATTTCCATTAATTCCTGACTCTAAAAAGAAAAACGGATGTTGGCAACTCATACTAGATCTCAGAAAACTCAACAAATTTGTCCGTACCCACATATTCAAAATGGTCACACTGAACTCTATCATCCCTGCGCTGGAAGAAGGTGACTGGTTCTAAACCTTGGACCTGCAAGATGCCTATTTTCACATTGCCATCCATCCCGCTCACAGACGATTTCTATGATTCACAGTGGGACAAGATCACTTCCAATACAGAATACTGACATTCGGACTGTTGACCGCTCCATGTGTCTTTACCAAAACCCTAGCGGTGGTAGCTGCTTATTTGCGCAGACAGGGAATATTGATATTCCCATACTTAGATGATCGCCTGCTAAAAGGCCATACCTTGACAGAAACATTACGCATTACTTGAGAAACCATCTCTCTTTTTCACTCCCTAGTGCTACAAATCAATTAAAAGAAATCTATCCTAACTCCAGTACAATGTTTGGACTTCATAGGAGCACACCTTGCCTCAGTGGAGGCTAAAGCATCACCCCGATTCACAGCAATGACCTCCCTCATGTGGGTGGTCTCAGACAGCCCATGGGTGTCTGCACACACCTGCCTACAACTCTTGAGACATATGGCAGCTACCACTTTCGTTGTAAAACACCCCAGACTCTACATGCGCTGCCTTCAAGGATGGCTGAGCTCGGTATAGATTCCACGAAAGCACAGCCTAAACAAAAGACTTACACCGACCCCAGAGGTTCTACATTCACACACGAAAGTGGACAAACCCAATAAACGTTTGCTCAGGCATCCCATTTCAACAGGATCCACCATCTATACAAATCACAACAGATGCTTCACTGATCGCATGGGGAGCTCACCTAAACCAACATTCAGTCCAAGGCAAGTGGTCCCCACTGAAACACATTTACATATCAACCGTGCTCAAATTACGCACGTTCCACAAAACGTGCCTTCATTTCCTCCCTTTTATATGAGGCAAAATTATAAGGGTTCTGACGGACAACATTGTGTGTATGTTCTATATAAATCAACAGGGTGGAGCATGTTCCCACTCCTTATGCACAGAGGCCTTAAAACAACGGAACTGGTGCATAAAACACAACATCACTATTACAGCAGCATACCTCCCGGGTCGACTGAACATGATGGCAGACACATTAAGCAGACAGTTTCCCCAAGAGCACTAATGGGAACTGAATGACGAAATAACACAACACGTATTTTACATATGGGGATCCCCACACATAGACCTGTTCGCGACATCAGTAAACAAGAAATGCCCAAAGTTTTGCTCACGAGCAGGACTAGGGGCACAATCCCTAGGGGACACTTTTCTCATCAAATGGAACGCTCCCCTTCTGTACACATTCCCATCAATACCTCTAATCTCCAGAGTAATACACAGAATACAAACTGACAGGACCAAAATAATACTCATAGTACCAACATGGCCCAGACAGACATGGTTCCCTTACCTGACACCCACAGAGATCTGCACACCATTCACTCTCCCTGGCCTATGGAATCTTCTCTCTCAGGACGATAGTCAAGTCCTCCATCCAGACCCAGAGAAACTTCACCTGAAGGCGTGGCTCCTTCATGGCACCAACACGACGAACTAACTTGCTCAGAACATGTAAAACAAGTCTTAATAAACAGCAGGAATCACAACACGCGTACTACTTACCTCCAAAAATGGAAAAGATTCTTCCTATGGTGCCAGAATAAACAAATATCTGCAAGCAAGGCACCACTTCCACTAATCTTGCAATATTTATTATCCCTAAAGAACTCAGGGCTTACTATGAGCTAACATAGAGTTCATCTTGCCGCCATCACGGCCTTCCATCAACAGGTAGACAGGACTTCGATATTCGCTCACCCGATTACTAAGCGGTTTCTCGCGGGCATATAGAACATATATCTAGATATCTGAGAACCCATGCCAGTATGGGACTTAAATCTGGTGCTCAGAAGTCTAACCAGAGCCCCATTCGAACCCTTAGCCACATGCTCATTACTTCACTTATCTATGAAAGTGGCATTCCTGGTCACCATTATATCAGTGTGAAGAGTCAGCAAAATAGGGGCTCTCGTGGCTCACCCACAATACACAATATTCTTCAAGGATAAAGTGACACTTAGAACACATCCTAAGTTTATGCCCAAAATATCGTCCTTGTTCCATCTCAACCAACTGATTCCCTTAACTACATTTCATACAAAACCACACACTATCGCTCAAGAGGCGGTCCTGCACACGTTGGATATGCGCTTAGCATTTTATCTATTTGGAACGAAGCTCTTCCAATTGACTTTTGACTTTGTGTCAACAACAGAACGATCAGAGGCTCTGCTATATCTCCGCAAAGATTACCGAAATGCATATCCAGCTGTATCCATATGTGCTATTCATGCACAACACTGAAGCCCCTCCGGGCATCAGAACCCACTCAACAAGAGCTTTATCTACATCCATAGCATTCCTACACAATGTGCCCATTCTAAACATCTGCAGGGTGGCCACCTGGGCCTCTTAACACACATTCACAAATCACTGCGCAATTACTCTCAGTTCAAGCTCAGACACAAGACTAGGCCTCACTGTACTAGCCTCAGCAACAAACTGAACTCTGAATTCCTTTCCATCCTCATGAGAGCACTGCTCTACATTCACTGAAGTGGAGCACCCACAGGGACAGCACTCAAAGAAGAAGAGAAGGTTACTCACCTTGTGCAGTAACTGAGGTTCTTTGAGATGTGTGTCTCCTTGTGGGTACTCCACTACCCACCCTCCTCCCCTCTAATTCAGAGTACGAGCTAAACACTCCACGGTAGAGAAGGAACTGAAGGGGTCGGGACCTGAGCATGCTAGATGAGGCACCAGCAGCACTGCGAGACTGCTACTGTGCACACGCACCCCAACCAGACACTGCTACTGAAAATCTCCGATTGATAGCACTGGGACGCACCAACACCTGAAGTGGAGCACCCACAGGGACACACACCTCGAAGAACCTCAGTTACTGCACAAGCTGAGCAACCTTCTCTTAAACTTTGAACTAAATGGCTATGATTTTTCACAATTGAAATCAAATAGTTAAATTTTTCTATAAATGTGTTGAAGTTAAAGAAATGAATGAAAGAAAACATATTCTCTTTCTCTAGGTATTCAGACCTCTACTAGATCCAGTTACTGGTGGGAATAATTGTATTTGTTATGACCAATTCAAAGGAATGCTTAATAGTTGTGTACAGTCACAAGCCTTGCCAGGTACCTCCAATGGTAAGTGTTTGGAGAAGTCACCTACTGTGTTTGATTTTTTTAATTTGGTCTCCTCCCATCTACAACTGACAGTATAAATGATTGACCGTCCCTGTATGATTTCTAGTTTATTTTTCTCCTGTAAGTTAATTTTTTGTTAGCACTCATTAAAGTGTGATGGGATTGGAGATGGAAGTCTTCTATTTATCCATGCATAAGGCTATGTTTATGTTATGGAGGTCATCGAAGTCACGGAATCCGTGACTTCCAGAGACCTCCATGACATTCTCTGCCTCAGGCCCAGGGGCCCCCTGTAAGGTTCCAGTGTTAGGCAACAGCCTCCTGAGTGGGCCCTTGGGGTTCCAGCAACAGGTGACAGCCTCACGCGGGAGGGTGGGTAGGGGGCGCCTTTGGCGAGTGGCTAAGGGTGTCCAGTTTTCTCTTTGGGAAATTTGGCCCCCCTTCAGCTCCCAGCCACCATGGTTGGAGGGGGCCCCCCTGCAGCTTCCAGCTGCCACAGGCAGAGGGGGAACCCCACAGCTCCCAGCCACCATGGTGGTAGAGGAAACCATGGAGCCGCAGCAGCAAAAGTCACAGACAGACACGGCTTCCGTGAATTTTTGTTTATTGCCCATGACCTGACTGTGACTAAAAATAACCATGACAAAATCTTAGCCTTATCCATGCAGCAGTTACAGCAGAGCAAGCTTCTCCACATTCCCTTATCAGTGTGCCTCAGCCCCAATTTAGGAGGAGCTGCTGCTCTAGTTAGGGAGAGGGAGATTATCAGTCTTCAGGTTATTTTAGATCTTGACCTCTCTGCTGAGTCTGCCAGCAATGAGTGCCACTGGTAATTGGGAATTTGTAATGTGGATGCTTACACATTAGAAACAAGACAGCAATCATAAGTTCAAGTGACATAAGCCACTGAACAGCTATTAAATGGGAATGATTTTTGGTCATTACTCACAAGGCCCAAATTTGAACCAGTTACTGAAAGGTATGAAGTATGATATACCGTCACCAATCCTCTGAATTGTTCCCCAGTGCTCTGATTTCTGATTGCACGTTAGCTTTGTGACCTTTGATCTTGCTATGTGATAATGTGGGCTTTACATCATGGAGGTTGAAAGGAATTGTTTTTAATTTCTAGGCAGTATTGTTTCTATCCATGTACCTCTATTTACTTTGATGTCTATAAGGAAGCTGAAGAAGTTTGAAAGAGAATGTGTTCAAAAAAATTATCGTAGCTCAATGGTTATCTTGAAAAGTGAAGATATAAAGTTCAATTAAAGGATAGTTTTCTCCCTGGTCCTTTAAAAAGCTATTGCTCAGGTTCCAGTAGGTAGGAGTGAGCTCTCTTCTCATGGGCTCAGTAATGGCCACTTTGTGCCCTTCCATACACAGGTGTACAAGGGAAGGAGAGGGGATGGGGTGGGCAAAAGGAGCCTTACACCATTGCATAGGGGCCATGCACAGTTGCACTCCCTATGTGCAGGAGTATTCCTTGCTTAAGAGCCATCCCAAAGGGGTGAGGGAAGAGACAGGAGTAAAGCCAGATATACAGAGCTGGACAGATATGCAGAAAGGATCATGCTGCATCTTCCTAAGCAGTGATGCCGGGGGTGTGCTCCCTACAGTATGCATGCCTGGAACCTCTTGGAGGGTTGTGCATCCTTGAAGAACGTTGCCTTTTGGAGTTCCCCCTGCGATTGTGCTGCTCTGCATCAGTCCTAGCATGAGCCAGTGTCAAAAAGACAAAGCTGCCCTTATATAGATGCCAGACCACAAAGCATGTTCTCCAGTTGTTTCTTCTAATACATGAGGCATCTCATAGCCATTTGTCATGTGATCGGGTATTAGAATCCCTCCAGTGGCAAGTTGCACATTCATTGGCCTTTTTTAACATAACATCACTGAGAAATGTATAATTTTTCCCAGCTATTTTGAGAAACATCAAGCTGGCTCAATACTGGGGTCTCATTTCCCAACGTTCCTGACAGGAAGTCTGTTAGAGGAGAATATTCAATATTTTTATGCAAGCTTAGCTGCACTTTCAGAGTGCTCGTTTTAATTTTTGTCAGTGTCCTACGCAATCCTGTGATGTCCAAATCTTTTTTCCTCAGACCTATAGTATAAAAGATCTCCTAATGTTTGCCATTGTCCTCATTGTTTGTTTAAAAAACCTTCCATTTTGTGTGACAGACCCTTGCAGTGATACCAGCACTTTACCTCAGACTAGTGCTCCTGTCTGTGATGAACTTGTAAGTATGAATTTAGGATGTTGTTGTTGTTTTTCTGAAAGTTTTTGTTCTTTGTTTTTGATCTTACAGGCAAAATATTGTAGAAATTGAAAACGGGAATCACCTAAACTGCCAAAGGGTAAAATGTTTTTTCAAATGCAGTCCTACATATTCCACATACAAAAGGAAAAAGAGAACATTAGACATCCATTTATGAAAATCTTGGCTGTAAAGTTAGGCTCTTAAATCCTCATTTAGGGGCTAACCTAAAACCCACTGAAGTCAATGGAAAGACTCTGATTGACTTCAGGGCGTTTTGGATCAGGCTGCTAGGCACCTAAGTAGGTGGCTGATTTTCAAAAGTGCTGAGGACCAGCAGTTGTCATTGAAGAGAATGGGTATGTCTAGGGTGACTAGACGTCCCGATTTTATCGGGACTGTCCCGATATTTCCTTGTTTGTCCCACTGGACAAACAAGGGAATGCTCCGGAGCCTGGAGCCCGGAAGTGCTCGCGCCCCCTCCCCCCCCGCCCCAGCTCCGCCCCCTCCTCCCCCCATTGGCTCCCTCCCCGAATCCCCGCCTCTTCCCCAGGCTCACCATTCCTCCTCCCTCCACAAGCGCTGGAGGGAGGCCGGGGAGACGCAGGGAGAGCGTGGGGCCGGGGTGAGTAAGAGACTGGCCTGGCTCCAAGCAGGCAGGACTCAGTCAGACAGTAGGGAGAGGAGGGGGGCGGCCTGCGGGGCCAGGCGGCGGCTGTTCCCCCCTCCCCCGGGCAGCAGGACTCGGGAGCAGCCGCTGCTGCAGCTCCCACTGCTGCGGGGGGAGGAAGCGGCCGATTGCCAAGCTCGGCGGCTGCGGCTCTGGCGCCCGGGCCCAAGCCGCCCGGGCCTGTTCCCCTGTGGGACCCGAGCAGGACGGGGGGGGCTGGGGCCTGCTGCCCCCACTTCGGGGCCGCCCAGGGATAGCACCAGCTGGGCAGCAGCCCAGACGCGATTGGCCAGGGGCTGGGCGCAGTGTGTGCGCTGCTGGGTCCCTGCAGCAGGCCCGGGCTTGGGGGGTTCGGGCCCGGGCGCCAGAGCCGCATCCGCCGAGCTTGGCCATCGGCCGCTTCCTCCCCCCCCCCCCCCCGCAGTGGGAGCTGCAGCAGTGGCTGCTCCCGAGTCCCACTGCCCGGGGGGGGGGAAGAACAGCCACCGCCTGGCCCCGCGGGCCGCCTCCCTACCGCCCGACTGAGTCCTGCCTGCTCGGGTGTTTTTTTTGTTTTTGTTTGTTTTTGGCCCCGCCCCCCCGCGTCACGCCACTTCCCCCCCCCCACCCCCGCACGTCCTGATATTTGACTTGGGTGATCTGGTCACTAGGTATGTCTGGGTTGACAGACTCAGGTTAGTGGAGCTTGCACTACTTCACTGAAAGTAGGCTGTGTAGATATCATGATTCAGGCTGGAGCTTGGGCTCTGAAGCCTGGGGAAGGGGCTAGGCTTCAGAGCCTGAGTTCAAAGCACTATCTGCACAGTTCTTTTTAGATCACTAGCACAAGCCTCAATTCCCCAAGTGTCTCATCCTGGGCTGGGAGACTTGCTTCTGTGGGCAGTTTGCAGGCAACATGGATGTACCCAGTGAGGCTGTGCACATGCATAAGTACTTTGCTAAATCAGGGCCCGAAAGAGAGACTAGTCCTGCAGATGCATTTTATTTGATAATGTAATGCCCTATAGCTGCTTTGCCTGCCCCCCCAAAGGATTTCCCCAGCCCAGGGGGATCTTGGATGGTGTAGTAGCTTCTATGCTACCCCTCTGCCTAAGGCAGTCACATGGACTGTGGCCAGTCATCCCTGTACAGTCAGAGAATTCAAAAGTGGCTTATGGCTACCTTTGCATATATCCCATCCTGAGCTGTGCCAAAAACCCCTCAGCTGTCACTTAGCATCTGAGCCTGTATTATGTTGCATGCATACAAAGGGGCAGAGTTAAGGCTGAGGTACAACTATAACACTGGCAATTCCTACTGTTGGAGTGCTTCACTTTGCAACCCTAACATTCTCTTACTATGTTTGGGTTTTTTAAATGTAATTTCCTAGGTTTATAAAAGACAAACCATAAAAACAAAGAAATTCCAGGTTGGAGAACTTTTTGCTAGACATCCCTGGAACGCTGTCATGGACAAGGTGTGCCAGGGTTCCTGGTGAGTGCTTTAGTGTGTGCTTTGAATGAATCAGGGCTTTATTCAGAGGTTTGATCATTATGCAGTGGGTACTACAGTTCTTCCATGTACCAGCTTGACAAATGCTTTATAGTGGATAGTGTTGCCAATGAGTAAAGGTGTGGCAATTCCCATTTGAAGAAGAGTACGACCAAAGTTTACTCACTGATCACTTTGACAAATGTCTTAGTATGGGAATGCTGCTTAAACTGTTAGGTTCCAGTCCTGATGTTATTGCTTGGTTGTTAATTAAATTAAATCCCTTGAGTCCATAGGGCTCAAGTTCAACAAGGAGTCTGGTGGCACCTTAAAGACTAACAGATTTATTTGGGCATAAGCTTTCGTGAGTAAAAACCTCACTTCTTCGGATGCATAGAGTGAAAGTTACAGATGCAGGCATTATATACTGACACATGGAGAGCAGGGAGTTACTTCGCAAGTGGAGAACCAGTGTTGACAGGGCCAATTCAATCAGGGTGGATGTAGTCCACTCCCAATAATAGATGAGGAGGTGTCAATTCCAGGAGAGGAAAAGCTGCTTCTGTAGTGAGCCAGCCACTCCCAGTCCCTATTCAAGCCCAGATTAATGGTGTTGAATTTGCAAATGAATTTTAGTTCTGCTGTTTCTCTTTGAAGTCTGTTTCTGAAGTTTTTTTGTTCAATGATAGTGACTTTTAAATCTGTAATAGAATGACCAGGGAGATTGAAGTGTTCACTTACTGGCTTATGTATGTTACCATTCCTGATGTCCGATTTGTGTCCATTTATTCTTTTGCGGAGGGACTGTCCGGTTTGGCCAATGTACATGGCAGAGGGGCATTGCTGGCACATGATGGCATATATGACATTAGTGGATGTGCAGGTGAATGAGCCCCTGATGGTGTGGCTGATGTGGTTGGGTCCTCTGATGCTGTTGCCAGAGTAGATATGGGGACAGAGTAGGCAACGAGGTTTGCTACAGGGATAGGTTCTTGGGTTGGTGTTTCTGTGGTGTGGTGTGTAGTTGCTGGTGAGTATTTGCTTCAGGTTGGGGGGTTGTCTGTAAGCGAGGACTGGCCTGCCTCCCAAGGTCTGTGAGAGTGAGGGATCATTTTCCAGGATAGGTTGTAGATCGTGGATAATGCGCTGGAGAGGTTTTAGCTGGGGGCTGTATGTGATGGCCAATGGTGTTCTGTTATTGTCCTTGTTGGGCCTGTCCTGCAGTAGGTGATTTCTGGGTACCCGTCTTGCTCTGTCAATCTGTTTCCTCACTTCCCCAGGTGGGTATTGTAGTTTTACGAATGCTTGATAAAGATCTTGTAGGTGTTTGTCTCTGTCTGAGGGGTTGGAGCAAATTCGGTTGTATCTTAGGGCTTGGCTGTAGACAATGGATCGTGTGATGTGTCTTGGATGGAAGCTGGAGGCATGTAGGTACGTATAGCGGTCAGTAGGTTTCCGGTATAGGGTGGTGTTTATGTGACCATCAATTATTTGTACTGTAGTGTCCAGGAAGTGGATCTCTTGTGTGGACTGGTCCAGGCTGAGGTTGATGGTGGGGTGGAAATTGTTGAAGTCCAGGTGGAATTCTTCAAGGGCCTCCTTTCCGTGGGTCCATATGATGAAGATGTCATCAATATAGCGCAAGTAGAGGAGGGGCATTAGGGGACGAGAGCTGAGGAAGCGTTGTTCTAAGTCAGCCATAAAAATGTTGGCATACTGTGGGGCCATGCGAGTACCCATAGCAGTGCCACTGACTTGAAGGTATAAGTTGTCCCCAAATCTGAAGTGGTTGTGGGTGAGGACAAAGTCACAAAGCTCAGCCACCAGGCTTGCTGTGGCCTCATCAGGGATACTGTTCCTGACAGCTTGTAGTCCATCCTCATGTGGAATATTGGTATAAAGTGCTCAAGTTGTGTATTGTATGACTAATTCATGTGTTTCACATTACTTGTTAAAGCAGTCTCTTAGCTTCTCCAGGGCAGCATGGAACTGAGTTGATGATTGCCAGTATAGGAAGGGAAGGAACGGCTTTGTTGCTGTAAAATATGTCTTTGTGCATTACCCATTGTTATTCTTTAGAAGTATTTTCATTTGATTATTAAATGAAAATCATTCAGTCTAAGCTGTAACAGTTAGAACTAGCTATTCTCCAAATTAGGTTTGAATGCAGTTTTTGCTTTAAAATGCATTGTTTATGCAGCTATAAATTTTCATCTCCAGTCCTACTGGCACTGCAATTTAGGGTAGCATTTAAAGTATTCCTTTTAAGATGTGAAACTATTTATTTTTTCAGGTGGAGGTAAAAGAAACAATTGTTAGTAATATGGCTAATAACCAAAAGGAAGCAGTTTTTCAGAATTCAAATGCAGGAGAAACCAGCTGCAAGTTACTATCTGCACAAAATGTAATGGAGGACCCCAGCTGTTCACACAGAACAGATTCCAGTCCAGTGGTAATTACTTCTTGAAACTGACAGCAACAGTACACATTGAAGGAAATTATGTTTATTTGTTTGCTTATTTATTTGTATTATAGTAGTCTAGAGGCCCCAGTCAGGGGACCACTATGCCTGTGCTATACAGACAAGTAATGAGAAGGCAGTCCCTGTTCCAGAGACCTCATGATCTAGGAGCTTATATTTAATTATACTATATTTTGTCTATATTTACTATATAACATTAGAAACAAAGCAAGCTGTGGAGTTGGCTACAACCAAAAAGAGATGCTTGCTCTATAGTTATAGTTGGGTGAACAAAATGAAACACCATTGCAGACCCATATTTCTGTCTTGAGGACCAAATCCTAAACACAGAACACAGCACTAGTAATTGGAATGTGTCCTGGAGAGTTCCATGGTTGGGGAGTCTAGAAAGCTATAAATCCTTCCCACCTGAGATGAGGAGCAGCAGCATAGATGTTCAATGGCATTCTGCAATCAGACAGATAGGTATTCTTATGAAAAACTTTATATCTATGTGCCTAGAATGACTATCCTTAGATGAAAACTAATCATTTATGGTGTATTTCAGGTGATCTGCCAGTTGAAAGGAGGTACTCAAATACTCTGCATAAACAATTCTGGCACAAGAGAACTGAAAACAGTTCATCTGGTTCCCCAGTATCAAAACCAACATAATTATCTTCAGTCAGGTACAAAGAAAATGAAAATTTAAAATAATGTCAGACATTATGCCACAAATCATTAATGTGTATCTACGTGTTTGTGTTTCTAAGCAACATTGGTGCTGAGATGAGCCAGGACTACCACCAATTACTATTTATTATTTTACGGTTTCTGCTATGTACTTCACAAAAAGACCACAAGATTACTACAATAGATGTGCTGAAATTAATGAATTGGTCATATGATGTTAATAAGCAGATTACATTCAGTAGGAAGTAATTTGTCCAAGCCATATGCATTCTCAAGAATGACACCCACTTGCATGTACCCAAGCTTGCCACCAAATGTTACTTTCTCCAAAAATAAAAAGCAGCTGAAGGGGCATGGATTTAGCATTAAGATTTTCATCTACAACAGCAATGCTGTATGCAGGGCTGGCTCCAGGATTTTTGCCGCCCCAAGCGGCGGAAAAAAAATAAATAAATAAAAAAGAAGCTGCGATCGCGATTGGTGGCAGCTCCACCGCACCGCTTTCTTCTTAGGCGGCAATTCGGCAGCAGGTCCTTCCCTCCGAGAGGGACCGATGGACCCGCTGCCGAATTGCCGCCAAAGAGCCCAGCGTGCCGCCCCTTCCCCTTGGCCACCCCAAGCACCTGCTTGCTGGGCTGGTGCCTGGAGCCGGCCCTGGCTGTATGTGCATGTAGTTTAATGGTAACATTTTAGTAAGCTTCTCTTTCCTCCAGCAGCATGACTTTCTTAAGAGCCATCTTACCATTGTCTCCTTCCATGTTGTTTTTATTATTTTCTGTTGTTTGTATTGCAGTAGTGCCAATGGGCACCAATCTGAGATTAGGGTCTGATTATGTTAGACACTGTAAAAACATGACCTACAGGCTCAGTTTCACAAGGTGCAGAGCATTTCCAACCCTGATTGACTTCAGTAGATTCTGCAGATGCCCAACATATTTGATATAGTGTAAAAAAACCAAACAAGGCCCTTACCAAGGATAAATCTGAAAGATCCAAAATGAGGAAAATATTTATATTGAAATTCCAAATTCTATTACAGTCACAATATCTCTAGAGGAGAGGATGGTGAAACCATATCAGAGAGCTACCATATGTCTTTATCTCCCATTTGACCAGACTTTCTTCCATTTTACTCACCTTCATAGTATAAAACAGAGGGCAATGGGAGGCCCAGGATTAGAAGAACCAGAAATTAAGTCCATTAAAGTCCCAGAGCGATGGACCCCAAAAGTTTCCAATTTGAGCTTTTTTCTGAGCTCCATTTTTTCTTACAACATCTGCAAGAAGGCATCTATAAATTAATTTCAGATAGCAAGATTCATTTCGTCAATCTCATAGAGTCTAATCCTTTTTTTTTTTTCAAACTGGTGTGGAGGATTAATATGAATTAAAGTGAGTGGGACTGTTCACGTACTTCAAGTTAAGCATGTGCTTGAGTGAATTGCTGAATCAGGACCTATATAAAGAAACCCCCCCTAGGGCTATGGCCTCCTCCTTATTTTTCTAGCAGTAATTTCTTGTTCATAGGCAAATACTTCTGCTCCAAGTGCATTCTTTTGACTTTGAAAGTTGTAAAATAAGAGTCCGAAATAAATACAATGAAAGGTTCTGTCAGTTACTTATTTGTAAAGGTATTTTAGGCTATAAAATTTGCATTTGGAGTATTTTTAAACATACTCTGATGCAATTAAGGTCAAAGAGTAAAGGCCTCCGATGGTCAACTTGTTGACAAACTGTTGATGGTCTTTGGTGGCTGTGTGCAGTTGTTTAGTATACCTCTACCTCGATATAACGCTGTCCTTGGGAGCCAAAAAATCTTACCGCGTTATAGGTGAAACCGCATTATATTGAACTTACTTTGATCCGCCGGAGCACGCAGTCCCCCCCCCCCCCGGAGCACTGCTTTGCCGTCTTATATCCGAATTCGTGTTATTTCAGGTCGCGTTATATCGGGGTAGAGGTGTATTTAATTCCAAAATGCAACCCTTTTGCAAATTCAAAAGGAATGTTTCTGGAGAGATATCTTCTGGACCCTCCATTAACAATATTTATTATCGGGGAAGCATGAGTTTGGTTCCAAGCTAATCTATGACAAAGAAGCGGAGATAAAAGATAAACTCCGGAAATATTTTTTTTTTTTTTAATAAAAGAAAGGCTTAAAGATGCTAAATGGCACATCTGTTCCCACAAGTTTAGGCTTTGATCCTGAAAACACTTATGCATGTGCTTAACTTTATGACCTA
>NC_048301.1:112951109-113084896 GCF_013100865.1 Trachemys scripta elegans
CCCCCCCCCCTATGTCCTCTTTTTTGCTTGTGGAAATATGGTAACCCCCCCTAGCATATGCCTAGGGACGGCCCTGGTTGAGGGGGGGGCAGGAGGAGGCTGAAGCAAATTCCTTTTTTTTACAAACAGCCACGGGCTGATGTGGATCCTTGGATGGTGCCTGCAATATCAATTTGTTTCATGTAAATTGCTGATGAGATTGAATACCTGGAGGGGACCATGTCAAGTTACAAGCTCAGGGCAGCAGCTAAAATCTATTCTGTTCTGTTCGAACTCCATTTAAAAGGCCTTTCAATGCTATCAGAGCAGCACCAAGAGGCGCTTCTTTGTTCCCAGCCTCTTCTGTCTCCTACAGGGCACAAGTTGTTTTCATGCTAAGCTTGTACCCTGTGCCACAGCAACCTCCTGGGCGTGGTCAGAGTGAGCCCCTTCCCCGTGTGGCACACAGGGCTCCCCCTCCCATACTCAGCCTTTGACCCCTTGCGGCACCCTGCATTTTGACACTGCCCTGGGGCCCCCTCACACTCCAGAAAGTCCTAGATACTCTTAATAAGATTAGGAAAATCCTGAGCGGTTCCTGATCTAAAAGGAAGATGAGAGGGGTCATCAGCTGGTGTCAATTGGCCTAACTCCACTAATGTCAATAGAACTATGCTGGCTTATACCAGCTAAGCATCTGGCTCATCTATCCCAAGGGTATGGCAAAGCAGTAAGACATTTGCCATGGGTGAAGTTGGGTACTTGTCATGGGATACACACAGAAATTGTACCATATACATTAATTTTAGCATTGAAAATCTGAGCCCACTCCTCCTATATATATGCACCCTTTGGTAAGGTCATTTAAATTCACTTGGAAGCTGTTACTTCCCCCAGGTATGCTAAGACTATGTATGTCCAGCCTCTGTAGCATCTTATCAGCTGCTAAGATCCTCATGTGTTTGCTGAGCTCCTAATGTTACAGAAAATAATCTTCTCTTTGTAGCCTCCTAGAACCGTTTGAATGTCTTAAGTGCTGCTATTCCTCGGTTTACTGAGTCCCAGCTGCTGCATAATACACACATCCCTATGCTTCAAATAGGCTGCTTAGTTCCAAAAATAAACTAAGGCTGATTTCAGTTTTGGGGTGTTCTCGAGCCATGGGAGGGCGGCACTCTGAGGTGAGAAAGCTGGGGCAGAAGGCAGCAGACAGGATAGTGTGCTGGGAGGAGTGATAGCTCAGTGGTTTGAGCATTGGCCTCCTAAACCCAAGGTTGTGAGTTCAATTCTTGAGGGGGCCATTTAGGGAACTGGGGTAAAAATCTGTCTGGGGATTGGTCCTGCTTTGAGCAGTGGGTTGGACAAGATGACCTCCTAAGGTCCCTTCCAACCCTGATATTCTAAAACCACACAAGGCAAATCATCCATAAGGAAGGAGAAGACTCCTCACATTGGTGACCTGCAGCCACACATTACAGAACAGCTTTCTCTGCCCATTCCTTTTCTGTAAGTTTTGTCTCCAACTTTTTCCTAGACAAAAATAAAGACATTGACACAACACCCAGAACTGGATGCTGCAGTTTTCCCAAAGCAAACGTTGCAGTCTGTAGAAGATAAGTGATGATGCAATCCTGTTTCACTAAGACTCCAGCAGGCAGTTAGACCTGGTCAACCAAGACTGTTTCTTTTCAAGGCAGCCAGTCCTGCTGTCTGTCCATACCTGGCTCTGTTAGAGCTTCCTCTTTACTTTAATGATTTTTTCCCCCCAAACAGGGGAATATTTCCAGTAGACATTGAATCCATCTGCTTTCTCATTAGCCTGTGACTTTGAGGGTGTCTCTCTTTCACTACTAGGTAATCAGAGACATTCCTGATAGATAACACACAGGATAGGGTCAGATGAACCTGGATGATCTCAGCAGATGTGTTGCATGTGCACAGGGGGTATTTTTTGTACCAGAGCTCCTGCAGTATTTCAACTATTTTAGAATGGTAGCAAATCACAGTAACAGATTTAAACACTTGTATATATAAAAAAAAAAAAAAGAGTTCCTGGAAAAGCACAAATGGCTGAACAGGAAGAGAGCATGTCTTGTCAGCATCACTCTTCTGAGAAGTAGGTGAATCTTGTGAGAACTGGGACAGCCTGGAATCTAGGAGGCTTTTACAAAAACTGGCACCTCCACAAGACTGACTGAGTAGTTCCTGATTAAGGTTCCTCCATCAAACACCTGGGCGTTGGTGTTGGTGTCCATCCATATGTGACCTTCCCCAGGCAGGTAGATGTCTCTCTGAACTCGCCCTTGTTCTGTAATTGGGGCGATCAGTACCTGCATTTAAAGGAAGCACAGCATTCAGCAGGGCTAGATAGAATTTACTGCAGCAAATCTAAGCAAACCAAGGGCCAGATTCAGACAAGTGCAACTGAATGGAAATCCATACAGTCTTACATAAGTTCTGAATGAGTTGTATCTACTATGACAAGGCCAAAATTTGGCCCACAGACACTTCTCATACAGACCTGGCAGACCAAGAGATTGATTAGCACCAGCCAGAACCTTAGGGTATGTGCCCCACTTGGCTCTCTACACACCCAAGCAGTGCTTCCCCTGTCTACACTGCTATTTTTAAACAGTGCCACAGGTAGCTACACACCACAGTGTGGATGCAGCCTGATCTTCACTGCTGCATGTAGCTACGCATACCCTACACGCCGCTGCTACTCATGTGCAGTATAGACATAACCTCACTGTCTCACCTAGGGGCCCCACCCAACAGCAGAGCCCCATTATGTCAAGTGACAGTCTGTTGCACGAGCGCTCTGCAAAAGCGATGTCTGTATACCTGTAGATAATAGGGCTGGTTGAAAATTTTCCAGTGCAAGTTTAACACCGAAAAATGCTGATTTGATGGAGTCCAAACGTTCCGCAGGAAGGTGTCAGTTCTGTCTAAACTTTCGACAGAAACCAACCAGCCTGCTTAGTTTTCTGCCGGCCCACTAGATGGCTGGTGGGGGAAGCTCACGGGCTCCCTGGGATTCCAGAATCACTGGCTCCCCTGGTGATTGGCTCCACGAGGTGTCTGCGTGATGCGTGGGTGGGCTGCCAGGCTTCCAGGCTCCTGTGCTCCCACCTGATGGGTGGTTGGGCTGACCAGCTCCCTAGACAGCCCAGCTCCCTGGAATTTTGTGAAAATTTCTGTTTCACAGGAAACTTTCTACTTTTTGTTCCAATTCATAATGATTTCCCTCCCCCCCCCCAGAAATTGCCCACTAAATGAAAAATCCTGTTTCCAACCACCTCTAGTAGAGAGTTAATAGAAAAGGTGCCAGTAGACCACACTCAAAAATATGCAGCATTGTTCATAGGTTTTTCAGGAAAAATAAAACATGGCATGCACTGCAAATGGTTCCTGTTTTGCAGTTTTTTACATGGAGCTCTTATCAGCCCCTGACCTGAAGAGTTGCATCCTAATAGACAAGGCGGACAAAGGGAGAGAGAAAGGGAATGTTGTTATTCCATTTTACTGATAGGGAAAAACTGACAGAGATTAGATGATTTTCTAGTGGGTCCCTTCTGGCCTTAAACTCTGACATTAAATGACTTGTTTAGGTCACACACTGAGTGCAGCTTGGCCAGACCCAGGGATCTGGCTCAAAGTTTGCTCAATAGCTTAGATTTTGTTATTTATCATCATCACCTCATATATTTCCGGCATAATAAGAATAAATAGTAATAATTAATAATAAAGGCTGAATCTTTTATTTTAATTAGGGACAAGTTTATTGATTTGGATGGGAGAATTCCCATTGACTTCAATAGGCTTTGGATCAAACCCAGAAAGCCCTGTAATCCTGCAAGAAAGGCTGCTCTCGTGCTATATTAGGAGCATTTACATCAAAATTAATGGCCAAGAACATATTAAATTGCACCCTGCACCAATGTGTGCCCCTTCCATTGCTAGGTGATTAGTGATGCCTAGTCTAGATTAGAATCAACAATGTACCACATAAGAACATAAGAATGGCCATACCGGGTCAGACCAAAGGTCCATCTAGCCCAGTATCCTGTCTACCGACAGTGGCCAATGCCAGGTGCCCCAGAGGGAGTGATTACTATGGTATCTAGGCACTAATTAAAAAATGTATATAATTTTTTCCATAATGGACTCTATTCTACAATTTTCCTTTAGCCACAGTTGCTTAGTGTATGACTTTCCCCCAGCTCATTTTCTGTTCTCTTCTTTTCTCTGTCCAGAAGAGCTGATCTTAAACTGCTACAGTTAGTCCACAGTGGTGCAGGCTGCATGATTTACCTGGAAAATCTGTTGGTTGGTAACTGTTATTATATAACAATCATATAGTATTAATACTCTGGTTGACTATTCCTTGGACTCAGTGAGAGTCTTTTCTGTAATGGCTCAGGAAACACTGAAACTGGGATTTGCAAAAGAGCCTCAGGGAGTTAAAGCTCCCTGCTCCCACTGAAATTCTGCCTCTGTCTTCACTACATAGTTAATCCAGGTGATTGGCACCCGGGTTCAGGGCCGCCCAGAGGATTCAGGGGGCCTGAGGCAAAGCAATTTCGGGGGCCCCTTCCATACAAAAAAGTTGCAATGCTATAGAATACTATATTCTTGTGGCGGCCCGGGGCAAATTGCCCCACTTGCCCGTCCCTCTGGGTGGCCCTGCCCGGGTTAGCCTAGCCCAGGTTACTGTGTGCACAGCAGAGCCCTACCTGCATATCTGTGTGCTCACTGTTCTGCACTCACCTGTGTGTATCTGGTTCTTTGTGCTGAAATGCTTTAGGGTTCTTTCCCAGTCCATTGTGTCAATTGCATGAGAACTTGTGTCCTTTGAGGGGAATTGTGGGAAGGGCATTGGAGGACTATCAAGCACTTGAATGATTTTGTCTGCATCCTCACTGCAAAGTGGTGGGTTCAAGTTTAAGTGGAGCTTGGGCTCTAACCTGTAACCCCAGTTATGTAAGCTAGGCCGGGCTTAAAGCACCTCCAAATCTGGGTCAGAGGTTTTTCTGTGTGAATGGTAGGGGTGTTTGAGCTAAAACCTGGGTAAGAGCCCACATTAACTCTGCAGCAAAGACAGTTTTTCTGAATTTAGATACCTAACTTCCTATATTCCTTTAAAAATCCAAGCCTGATGCCTTCTTGTGTGGATAGTTGCTTTAGATGAAAACAAAACCAAAAGAGTTAACCCCCAATTAAATGATTCTCACTCTGAGAGCTGGAGTAACCTTTTGTCCTCTAAAAATAGCCCAGCAGCCAGCCTCTCCAGTATGGCTCCTTCATGATAATCCACAATTTCCAGGGAATTTTAAAGCTTTTTTTTTTTTATTAATGGGAAAAGAACAGTTTTTAAAAAGATTAAAAGCTTTAGTTGATGGATGTCTTTTTTCCCTTCTGAAAAATAAATGGCAAATTCCAAGCTCTTGAAAATATTTATCACTGAGAAATTATTTTACTTCAGAAACTGGAAAAGGATTTCAGAAACCTACATAAGTTTCCAAAAAAATGCTTTGCCTTTTGTAGGGAAGAGCCAGCTGCTTTTGTCTAATTTTGAACCCACTAACACTGTGGTTTTTATTCAAACTTAAATGTTACTAGAGCTATGTGCCTCTTAGGAGAGACTGAAAAAGCAAGGGGAAATGAGAGCTAAAGATGCTAATGAGGGAAAAAAACACTATTAAAAACAATTAACATTCTATAAAAGGCCACTTACAGATGAAGTGACCACACATACTAAATAAAAAACGGGAGTTTTTTGTGGTGACATTTTTAAGCTTGTGAAATACTCGTGCAAAAGTGCACTTAAAAAAAAAAACTGTGCTGGTGTTGTCCTGACAGCTGCTGGATCAAAAGCCACATGGGCAGAGTGAAAGATTTTTTTTCTTCCAGTATCTCAGTAAGTTTATCATGAAAAATGGAACAAGTGCCATTAACATTCACGTTGAGCTAAGAAACTGCTTTGATAGTGCCTATGCTCCTTTGGCTTTTCTCTTTATGCCAAACACTGTTTATCACACTCAACACTTGTTCTACTGGGACTGTGTGTTCCCAGTAAGCCCAATGCAAATTTTACTCAACATAATAATACACTGTGAACCAATATTTTGTAAAAAGCGACAAAGAGTCCTGTCAAGTATCAGAGGGGTAGCCATGTTAGTCTGGATCTGTAAAAAGCAACAGAGGGTCCTGTGGCACCTTTAAGACTAACAGAAGTATTGGAACATAAGCTTTCATGGGTGAATACCCACTTCATCAGACACATGTGATGAAATATTTTGTAGTTATTTAAATAAATAAATAAATAAATAAATAAGGGGGTTGACTGATAAAATGACCCAAAAGGGCATTTTAGAGCATCCAGAAAGAAGTTCTTAGGACATGAGAAAATTATGGTAAACTAGAAAGACAAGAACAACAAGGAGTCCAGTGGCATCTTAAAGACTAACAGATTTATTTGGGCATCTGAAGAAGTGAGGTTTTTTTACCCACGAAAGCTTATGCCCAAATAAATCTGTTAGTCTTTAAGGTGCCACTGGACTCCTTGTTGTTTTTGTGGATACAGACTAACACGGCTACCCCTCTGATATTAAAAAGAGAGTGGGTGAGTTAGTATCTTTTATTGGACCAACCTATATTGGTGAAAGGGACAACAGAAGTTGGTGCAATAAAAGATATTACCTCACTCACCTTGTCTGTCTCATATCCTGGCACCAGCGCAGCTACAACAACACTGCAAACAAAATGGTAAACCTGGACTGTTTTGGTAAAACCAGGTCATATGGTCACTTTACTCATTGGTGCCTGCTGAGCTTTCAGCTATGGTTCTTCTAGCCATTATTATGTGGAAGATTAGATGGCTGGGACTGGGTTAAAATAATGTTTGCCTGTTCCAATTATAGGCTGGTGACATTTAATTTTCACCATAGATTATTATTATCCTTATTTATTATTGGTAATATGGTAGCACTGAGGAGCCCTAGTCATGGATCCCCTTGTACTAGATGCTGAACAAACACACAGAATTAAGACAGTCCCTGGCCCAAAGAGTTGATAATCTAAATATGAAACAAGAGACAACAGATGGAGACAGGAGTATAAGGTTTATCTATCCCTGTGGCGGGTTTTGTACCTCATCAACCCCTTTGATTCAAGGGGGGGAGGGGGCGAGATTAACCCCACCTCCCTGCGTCTATGTCAGTCTTACTACCTCCCCAGTAGTCAGGGCTGTATGGCCTAATGGCCGGAGCCCCTCAAATCCACCTCCCCAGGTGGGGTAGCATGGCCTAATGGCCGGAGTCCCTCTAGTGCGCTCCTAAAGCAGCGGGGCCCAATGGCCAGAGTCTCTCTACACCCTCTTCCCCTGGTGGGATAGCGCAGCCTAGCAGCCAGAGTCTCTATAGTGCACTCCTAAGGCAGCGTGACCTAATGGCCAGAGTCTCTCTAAATTCTTCTCCCCTTGGGCAATAGCGTGGCCCAGCAGCCGGAGTTCATCTACCTCCTTTGGGGTGAGAGAGAGGGGTTGATGAACTATGTCAACCCCCAAAGGGGCGGGGGGAGATTAGAGACCTCTGGTAGGGGAGTCCAGGCCCACCTGCCTTCACCGGGCTCTGACCCAGGGCCCTGTCAGTGATGGCATGATCCGCCATGGGTCAGTGGGGAATCCTACTGCAACACGCTGCCCTCAGAGGGGTGGGAGATACCACTCCCTTCCCTTCCCTGGGTCACTGCCTACCAGTCCTCCAAACATAGCAGTCCTTGTGGCATCAGGGTCTCCAGGTTTCTCAGCACCCGATGCTCCGTGGGGTTCCCACAGCTGCTAGTCTCTGGGCCTGCTTCCTGGCTCCTCAGCTCCCTCCTGTAAGGGTTGCAACTACTCCTGGGCTGGAGCTTCTGCTGGGCGTCCTCCTTCCCCAGCCGCCAGCCCTGACTGAGCGGTTCTGCAGGCTTTTATGCTTGACTCCCGGTTGGAGCATGGCCAACAGAGCCTCAGGGGCGTGGCTTCCTCTGCCAGCAGTGAAGGGTTAACTCTCTCAGTCCCAGTGTGGGGCCAGTCCGCCCCGTCACAATCCCCCAAAAGATTACTATCATTGTTTCCCTCTCATTTTTGAAAAACTGTGGAAGGAGTTTCCAAATAGTGTGGCACTGTGGAGAAAGTGTAAATTTCTAGAGAAATAACAGATTATACCTAGGATCATATGATGGCTGCCTCTTCTACGTACGCCATGAGCATCACTGCGATATCTGAGCACCTTTCTGGTTTTCTATTCCATATGGTTATGAGCTGGTCAAATAATTCGCTGCAAATAATATTCATTGTGTATTTGGGCTATCAAATAGTTATTCACAAATAAATTATTTCATTAGCTGGCCAGCTCTGTGGAATGCTTTTGACACTGTTATGTTTACTTTTAATACTGAAGCATGTTTAATACACAGGGATGGCAACATCTTTTAGCTTTCCTTCCTCTTGCATTTCACTCCATTGACATGCTGACTTCACACTTTCTTATGCCCTTAAAGATGCAGTACCACAATTTGTTGCAGTGCTATCAAATGCCAGTGCACCAAATATTTTCCAGTGTATCAATGCAGCAGCCACAGTCTCTGTGTTCTCTTCCTGTGTCTTCACAGTGAATTTAAATATGCATGTAGGAAAGGATTTACAATGGGCCAGATCCTGCTCCCATTTAAAATCAATGGATGTTTGGTTATGAATTTTAATAGGATGAGGATTGGGCCCAAAAGCAGGGACATTCTCCCTAATCCAATGTCGCTGATGATGCAAAGCTCAAGGAAATCAGTCAAACAACAATTTTTCAGCCTTACCAAAATGGCAGTTTGTACTTTGCCTCGGAGAAGTTGCTTATAGTGATGAAAGACGGTCAAAGATTCAGTTCAGTTAAATGTCCTATGATTTGGATTCCTCTCTGCATTAGTGGTTGGACATTTCAGAACAGTTTTGCCATGTCCCAGTACTCCCTGGTACTGAAGGTACCAGAAATTGCACAAGAATGGTCTTTTTTTTTTTTTTTTTGGCTGTACTTTAGTACTTACAGCCCTAACGAGCTAGACTGCATGAAAGTATAAAATAATAATATCCAACCTCTTTCTGAGCTCATAAAAAGTTTGGCTCAGGTTTGCTTTGAATTGTGGAATAGGCTTATGCTTGCATCAGTTCTGATTTCATCAGACCCACTAGAGATTGATTGCAGTATTTGCCTAGAGCACACTCAATTGTACCTTATTTTAGGAGCCGAACTTTCAGCCAAACTTTGGCTCTCCACCTTTTAGGAGAAGGTCTGAGGTTGTTCTGATCTTTGTTCTTGAGCTTGTGGTATCTTAAAAAAGAATCTTTTCCTGCTAATGCAGATCACATTACTGTACTGGAACTGTCCGATTCAATTGCACAGGAGATTTTTCAATTCAAGGGGTTTTCGGGAAGGAAATATGTTTTAGATTGCTTGTGATTGTAACTAATCTTCAACATTGCAGCCAAAATTCCAGACCTTTGTTATTGTAGAAATGTTTTCTGTGAAGTTTATCATTCATGGTCAACCCGGGTTTGCAATCGGGACATTCTTCTTCCCAAATTATTGGGAAAACAATGGATTTGAGACAATTTAAATGAATAACTAAACGTACAGGTCACAGGATGCTACGGTTAACTCACCACATTTTGTGAGAGATGCCATGGAATCTTTAATGACCACAAATGGTCAGGGTCCTGCTCTTTCCTCTAATCAAAAAGACTGTTACTCCAGCCACACGGGGGAACATCTTGCCAGGGCACTGGTCCAGTACAAAAATCACATGGCCCCCTACTGAAAATGGGAGTTTTATCATTGATTTGTGTGTCAACAGGATTGGGCTTGCAGTGTTGGAACTCACCTGTCAGAAATAGGCGGTGGAGTATGGGGTGCCTGTTTCATCCAGTTTGACCTCCCATCCCCAGAGTCCTTCTGTGAACTGTTGGAGCTGAGCCCTGGCATAATTCCCAGACTGCTGATATATGATAGTCAGCCCCGACGCAGCCAGAAAAGCCCACCTAGCCCAGAGATTTCAAGATCAAATAATAAACACAGATAATAAAATATGTTTTCAATTTAAATGTTTATACTTCTCTCCCTGACACACATGTGTTGTTCTCCTTTCACCCAGGCACCCAGACAGCAACTGGAGCTGGGGCAAGCTGCATTCTAACTCACTTTGCTCTGCTGGTTGTTTAACCCCTCAGCTACTGGTGACTGCTTTGCTGCTAGTGGTGTCAAGGGAATATCAGGAAATAGCCCAGTGCCTCTGGCAATGCAAGCTGGTGCTGTCACTCAGATTCATCCCCGCATGCCTAACAGCACAGCGCGTGCCATCATACAGATGCAGTTTGACAGTGCAGTGAATGACATTGGCTATCCTCAGTCTAGCACATCTGGCAGCCACCGGGGTGCTGGTTCCCCGGTGCTCTCAGCAGCACAACGGGCACCAAGCCTAGACTCAGTCTGGCACATGTAGCAGCATAGTACAAATGTGGACCAGGTAAGTCTGGCGGCACAGCAGATGGAGTTATGCAGATGCACATCTGACAGCGTTGTGGAAGACATCACACATATGCAGGTCAGCACGTCCAGCAGGAACGATTACCCAAATAAGTTAGCTGTCTGGCAGTATAGTGAGGGACATTGCCTGGAAACAGCTTGGTCCAGTAGCGGTGTCCAGCAGCAAAGCAAGTGGCATCACCCAGAGGCAGACCATGTCCATGAGGTGCTATCAGCCAAATGAACCCAATAGATCTGGTAGAAAAGTGGGTGGCATTGCTCAAAAACAGCTTGGCCTGTCCAATTGGCATAGCTGGCAACTTACCCAGATCTAGCCCTGCACATTTGGCAGCACTGTGGATATTGTCACCCCAAATGCATCTCAACACACTGACCATTGCAGGTGTCTCCCAGGTATACTGAGAAGGTGCTGGTGCACAGTGAGTGGCATTACCAGATGTCGCTCGACATGTCTGGCAAAGCAGCGAGTTCCATTGCTCAGGTGCAGCCCAGCACGCTTGGCAGGACAGATGAAGCCCTGACCTGGACACAATCTCTCTGTCCTGTGGCACAGTGAATCATAGAATCATAGACTTTAAGGTCAGAAGGACCATTATGATCATCTAATCTGACCTCCTGCACAACACAGGCCACAGAATCTCACCCACCCATTCCTGTATCAAACCTATGTCTGAGCCATTGAAGTCCTCAAATCATGGTTTAAAGACTTCAAGGTGCAGAGAATCTTCCAGCAAGTGACCTGTGCCCCACATTGCATAGGAAGGTGAAAACCCTCCAGGGCCTCTGCCAATCTGCCCTGGAGGAAAATTCCTTCCCGACCCCAATGAGTGCCATTATGTTCAGTAGCAATCCATTTGTTGAAACTAACTCTGAATCTGTAGCAGCTGAGGCTTTAAGGTTGTTGCTGGGCAACTCACTAGGGCACCAGTGAACCTGGGACCTAAGGGCTGGACAGAGTGCCTGCGGGTGGAAGGCCACATGTGGAAACATCTGGCTCTCCAAAGAATGCCATTTTTTAAAGCTGTCTTCTGGGCTTTGATCTTGCATACTGAAATTTCCTCACCCAGAATGGGAGAGAGGAGATTTGTGGGGGGAGAAGAGGTGGCGCTCTTCGAACCAAAATCCTGGATCTACTCCATGTTAATTATATCTAATACAGTAGGGCCTGGAAGTCCCAATCAAAATCAGGGCCCCATTGTGCAAGATGCTGCACACACACGTAGTGAGAGAGTCCCTGCCCTGAAAAACAGATAATCTAAATATTATTATTAGTTACTATTTGTATTGCCATAGTGCCTTGGAGACCTAGTCATGGACCAGGGCACCATTGTGCTAGGTGCTGTACAGGCACAGAACACAAAGACAGTCTCTGCCCCAAGAAGTTTACAATCTAAGCATAAGACATGAGACGACAGACGGATACAGTCAGACAGGGGAGTACAATGAGACAATATTGAGGAAGTGGTCTCAGCACATCAGCGGCCCAACCATTGTCACGTTTTTTTGGAGGCATCATGAGAAAGGAGAGATTTAAGGAAGAATTTGAAAGTAGACAATGAAGTAGCTCTGGGAATGTCTATGGGGAATGCCTCCCAAGCATGAGGGGCAGCACGAGAGAAAGCACAAAGGAGTTTGTTTGAAAATTTAACAGGTGGGCAATGGGGCCAATTGGAGGCAGGAGTCTATGTCTTAATACTGAATGGGAAATGATAGGTAGGATAGGGACAGGCTAGGAAGGCCTAAACAAATAGACAAGGCAGAAAAGGTTGGGGAAAAGGAACCATCATCATTTTACCTATAGAGGCACGGAAAAAGTCATGGGGACTTGCCCAAGGCCACACAAGAACTATGTTGCAGAGCTAGGAACTGAACCGGTCTCCTGAATACTGGTGCAGAAGCTTAACCACAAGATCATTCTTCCTCAAATGATCTAGTGTAGATCAGGGCCGGCTCTGGCTTTTTTGCCGCCCCAGGCAAAAAAGCCTCCAGCCGTCCCTCCTCCCCCTCCCCCCCAGTGCGGCAGGGGAGGGCGCCGAGCCCGGCCTTGGGCCCGCTCTCCCCGACCAGCCAGAGCACCGGAGGGAGGGCGGCGAGCCCGCTGCGGCTCTGCTGGCGGCCGGAGCGCCGGGGGGAGGGCGGCAAGCCCTGCCGGGGCTCCGCGCTCCCCAGCGGCCAGAGCGCCAGGGGGAGGGTGGCGAGCCCTGCTGGAGCTCCACTCTCCCCGGCGGCCAGAGTGCCAGGGGGAGGGCAGCGAGCTCGCCGCCGCTCCACTCTCCACGGCGGTGAGCCCACTGCAGCTCTACTCTCCCCGGCGGCGAGCCGGCCGGGGCTCCGCGCTCCCCGGCGGCGAGCCCTGCCGGGGCTCCGCTCTCCCCAGCGGCCAGAGTGCTGGGGAGAGGGCGGCGAGCCCGCTGCAGCTCTGCTCTCCCCGGTGGCCGGAGTCGGAGCGCCGCGCTGGCCCCCTCCAGGTGCCGCCCCAAGCACAAGGTTGGTGGGCTGGTGCCTGGAGCTGGCCATGGTGTAGATTCAAAATCCAGCTCCGACGTCAAAGGGAATTGGATTCAGTGTTCATTTTTGGCCCATTATAGAGGAAAAACTTGAGCTGAAAACTCTGACGCACATACAAATCTGGCATTATGGTTTGTGTCCGACTCTGCCAAGGAGGCAAACTCTCGCGCCTCACAGCCAGTGGTAAACTGGGAGGGAACAGGAATATGTGCATGGGGCAAAGATTGCAGCTGCAGGGTTGATTCTTTGTGTCATAAGTAGAAAAAGTAAAGCTAAAAGATGGAATGTGGCCATGCTGAGCAACTTGCTGTTTGTCCTGCTCTGCCAAAGATAGAGAAATCTCCCCAAAATGGAGTGGAGATTAAGGAAAAATCAGCTTTCAGGCAGTTCTACTTGTGCAGTAACCTGTGACTGGTTCACGGTCACAATGACTTTGGCAGTATTGCTTGGATGATATTTCCAAAGGATGAAAAGGACAAGGCAATGAAAATGGTTAGATGAATGGAGAGCTCTCCATATGAGGACAGACTGAAAATATTGGGACTGCTGGCTTTGGAGAGCAGACAAAGCACATGGTATAGGAAATATCTCATGGTACTGAGCAGTAAATCAGAAGCAGAAACCACATAGGGGCTACATTAGGGATAGGCAAAATGAGAGATATCCCAAGGTGCAGTTGTGCGAGTGCAGGAGAAGAGGGATAAAGAATGCTTGCCACAAGCCTATCAAAAGACACAGAAATGTACTTGCTATACTTAGAGTTTGCTCCATCACACATGCTAAAATTGCTCATCTCGGACATACATTATCCTGTATCATCACTTGAACATGACCCATGTGCACGTGTGTGTGCGCACACAGAGCCTGATTTTAAAAATAGTCTCAATTTTGGCAAACACACTTATCTAACCCAAATTACTTGTGCTTACAGTTAACTGCAGGTCCAAATGCTAGTATCTGATGCCAAGATTTTTAAAAGAGACTAGTGATATTTGGGTGCTCAGCTTGAGACCTCTTGAAAGGATGTGATTTTCAGAGGGCAAACATAGGGCTGGATTAAGGCATAGGCACGATAGGGCCACACATAGGGTCCCAGCTCCTGGAGTCATGTGGGTCAATGGCCCATGACAGAAAAAGGTTCCCCACCCAGGAGCCCTCACTCCCCCACTCTCCGTGCCTCAACCCAGCTCTGATTCGCCTCCCCCCCTCCGAACCCCTCAGTCCCAGTCCAGAGCACCCTCCTTCACCCCAAACCCCTCATCCCAAATCCCACCCCAGAGTCTGCACCCCCAATCCAGAGCCCTCACAACACCCCGCACCCCAACCCCTTGCCCCAGCCCAGAGCCCCCTCCCGCACCTCGAACCCCTTGATCCCAGCTCAGAGCACCCTCCTGCACCCCAAAACCCTCATCCCCAGCCCCACATCAGAGCCAGCACCCTCACTCCCCCCTGCATCCTGAATCTCTCATTTCTGGCCCCACCCTGGAACCCGCACCCCCAGCCCAGAGCCTGCACCCCCAGACAGAGCCCTCACCTCCTCCCGCATCCCAACCCCCTGAGCCAGCCTGGTGAAAATGAGCGAGTGAGTGAGGGTGGAGAGAGCGAGTGATGGCAGGGGGGATGGAGTGAGTGGGGGCAGGGCCTCAGAAAAAGGGCAGGGCATGGCTTCTGAAGAAGGGTGGGGCGGGGCAAAGGTGTTCGGTTTAGTGTGAGTAGAAAGTTGGCAACCCTAAGAGGCAGGGGCACAATGGGTGGCATGTCCTGGTGTGCCTAGAGCCCCAAATTGCCTTAATTCATCTCTGGGTGGATGCCCAACACTTTCTGAGCCTTGGGCCACTTTAAGGTGTCTCAGATTTAGCAGTAATGCAAGGAACCTATAGGCCTGTATCCCGTGAGACACTGACTCCAGCAGTTAGCATAAGGCTTGAGTAGGGTTACCATATTTAATTAATCAAAAAAGAGGACGGGAGGAGCCCCGCCCTAGCCCCGTCCCCATCCTGCCCTAGCCCCGCCCCTGCCCCTTCCACTCCCTCCCACTTCCCCTCCCCCTTCAGAACCCACAACCCTCCCCTCGCTCCTTGTCCCCGGACTGTCCCCTCCTGGGACCCCTGCCCCGAACTGCCCCCCAGGACTCCACCCTCTACCCAAGCCTCCCTGCTCCTTGTCCCCTGATTGCCCCCTCCTGAGACCCTCCCCCCATCCTAACTGTCCCCCTAGGACCCTACCCCCTACCTGTCCCCTGACTGCCCCAACCCTTATCCACACCCCAACCCCCAGACAGACCCCTGGGACTCCCATGCCCCATCCAACCACTTCCCACCACCTGACAGCCCTCCCCGAACTCCCGACCCATCTAAATCTCTCTGCTCCATGTCCCCTGACTGCTCCAATCCCTCTCCCCACCCCTGCCCCCTGACAGCACCCCCCAGAACTCCCAACCCCCCACCCCTGCTCCTTGTCCCCTGACTACCCCTCCTGGGACCCCTTCCACCCTAACTGCCCCCTCCTGAGACCCTACCCCCTATCTGTACCCTGACTGCCCAAAACCTTATCCACACCCCCACCCCCAGACAGCCCCCCCCAGAACTCCTGACTCATCCAACCCTCCCCCTGCTCCCTGTCTCTTGACTGCTCCCTTCAGAACCCCCTGCCCCTTCTCCGACCCCCTGACCCCCTTACTGTGCCGCTCAGAACAGCGTGTCGAGCTCCACACGGAGCCCGACACGCTGTCGCGCTCCCCAGCGGAGCGCACAGCCCGGTCCCCGCCCCCGCAGAGCGGCGCGCTGGGCAGCAGGGGAGGGAGGAGGGGGAGGAGCTCCAGACCGCCGGAGACCCGTTGCGAACGTCTGGCGATCTGTGAATGCAGGGAGGGAGAGGGGGAGGAAAACGGGGGGAGTGATCTCAAGCAGCAGGGGAGAGGAGGGGGAAGTGGAGGAGGGGCTCTGGCTGCCGGAGCCCCGTGCGAGTGGCATGATCCAGCCGGCTGCCCTGTCAGCCGCGCGCGCTCTGCATGGGGGGGAAATCCGGACATTTACAAATTCCCCCTGGACGCTATTTTTAACTCAGAAAAGCCGGACATGTTCGGGAGAATCTGGACGAATGGTAACCCTAGGCTTGAGGCCTATGAATTTTGTCATAGATAAATGGCCCAATGGTCACTCCTAAGTTTTGGGGAACTGGGAATAGAGTGTTTAAGGGGGAAGTTTGTATATATTGACACCGGCAACCACAGGAAGATGAGCTAACACCCAGGGCCAGCTCCAGGCACCAGCCTAGCAAGCAGGTGCCTGGGGCGGCCAATGAATAGGGGGGGCAGCACGTCCGACCATTCGTGGGCGGGGCCGTCACTCCTTCTTGGAGCGAAGGACCTGCCACCGAATTGCCACTGTAGAATGAAGCGGCGGTAGAGCTGCCGCCGATCGCGGCTTTTTTTTTTTTTTCTTTTTTTTCTGCTTGGGGCGGCAAAACGCTAGACACCAGCTTTTGATATTTTAGGATAGGAACATCTGCAGATGTCTGACCACAAGAGGGCCATCATGGCAATGAACTGACATATATGATAATAATTTGAGATCATTAATATACTAACCTATAGGAGAAGGGCACCCCAACATTAGTAGGGCAAGGAAATACAAATAAGGAAGAGGGGAGAAACCCCTACTGAATATGCATTAGGCATAGTGGTGTCAGCACAGTATATTTGGGGGGAGGGATAGCTCAGTGGTTTGGGCATTAGCCTGCTAAACCCAGGGTTGTGAGTTCAATCCTTGAGGGGACCATTTGGGGATTGATCCTGCTTTGAGCAGGGGGTTGGACTAGATGACCTCCTGGGGTCCCTTCTAACCCTGATATTCTATGATATTATAAAGGTTGTATCCCAGCCTGTGTGCAGAGGGAGAGAGAGCCCTTGCGAGGTGCCAGGATGATGGCCACTGGTGAGGATGAGGAAGGTGATGGTGGTGAGGAAGATAATGGTTAACATTTCAGGTTGTTCTGCAAGGGATGGTGTGAGTATATGGATGTACATTTTCTATATCTCCATCTTCCTTTCTGGATTGGCCGAACCTGCAGACGTGGCAGGTAAACAAATCCTCCCGGCCCACCAGGGGCTTTCCCTGCACAAGCAACGGAACAAGTTTGGGAACCACTGATCTAGAGGGTCAAAAATAGCCTCACGCATGTTCACCAGTCTGTTTATCTACAGGCTTTAGTGCCTTCATCAGGGCACTGACCTCAGCCTGTGTTTATACACCAGGCAATCTCAGTTTTCCTTCACATCACGACCATACTTAGGCAAAATTCTTCAGCTAATGCCTTTTTTCCAGTGAAAAATGCATATTTGGCTACAATGTTTCATGAATTCATGTCAGTTTGCCTGAACTGTTCTGGCTGCAAAAATTTTTTTTTAAAAATCAAAACGTTTCCATGTTTTCATGTCTAAACATTTTTTGCTTCAAAGTTTTCTCTAATTTTTACTAAAAAAATCAAAAACATTTTGATTTTGTCACAACAAAATGTTTCATTCAACCCAAACTGAAATTTTTCGACATTTTGATTAGCTGAAAATTGACTCAGTGCTTTTCATTTTCAAAAACATTAACTAATGCCAGCGAAATGTCTGAATGTTATTATTATTAACCCCACTTTACAAATTGGGAAACTGAAACAAAGGTTATGTGACATGCCCAAGACTACAGAAAGTCAGTGACAGGTTTGGGATCAGATTTTAGGAATTCCTGGCTCTCAGCTTTTTGCCTCTCATCTGCCTTTTGCATGGAAATAAAACAGAAAAATTGGCAGAAAAAAAGTAATCGGTTAAACAAACAACTGAATCTTCTATGAGTAATCAAGAAATGCATTATAAACTGGAACCCTGTGCGCTCTCTTTTCAGTAATGGAAACACACATAGATATCAGGGCATCATCCAGTGGCCAACATTGCACCTAATATTTATTTTGATTTCCAAGTTTCTATGTTTTTTTGTAAATTCTCAGCTCTTCATCAAAATTAGAAGAGTCAATAAACACCTGATCAACCTTACAATAATAAACCAGATGCACACAGCTCAGTGCTCCAGAGAAAGCCTATAGCAATAAGCAAGTACACAGCCCTGCTCCCACAAGCAACCAGGACAGCCTCTTTTAGTGCTCACAACCAACACTATGAGAAACAAACCAGTGCACATGTATAGAGGATCCTACAGTAACAAACCAATGATTTTCCACAATTGGACTGTTAGGGGTCATTAAGGAAAATGAATGGGCAGAGGAGATGAATGAAGTTTATAAATTGCTCTTCATATAGTTGGAAATGTCTGTCTTTTGTATCAGCGCAATAAGTGGCAGCTACTTTGCCAAAGCATTGTAAACACAACAGTGAAATACTGATGCTGCAGGAGTTAGAGGAGACTTCAGAGAACATCCCATAAATCAAAATTATTCTTGTGTAGTCTTTGCCAAGCTCTCCAAAGGTAGGGCAATTGGAGGGAATTCAGAGAAGTGCAACAAAAATGACTCAGGGGCTGAAGCCTCTGACTTATGAGGAAAGATTTTAAAAGCTAACTATGCTTAGCTTGGCGAAGAGATAACAATCTGGGATCTGATCATGAGTACAAGTATTTGGACAATATAAATGTCAAGGAGGAAAAAATGTTGTTTAGAGTGGGCAAAGGGGCCATAACTAGGAGTAATGGGATGAAACTCAGAAGAAAAAAATTAGGTTGACTATCGGGAAACAACTGGCAGTAAAATCCGATAGGCTGTGGAAGAGCCTCCCCAGGGATGTGTTGGAAGCTCACTCACTAGAGCCATTTAAAATTAGACTGAGAAAAGCACTAGAGAATATAGGGAAAAATCTTCCACTGACCTCCAGGTTTGGATAAGTGCTAATTACTTAATTGGTCTTTTCCCTCTTTAATGTCTATGGGCCTAATCCAAAGCCCATTAAAGTCAATGGGAGTCTTTCCATTGACTTCATTGGGCTTTGGATCAGTTTCTATGTTTCTAATACAGGAATGCCATTTAATTTGGAGCATTCAATGAAGATGGGTCGGGAGTGAAGTGTGGGCATCAGGGGGTACCTGGTCTTAATCATAATCTTAAACGTTGCTGCATGTAATTAGTACCCAAATCTCTCTGTGTCTTACCTCGTCTCCAATGAGGAATTCGTCATCTATAGTGAAGGTGACTGGGTCATTGGGGCTGAGCCACCACAGCGGCCGGAAGATGGGATACCCCCAGGAGAGCCATTCCTTGCTGAATTTTAGAATGAGCGGGACAACAAAATCTTGATGCCTCTGTATGTATTGCCTAGTGAGATTCAGTACCTGAGGAGAAGAATTTAGCATGTTCTCTCACTTAATAGATGGCAATATAAGAGCAGAAAAATGAGACGTTTAAGCCTACTTATGTATTCCTGGAGGAAAAGAGTAGTTGCTCAGAAAAGCAGACACAGTAAATCCTAGCAGAATGATCAATAGACACAGCAGACAATCATGTGCAAACAGCTGTGATAGATTGATAATAGTTGTAGCTATGAACTCCACTAGGAGCTGAGTATATTGGTAATATCCACTCTGGATTCATCTCTTCTAACCCATAAATGATTAACCCTTCTGCTACTAGTGTAGAGGATGTGATTTAAGCACTCATTCTCCCAGCCTGAATTTTCACAAATCATTTCCTCCCCTATAATCTCCCTCAGCTCCATGTCTGAGATCAGCCTGCTTGATTCTATTCTAGATACTTGCTGTTTCAGAAGCAACAGGGAGATGTGTATACAGAAGGACACCCTGTTTCTCTGATTGCCATTTCTGCTTCTGAATGTTCGGCAAAGTGTTCCCTTGAAGTGCAATCATCCTGGTGGGAAGTCAGCAGCACTTCAGGGGTGATGCATCTCTCTCCTAAACTGGGGAGCACTGGAAGTGCATTATCTCCCAGGCACTTATTTGCTTCAAGAAAAGTCTGGAGCACAGTTCTGTAGTGACTTCATGGGCAATGGTGCCATCAGTATGTTGATAGTACATAGCACTAGGTATCACTTTCATCAGATCTGGATGGCGGGGAGTGTCACTTCTCACTGCTTTGTTGTTATTGAGGGTTGGATGAAAGTGATCTGGCTAAACTTAACCCAGGCAAGAAAGCAGTGCCTATAGAGTGGGGAAAGGACCTTGCGAGTCCAGTAGGTGTGGTTTGCTTCCTACTGTTCAGGGGTATTCTCTAGTGTTTGTCTAAGTGGTGAACAAATTGATGGTGATTTAGGTTGCCCGATTGCTCCTGGAATCTCAGGTGGCACTGGTAGCCCAAAAGGCATTATCTCCTTCGGGTAAGGCATTCTCTCAAACACGGACCTTGCTTTGTTGTTCATATCTTTATGACTTCTAGACTGGTTAACCACAATGTGTCTTATACTGAATTGCTCTTGAGAACCTCTCAGAAGCAACAGCTGCCTGGGGCAGAAAGCAGCTTACACCCCTGTTGAGTAAGTTTAGCCACAGGTACTATATTACAGGAAGTGCCCTGGCTTTCTAGAACAGCTGAAACACTTGAGCCAACAGACCCGAGATATAAACATCTGTGGTTCCAGAAGCAGGGTGTTCACACTGAAGAGCCCTTGTCCTGGAATTCACTTCCTTCACTGATCTGACCAAGCCCAGGTTTATTGATTTCAGTGGGAGCTGAAGGGGCTCAGCATTATTGAAAATCCACCCACACTTGTTAGGAATCTATGGATTTAGGAGCCTGACTTTTTAAGATTGTTATTTGTTCCTGTTACTTTGGGATTACTTAATGTTTCCAGTTTAGAAACCCTGAACAGAAATGAAAATCAGTTCTTCAAATTGTGTCGGGGAGGAGCTTGCATTAATGATTTTTATTATTTTTTTTAAACTCTGTCATTTAGAACACATGGGTTTAGATTTTAGAGACCCAAATTCTGAACCTTTTGGCCTTAAACACCTCTGTGCCTCAGCTTGTTCACCTGTGAAAAGGAGATGGTAATACCGGCTTCACGGGGGCGTTATAAAGCTCTGTTGTGATCTTTGGATGAAAGATGCTACAGGGCAGTTTAGCTGTCCTGTGTGCGTCAGGGAGCATGCGCTGATGTAGTATGTGAAGAGTACGTACCCAGTCGTCACAGCAGACCCATGGCGGAGTGCTGAAGGACATCACAGGAAGGAAAGTCACAATCTGCAGCCAACGAATATACAGCTCTTCTTCTGTCAGGAATTCATTTGCCAGGGTCCCTCCTGTGCAGGACATATTCAGTTTGTGAAAAGGCAAATCAAAAGCTTATTTGTAACCCGCACACCTCCTGGGTGTGGTGTTCAGTCCCCTCTATTGGCACTGAGACCACTTAGAGATTAATGAGTCTGCTACAGCCTTAGCTAAGAGCCGTGTGGCTTTTAGCTCACGCAGTAGAGCAGTGGTCCCCAATGCAGTGCCCGCGGGCGCCATGGTGCCCGCCAGGACATCTATGTGTGCCCGCCTACTGCCAAGGGAGCGCCCCGCCGCCGAGGAGCGTGGCCGTCGGACAAGCAGCTTCTTCTCGGCGGCATTTTGGCGGCGACGCCTCTTGATGATGCTGCTTCTCGGTGGCAGCGACGCTTCTTGGCATTGCTGCTTCTCGGTGGCATTTTGGCGGCTGCTTGTCCGGCGGCCACGCTCCTCGGTGGCTAGTCGTCTGGCGCCCACCACACTGAAAGGTTGGGGACCACTGCAGTAGAGGCTCATGTATTTAGCTCCAGAAATCCCAGGTTCGATCCTGCCTGCCAAAGACTGGGGTCTGTCGGTGTTACATATGCAGTCATTTATAATGAGATGCTCTAACCCCAGAATCTGTGTTGCTGCAAGGTGCCAGACAGAAAGCCCTAGAAGTCCATAGTTTATTCACAGTACAGGCAGTAGCAGCTTCCCCTCCCGCCCCAGCCCTGCAATGTATTTCAACCTGTTCTGGAGGGGTAAGAAGGTACTTCAGTCCTCAGGCCTATTTGATTCTTAGCCTCTCTGTCAGACTGCAAATGAGCATTCGAGTCAAGGGCCACAGTTTTGGACACTTTCCCGCTGAGAAGAGGGCTGAAATCACTGACTCGTTACTGAAAGGCCACAGAACAGCTGGCACCTGTAACACGTTGTCACTAGTGAACAGGGCAAGCAATAAATGAGTGATGGAGAGGTGAAAGATTGCATTTCACAGTGGGGAAAATGTTCAAAAGCAGCTCAGTGATTTTGGATCCTAAATCCCATTGACTTTCAAAGGGATTTAGGTTCCTAACTCTCTTTAAAAAATGTTGCTCACTATCAGCCCCACAGTATAATCCTTACCTGTTTACAGGAAGTACTATGTAATGCTTTGTTATTTGTATTGCAGTAACACCCAATGTCCTCAAATGAGAATGGTGACCCATTATGCGAGGTGCTGTACATAAACATAGTCAGATCGTTTCCCAATCGAGAACATTCATTCTCAATAGATAAAGGATGTGTTATTGCCTTTTGACAGATGGGGAATTGAAGCACAGAAAGATTAAGTGACTTGCTCAAGGTCACACCAGGAGTCTCTGATACCTAGGCCACTGCCTTAACCACAAGCTCCTCCCCTTCCTAGATGGCTAAAACTCACCTATGTCAGATACTAAATGCAATAGCTTTTAAATATGGTGCAAAGGCTTGACCCACATCTCTCTCAACAGAACAGGTAGCAATGGCATGTATATTCTTTCTAATCCTCTGAGCCTCCCAGTCACCAGGAAGCTTACAGAGTATTTGAGTTTTCTACTTTTCCAGATTGTTCTTTTTCTCCTGTTAACCTGGGATTAATATTTCCCACTTAGAAACACCCAACAGGAATGAAAATCAGGACTTCAAACTGAATAAGCGGCAAGATCGTAGTATTGATTTTTAATATTTGAAAACTCTTCCATTTTAACAAGTCATGTGATTATACAATGAGCTGGAACCCTGGGTGGATCTTAAGTAGAATACCACCCTTTTTTCCATGTTAATCTGACCAGCAGGCTAATAGGAAGCTCCTAACGCATACTCACAATCAAGGGGGGGAAAATGGACATAGGAAGAGGCATATGAGAAGAGTATGTAGCAGGCAGCCTAAGTGAGTTAAGCACCCAACTCCTATGGAAATTCAATGGGACTTGTGTGCCTAGCTCCCTTAGCGCCCTTTGAAAATCCCAGCCTATGTCAGACTTTTAAATGTAAAGTTATGTCCTCAATTGATGTAAATGAGCATAACTCGATCGAAACAAAGGGAGGGTCCAACCCATTGACTGTAGTTTTCTATAGTTTGTTGCTAGCTGATCAGGGGTACAATGAAAGAAAACAACCCTGAATGTGTGATTGAAACATTAGTGAAGGCGGGAAGAAGTTATTTATTTGGAGGTGGGATCTCTAGAACGCATACAGCATATTGAAAGACGACGGGTCGGGCGACATCTGAACGGAATGAGGACCAATAGTCTGGCTCAACCGAAGTTCAACAAATCCAAGGGAAAAACTTTAAACTAGAGGATGAATGGGACAGGCCTATCCGTAAGTTTAGACAGCAAAGAGGAACAAGATACGGAAGAAAGAAGCAGCTATAACCAGGGCCGGCTCTAGGCTTTTTGCCGCCCCAAGCAAAAAAAAATTTTGGCTGCCCCGCTGCCCCAGCCCTGGGCTCCCCCCACCCCAAACGTGACCTCCTCATTCACCACAGCAATCCCCGTTTACACTTGCAGTGGGGATCAAACCATTTCTCCTATTTTTATTTCACTGGAGTATAAATCTCACCCCCCCCGTCCCCCGCAACCCCATCTTTAGTGCTCCAAATGCACATGGAAGGCATAGGGACTAACCCTCAAATCTTGTACCCGGAAAGGGGTGGGTCTCTAGTAAAGAGGGTTCAGGCAGAGGAGCAGGTGTGGGAGTGCTTGGGGGCTCTACACTGGCAGAGAAGCGGGGTGTGATGTACTCGCGGATGAGGGTGTAGGAGGAGAGAAGGTATCAGGAGGGTTGCGGGAGAAGAGGTGCAGGGGAAGGGCGAGGGTACAAGGGGAGAGATGCGGGTCGAAGGGAGAGTACAAGGGGAAGGGGTACGGCGAAGGAACGATGGGGGGAGGTACAAATGGACGGGCTGCGAGTGGGATGGGGGGGTGCAAGGGCTGAGAGGGGCAGGCGCTGACAGCTGCTTCCCCAGCCCCAGGCAGGCAGAGTCAAGAGGACAGACACTGACCCCCAAGTGCCCAAGCTGCGGGGGTCCCCTGGCGGGGCAGTATCCGCTGCCCCGCTCAGAACTGGGCTCTGCCTCTCCCCGCCCAGGGCAGGCAGCGTGGGGCTGAGGCAAACCTACTTTTCCCTCCCACTTTCTGATAGTTTTCTGACTTTTGTCAGTTCAAAAACTAATAGTGTGTTGAAGTGTTAACACTTAAAAATGAAAATATTGTTTTAAACAAGAAAAAAAGTGTTTCCCCCTCATTGGAAAAAGTTGAGAAACAGTAAGAAAGTGTGGGAAAGTGAAAAACAAAAACACCCCACTCTCACATATTTTTGGAGTTTCCCATTGGGAACATTTCTAAAGGGGATTTTTTTTCCTGCAAAAAATGTTGTAAGAAAAATCCTGGTTTTCCAGGCTTCTCTACTTGTAAGGGTAATATGTCTGAAAATATGTTAGTCTTTAAGGATTTTCCACTGTATAGTATTTAAGAAGAAGAAAGTCATAACAGCTATAGAAGCAAGCATGGTTCAGGACACCACAGACCAGATCCTCAGCTGATGTAAATTGACATCGCTTTGTTGAAGTCAATGCAGCAATGCTGACTTACCACCAGCTATGGATCTAACCCCACATGTTGCACCACAGGTGGTTAAATGGAGACAAAAGTTTTCCAGAGAGTTTCAAAATGAGAACAATTGGTTGGTCTATGAACTGATCTATTGGTTCTGACTGAATGGACAGACAGAGAGTGCAGGTAAGGAAGAAAAGGTTAATGTTACTGGCCATCTGACTGCTGAAATAAAATATATATAAATAAATAAAATATAATATAATTTAGTTCAGTCCATGTTATGGAGGATTAAAATTAATTAAGTGATGCAGTGGTAACTCCAGCTGGAGCATCACAGTGCACAGGCTATAGCAGTTAAATTACAGACAAATGTTCTAGATAAATCACCTGCTAAAAGAAGGAAAATCTTTAACTTTCTCTCTCGCCTTCTTTCTTTTCAGATTTGAATGTTTTAACAGCAATACCAGGTTTCTGTAAGTCTTGTCAAAGAGAAATGCAGCTACAGCACACCACTCCAGCAAGCTAAATGTATACAATTCTATAAAATCCCAGTGAAAACTGTCCTTTTCTGTAACTATTTTCTGCTGGTTACCAGTATACTTATGTAAACAGAAGCTATTTCCTTTCTAATCAGCCTCCTCGTTCTCTCAGATTCATTCAATCACAATCCAGTGACTATGACATTACAATACACCACTGTGAAAGTCATTTTGACATCACAAGACCCTAGATTGAGGAGTAACTGAATGAATCAGGCAGGAGTAGGAAAGCGATTATTATAAAACAAGGAAACTTTGTTTTGTTTTGCCAGAATCTTGGTAATCACCACTGAGAAAGGCATTATGGAGAGATGAATATCAGCAGAAAGCCAGAAGGCATTTGGACATGCAATATATTCCATTTTCCAATGTTCTCAGGAGATGAAATTCATCCTTTAGTAAGGGTCTATGCTGTAGTTTTAAATGGGATTTAAATGATATACAGACCTTGTGCTGATCCTTTGCCTTGAGGATGAATTTTACCCAGAGTGAGTAATATGGAATATGGATGTAATGAGATTTCAAAAGTCATAAACTGGGGAAATAGATGGCTCTGGGATAGGAAGATTTTAACGTCTAAGTTGCCAGTTTGAATCCAGCCCAAGTTATTACTGGAGACGGGCATAGGAGCAGAGTAATTTGTACTGGGGCTTAGCCCTGGCACCTCTTTTCATGCCAGGGCAGAGCCCTAGTGCCTCTTCCGTCAGTTTTCAGAGTGGTAGCCATGTTAGTCTGTGTCAGCAAAAAGAATGAGGACTACTTGTGGCCCTTTCTGTTAGTGGCATTTAATAAGGCATGCAATTCTACACCTGCATGCAAGTCATGACCTCGTATACACGGTGAGTACGAGGTCACACTGTGCGGACGACACCATTTTGTTCTACAAAATGCCATCCTTCATGCAGCAAGACCTTGCATGTATGGTGGATGCCATTTTGTTATGCTTGAGCCCCGGCACTTTTTCCTTTTCAAATTAAGCTCTGCTTCAGAGACACTGGGCCAGATCCTCAGATAATTTAAATCGGCATAGCTCCACTGGCATCAGTTGAATGCTTCTTGGTCTCAAGCAATAGGGGATTTATGGTTTTGGAGCAGATTGGGTAGCTGATCCTGCTATCACAGGATGGTGGCAACATCCATGGTGGAGGTCCATGGGTTGTGCACAGATTCATGACAATATGCCACAGAATTCAAATCCTTAGTTTTTTCCAAAGTTATTCCAAAAAAAATCAGTAGACTATACATTGACCAAACACAGAGTGCACTGACCCCCAGACACAGCACTAGAAAGTTTCATGCAAAGAGTAGCACCACTGAGATTACTAGCACTCATTCTAGGGAAGAGATTGAGTTCCGATAGGGTCTGAGATGTATTCCTATTCTCCCCGGCTTTGTCGCTCCTTCCTTAAATAGTTTGGTGGTAATAATCTGGGTCTGCTCCATCAAGTGGAAAGAGGTGCAGGGGGCAGGGTATCAATGACTCATTTATAAGAAACACATGGGATAAATGGAAGCAGATTCCAATTCCCCTCTGAAATACTAGACAGTTGCTTGAGGGTTAAAAAAAAAGAAAGAAAAGATAATGGAGCTGGGTTTTATTTAAAAATCTACTGCAGGCATTAAAACCCCAGATCCCTGTCTAATAGTAAGAGGCTTTCAGAAACAGAGTATTTGTTTTGGTATAGCTTCACAAGTAACAGCTCACTGTACGAATAGGGAACCCATGCACTTCTACCTCCTAAGCCTGGCAGGAAAGCTTCAATATTGAACTTACTTCTTGTACACACCCCTTGCCACCAGCTCCCTCATTCTTCTTCTCATTATTTTTAGTGTGGGAGCACCCAGTGGCTTAAACCAGGACCAGAAGAGCCCCACTGGGCTACCTGCTGCACAAGCATACAAGTCCCTGCCCTGAAAGAATACAAGATGGGAAGACACTTGTCAGCATGTCTTTAACAATACTGTTTATGACCACATGTGCCACAGTACAGGACAACCGTTCGCACCCTCACTGACTTCCTGTGGTGTTTTTCTCTCTATTATATTCTCCGTGGGGATAGGCTAGGTTGCTAGTAGGGCTTGATGAAGACAGAAAAACTCCATGCTGTATCACTGGCCAACATGTTCAAAAACAGAAGTTAGCTCCTAATGGAAAAGAGGAGACTAAAGGCCAGGGCCGTCCCTACCCATACGTAAAGTATGCAGCTGCATAGGGCACCAGCAAATTTGGGGCAAATTTCCTGGTGCCCTGCGCAGCTGCATGCTGCTCCATCCCCTGCTCTACCTCTTCCCCATGGCCCCAACCCGGCCCCTTCTCCACACCAGCCCCGCTTCTTCCCACCCCTGCTCTGTCCCAGCCCTGTCCCCACTCCCCTGAGGACTCTGCAGCAGGGCCAGGCCTTCACTCACCGGCTGTGGGAAGTGCAGCAACCCAGCCCCAGCTGCGCCGCTGGTGAGTGCTGGGGGGTGGTTCCCTCCAAGCCAGCCCCCCCCCCCCCCGGCATGGAGGCCTGGGGCCAGCCCCCCCCCCCCAGATCCCTGGGGCACCCCCCCACACTCCCCACAGCGTAGGGCCCCAGAATAGCTAGGGATGGTCCTGCTAAAGGCAGACATGATAGCCGTCTTCAGATACATGAAAGCCTGCCATAAAAAATGGAGCAAAGTTGTTCTCTCTTGCCGCGGAGGGCAGAACAAGAGGCAGTGGGTTCATACTATAGCATAGCAGATTTAGATTAAATCTCAGGAAAAACTTCCTAACTGTAAGAACAGTAGGACACTGAAACAGACTGCCTAAGGAGGTTATGGAAGCTCCTTCACTGGAGGTTTTCAAAAGGAGGCTCCATAGCCATCTGTCTTGGATGGTTTAGACCAGGGTGGGCAAACTTTTTGGCCCGAGTGCCACATCTGGGTATGAAAATTGTATGGCGGGCCATGAATGCTCACGGTTCCCAGCCAATGGGAGAAGCGGGGGCGGCGCTCGGGACAGGAGCAACATGTGGAGCCCCCTGGCTGCCATTACACGTAGGAGCTGGAGGGGGGACATGCCGCTGCTTCCAGGAGCCGCGCAGAGCAGGGCAAGCCCCGGACCCCGCTCCCCATCCGGAGCTTGAGGGCCAGATTAAAACATCTGAAGGGCCGGATGCGGTCCCCGGGCCATAGTTTGCCCACCCCGGGTTTAGATACAACAAATCCTACATCTTGACAGGGGGTTAGACTAGATGACCTTTGTGGTTCCTTCTAACCTGATGATCCTATGTACCTAAATCAGTGGCTTGGTTATCAGATGCACTGGCTGCCCATCACCTCCTTTGACTTCAGAGGGAACTGTGGGGTGCTCAGTACTTTTGAAAATTGGGGCACTTATTTAGGTTTCTCAGTATGGCTTTAGGAGCCTAGCTTTAGGTACCCTCTTTTGAGCATCTTGTCCAGCTATGTCTGCAATACCAGACATTTCAGAATCCCTGAGAGTAAAAAAATCTCTCTCTAAAGCCTTGGCTACACTTGCGAGTTGCAGCGCTGTAAAGGCTCCCCCAGCAGTGTAACTCACTCCCCGTCCACACTGGCAAGGCATTTGCAGCGCTGTATCTCCGTGGTTGCAGCGCTGCATGTACTCCACCTCTCCGAGAGGAATACTGAGTATTGCGCTGCCGCTGCAGCGCTGCAGCGCCAGTGTGGCCACCCAATGCGCTGTGAATGGCCTCCAGAATAATTCGGCAGTATCCCACAATGCCTGTTCTAGCCACTCTGGTCATCAGTTCAAACTCTACTGCCCTGGCCTCAGGTAACCAACCATGTGACCGACCCTTTACATTCCCCGGGAATTTTAAAAATCCCCTTCCTGTTTGCTCAGCCCGGCGTGGTGTGGAGTGCTATCAGCGAATCTTTCCAGGTGACCATGCCTCCACGTGCCAAGCGAGCCCCAGCATGGAGCAATGGCGAGTTGCTGGACCTCATCAGTGTTTGGGGGGAGGAAGCTGTACAGTCCCAGCTGCGCTCCAGCTGTAGGAATTATGGTACCTTCGGGAAGCTATCAAAGGACATGATGGAAAGGGGCCATGACCGGGACGCCCTGCAGTGCAGGATTAAAGTGAAGGAGCTGCGGAGTGCCTACCACAAAGCCCGCGACGCAAACGGCCGCTCGGGTGCTCCCCCTGCGACCTGCAGATTCTACAAAGAGCTGGATGCGATACTTGGGGTTAACCCCACCTCCACTCCGAGCACCACCATGGACACTTCAGAGACAGTGTGGCGGGGGGGGAGGAGGAGGAGGAGGAGGAGGAGGAAAACGGGAGTGATGGTGGTGGGCCGGATGGAGACACCCTGGAATCCCTTGAGCCATGCAGCCAGGCACTCTTCTCAAGCCAGGAGGAAGGTAGCCAGTCACAGCGGCTGGTCCTTGGTGGAGGACAAACAGAAGAGCAGGTTCCCGGTAAGCAGTTTTTTTTTTCGGGAAGGAATTTTTTTGGTGCGGGCTCTTTGGGAGAGGAGGGTTAGGCACGCATGCCTAGATGCAGAATAGTGCATTGATGTGGTTTATCACATCGCAGTAATCAGCCTCGGTAATCTCCTCGAATGTCTCATCCAGAACGTGTGCAATGCGCTTGCGCAGGTTTATAGGGAGAGCCACCGTGGTCCTTGTCCCAGCCAGGCTAACGTGTCCGCACCACTGTGCCGCGAGGGGCGGGGGGACCATTGCTGCACACAGGCAAGCTGCATATGGGCCAGGGCGGAAGCCGCATTGCAGTAGAAGACCCTCCCTTGCTTCCCAGGTCACCCTCAGCAGCGAGATATTGTCCAGGACGAACTCCTGTGGAAAATGTTGGGACAGTGTTCAGTGTAGGTGCCCCCTGAAGCTGTTGGCTCTCCCCAGGGCACAGAAACCCAAAGGACAGTGCAGCCCTGAAACAATCAGTCCCCCTTACTCACCATTTTGAGGCTCACGTGGGATATGTGTGCTCTGTTTCGGATGGAAAAATTATGCTATTGTGTAGACCCTGTGTGTTTTCTACTCCTTAAGTGAGGGGGGAATCATTACTCTGTCTGGTATAAACAATGCAGCCTCTGTTAAATGTTGCATTTTGCCTATACAGCTGCATCAAACTTGAGACCTCAGCCGTCCCTCTTATCGCCTGCGCGGAGACTGCAAAGACTCAGGAAGAGACTGCGAAAAAGCAAAGAAGACATGCTGCAAGAAGTGATGCGGCAATCTATTAAAGAGAATGAGAAAGCACAGGACTGGAGGGAGAGAGAAAGCAGGATCCGCCAGGAAAACGCAGCGCACCAGCAACAAAGCACCGCGCACCGGCAGCAAAGCACTGATAGGCTCATAAGTATCCTGGAGCGCCAAGCAGATGCTATACAGGAGCTGGTAGCCATGCAGAAAGAGGAGCAGTACCGCAAATGCAAACGGCACCCCTCCCCCCGCCCTTGTCCCAAAACTCTTTCTGTTGTGCCCCACTGTCACCTCCAACCCACTTTCCCCAACTTCCGTGTTCTTCACGCCACCCACTGCCTCCAACACCAGTATCTTCGCCACCCAGCCCTGAAAACCACGACCCTTACCCTCTGCATTCAACCCCCATCACCATGCAGTATAGCTGTCCTGAAGTGTAGCACTCACTGCACAGCACACCAGACAGGACATACGCGAATCTGTGATTGTACCGTTCCCCAATCCACCCCCTTGTTTCTTTTCAATAAATACATTTTTTTTCTTTTCAATAAATGGATTCTTTGGCTTTGAAAACATTCTTTATTATTGCATAAAGTAAAATACTCCTTAGCCCAGGAAATAAACAGGCACTGCAAATCTGCTTGTCTGCTCAGCAGACACTGATTCCTAAAGATTGGAACTACTGCACTTCACTCCTGTGCAGGGCACCAGATATCACTGTTGGTTTTCAGCCTCAAATTGCTCCCTCAAGGCATCCCTAATCCTTGCAGCCCCGCGCTGGGCCCCTGTAATAGCTCTGCTCTCTGGCTGTGCAAATTCAGCCTCCAGGTGTCGAACCTCGGAGGTCCATGCCTGAGTGAAGCTTTCACCCTTCCCTTCACAAATATTATGGAGGGCACAGCACGCGGATATAACTGCGGGGATGCTGTTTTCGGCCAAGTCCAGCTTCCCATACAGAGATCGCCAGTGGCCCTTTAAACGGCCAATGGCACACTCCACAGTCATTCGACACTGGCTCAGCTGTAGTTGAACTGTTCCTTGCTGCTGTCAAGGCTCCCTGTGGAGGGTTTCATGAGCCACGGCATTAACGAGTAAGCGGGATCTCCAAAGATCACAGTGGGCATTTCAACTTCCCCTACCGTGATCTTCCGCTCTGGGAAAAAAGTCCCGGCCTGCATCTTCCTGAACAGCCAAGTGTTCCAAAAGATGCGTGCGCAATGCACCTTTCCGGGCCAGCCTGTGTTAATGTCAATGAAACGCCCACGGTGATCCACAAGCGCCTGGAGAACCATAGAGAAATACCCCTTCCGATTAACGTACTCAAATCCTAGGTGGGGTGATGCCAGAATAGGAATGTGCGTCCCATCTATCGCCGCTCCACAGTTAGGGAACCCCATTTGTGCAAAGCCATCCACTATTTCCTGCACGTTACCCAGAGTCATGGTTCTTCTGAGTAGGATGCGATTAATGGCCTTGCAAACTTGCATCAACACGATTCCAACGGTTGACTTTCCCACTCCAAACTGGTTTGCGACCGACCGGTAGCTGTCTGGAGTTGCCAGCTTCCAGATTGCAATAGCCACCCCCTTCTCCACTGGCAGGGCAGCTCTCAATCTCGTGTCCTTGCACTGCAGGGTGGGGGCAAGCTCCTCACACAGTCCCATGAAAGTGGCTTTTCTCATCCGAAAGTTCTGCAGCCACTGCTCGTCATTCCAGACTTCCATGACAATGTGATCCCACCACTCGGTGCTTGTTTCCCGAGCCCAGAAGTGGCGTTCCACGGTGCTGAGCATGTCCGTGAATGCCACAAGCAATTTTGTGTCATACGCATTACGCGGCTCGATAGCATCGTCAGACTCCTCACCCTCACTCTCACTGTCACTTTGGATAGTTCGACAGCCAAACGTTTCGTGCTGGCGAGATTCATCAGCATACGTCTCAGCAGTTCGGACTCCATTTCCCGGAGACAGATCACGCTGCACAGAAACCGTTGAAAGATGGCGCCAAAGGTGGACGGAAACAAAGGGATTTCTGGAATGCGAAGCGATGCATCACGGGGCATTGGGACAGGACCCAGAATCCCCCGCACCCACGCCCGCTTCCCACAACCCACGGCGCCAGAATGGGAAAAGGTGCTCTGTGGGATAGCTGCCCATAATGCACCGTTCCCAATAGTGCTGCAATTGCCACAAATGTAGCCACGACAGTGCGCTGGGCAGCTGTCAGTGTGGACAGACTGCATCGCTTTCCCTACTCAGCTGTACAAAGACAGGTTTAACTCACAGCGCTGTACAGCTGCAAGTGTAGCCAAGGCCTAAAAGTATCCAACTTATCCGTTTGTAAATCAAAAGCCTGGGGATGCTATTTGCCATGAATGTTATCACCGCAGTAAGTTGCTCCAGGTAGAGACACTTAAGAACAGTACATCTAGATGTGAGTGAGCAGAAAACAGTGCTGCTCTGTACTTCAAGGTGGAGGGAGGAATGCTCAAATTGGCAGGCACCTGAAGATCCTAACATTGGCTAAGGCTGTCTCCTACTAAAAGCTATTTTTAAAGCAGGGGAAAGGACTCAAACCGAAAAAAACCCTATTTTAAAAATGTGCTTGAAAAAGGTGACTGAAAAAATAACCATTTTAGGTGGTGCAGGTAACACTGCCTATAGTTAAGGTTGCCCACAACTTCTCATTTGAAGGACCCTATTTTCTGTTGTTTATAACCTTGCCAAACTGAAACCATTTGGCTGAAGTTTTCCACACTGGGTGTCTGCCTGTGGCTGAACTTTTGGGGGGAAAGTTTCAGCAAAAATAATTCAGCCCGTTTCCGAGAACAGGATAAGGAAACAAATATGTTGTCTTGCCCATGCTAATGAATTAGTTGTAGGAATGTTATTTTTAGAAGCGCTAATGTCTCCCGGCTTTGGAGCAGAAACTTGAAATTTGGCAGGGGGGTGGCCTTTGTGACAGAGAAGTGTCTTTTGCTGTTTCCATGAAAAACTACCCAAATTTGTCCAAGAAAAAAATTGCCGTTCATACACACTCAATAGAGATGTGTTAGAGTTTGGCTTCTAAATTCTCCAACAAGTCTGTCTGTTCTGAGCATGCACCAACTCCACACAGCTCCTACACACCACTGGACTGTGCATGCAACATCCCAGCGGTGTTGGGGCTGAGTCCAGGACTTTCCCTGCAATTGCTCTTTCAGGCTGCTCTGGGGCAGGGCACTAGAACTGAGAGCAGGGACATTGTCCTGTGCTCTCAATGCTCCCCCTGCTGGCATCTAGGTCATGAGGAAAGAGAAGAAGCCGCATGACACAGAATGCAGTAGGGTAAGGAACTTATGGTAGGGAGGACCTGGGTAGAGAGGGGTTGCAGATAATGCTAAGTATTCTGAAAATTCACACCCTAAGGGCCATATTTTTAAAGATATATAGGAGCCTAAAGATACAAATAGGTATCTAGTGGGATTTTCATAGGCACTCGAAAATCCCAGTAGGCACCTATCTGCAGCTTTAGGCACCTAAATACCTTTAAGAATCAGGCCCCTCGCATCACATATCAGTGGACACTGTTGACTTTAATTTCTCTGTGTGTCAGTCCCCCCCTCTATAAAGTGGAGATAATACCAATCCTGCATCTCACAGGGATGTTATGAAAATAAATTAATTAATGTTTAATGAGAGCCATAGAAAAAAACCACAAGGAAATTAATGATTCTGTCCTTAGGGCAAGGTTTGAACAGTGTACATTAAATAAGGCTGAGGGCTATACACTGAATGATGGGAATAAAACAAAATTCACTGACCAACCTGCACTGAATGAGGGAAGAGTCCTGTGGAAAAGAATAGTATGTGATCATGACATTAAAGATTGTATCATAATGGATATGCACAAGGGGCCAAATGAAAGTTGTGCAGGATACCTAAATTCTGATCTTTTCTAAGTTTGTAATGCATAATGTTGTTTTGACATAGGCTTTGGGGGGGGGGTGATGCAATGTAATGTTATATATACAGTTAAAGAAAAAAAAAGGGGGTAATCTCATCATTATTAAGATAAACTCCTTTTAAGGGTGTGTTTAGACAGGCCAGTAATATGCTTCTGGGTCTGGATCTGCTAAAGCAAGTTTTAAATGCGAAAAATGAGCTGTAAAAAACAATATTAAATTAGACCTGAGAGAAACTAAGTGCTGCTCTGGCCCTGCACTGCCTGAGGGAGCTTTAGCCAAGCACGTTGTAAGCAGGAAGCCAGAAACGTCAAAGAAAGTGTAAACAACCTGTGCAGATGCGGCTCTAATAACAACTCCCTCTCCCCCTGCTCTGGGGGTGTTTTTTCCTACATCCCCCCTCTGCCAAGTGTGAATGATTCAAACGAACCCCATTGCAAGAGTGAAATGGTCAAAAAGGAGGAGGTTCTGAGGTACACAGACACAAGAGGCAGCAACTTCATACTAAATTACTAGCTGTTAATTACACAAAAGGAAAACAAAAAACTGCAGTTAAATGAGGCTTCACAACCTGGCATCCAGCCATCCACCTTCAACCTCTCTGTCCCCTTCACTGATGAGAGAAGGAAAACACAGTCTTTACTGGCCCAGGTCTGTCCCCTTCTATCAGGATCTTCATCAGTTTGAACCTCTAGAATAATTATGGCCCTATAGGGAGTGAGTCAACAGTCCCCCTCAGTTCTCCATCTAGGGTGAACAGGTTTCCCACTAGAGGACACGAGGCACCAGTCACTCCAATTTTGTCCAATGGGATAAGACAGGTTCCGAGATGAAGAACACGGCTCTCTATAAATGATCTGAGACACCTACACTGACCCGTGATTGTGCCTCTGGAATGAGCACAATTCCTCCACAAGGCCATGGAGTTGCCCATCAGCCCTGGCTTATTGCTTAACTTAGCAATGGTTTCTCTAGGCAAGGCTCCACTATGAATGATCCAGAGCTACATCAGTTGGATCATTTTGTAGGTTGCAATGGAGGAAGAGGAAGTTCCTTTCCCTCAGGAGACCTAGTGCTGTGGCTTTGTACTTGGACTACTGAGGCCACACCCCAATCAGCAGGGGAACTGTTGAGCAACTCCATAACTGGGCTGGAATAAGGGATAAATTGCACCAGTGCAAATGATGCTGACTTTGTGTAAGCAGAGTTTGCAGCGATGGTTGAACTCCCGGTGCTGATAAGTGTCACCATGAAAATATTGGCTGGTCAAGGGGCGGCGGGGAGCGGCAGGTCAAAAATTATCTGAGGGGGTTGGGAGCAGCCATTTGTAAGGACATGGTCAGTGGGAGCTCGGCACCAAGTTACTAATGAGGAGCAGAGCCCTAAGCATAGAAAATGGCACCCATGGATTGTACAGCTACTCTCCATTAGGCCTTTCATAAGGGATCCTCCTTCTCAGACCTGACTCATGTGTGCCGGACTTGAATGCAGACTTCAGTGCAACCATTTTAAAGTGTCAGCAGAAATTCATAGAGACAACCATTGTTCTTACCCTCTGAGTTGGGAGATGGCCTGGGGCAGGTGATGGCAAAAGCGTAACTACCAGGTAGCTATGCAGCCCATAGAGCTCTAAGATGCAGCCTCTGTAGGCCCTCTTGGTGCAGCCCTTGGCAGGTCCCAATATACACAAGAAACCTGCAAGAAACCTCTGTGTGGGTATAATCTTGGCCCTTGCATCCCTGGTCCAGGAGACTCTAGCACCAACAGCATTGCAGAGAAACTCCTGTGAGAGGCAGACTGGGGTGAGCATATGCCCCACCCTGAGAAAAGGACGTGGATGGTGCTGCTGTACCTGCTTCCCCATTGCTCCCAGAGGTATCACGCCTGCCTCAGACACAAGGGACCAGATCCTGAGCTGCTATAAGTCAGCATAGCTTCACTGAATGCAGTGGAGCTATGCTAACTAACACCAGGTGAGGCTCGGGCTCAACACCTCAAGGAGCTGGTGCGCAGTTCCTTGTGCTCCCACTACGCCACATGGCCAGTGCACAGTCTAGCCCAGAGACGAACGTGGACGCAATCTATGCCAGTTTATACAAATTTACATGCAGCCCTCAGGCTCCTGGCATATTTTCAATGAGCTGGACCCAGTTAAGGTGGCCTTGATACAAGGTTAAGGAATTCTTTGAAATCTAATCCCAGGGAAGCTAGAAGCATATGGGTTTCCAATTTAATTTTATAAAAGCTTTTCTTTAAATTCCCTGGTTAATTCCTGTTAATAGTAAATCAAATAAACTTGATGTGGCATAGAATAGGATACCAAATAAACCCCCCTGAGGCTGTGTCTTAATATAGCTTACTATGGTTTTTAGCAGCTTGCTGATGGAGCTAACAGACCACATGCATTCTTCCTGCCGTAGCAATAGGCAATGGTTTAGACCTTACAAAATTCATGCAGAATGATCTGGGATATGAACAGATCATAAAAATATATTACCTACTGCATCCGGAATGAAGAAGTTGTAGCCAAGAAGACTGTAGTGAAGCACAGAAGGTATAATTCCCTTCAAACCAGCATAACTCCAGTCCGACTGGAGCGGGGTCATTTGAATGAAGAGTGGCAGATGGTTAGATCTAGGAGCAACAACGGCAGATGAACAGCAAACCAGAAAAACACATGTAATGTTTAGTAAGCCAGGCTACCTCAACTCTTTCAGAAAGCATTATCTGCCTCACCCTGTGCTGTGATGTGTGTCATCTGAGTGTGTGCATATGCTGGAGCTAGAACAGATAGTCTGAACGCCTAGGTAGAACTTGGGGTAGTTAGCCCGTCCTGTCATCTGTGCAACCACAGATACACTGCTGGTTGTGTGTCTACCCAAGTTGGAAATTACACCTCCAGTGCTAGTGTAGACATACTCTGAATGCTCATCCCTGCTAGAACAAGACACCTTTTGCCATTTGCTTACATTTTTCAATACCTAGATGACTTCAGTGTATTTTAGCAAGAGTTTATTTGTATGGTGATGTTGGAACAATTAATCTGTCTGGCTTTAGCAAAACATCCTCCTCCCCGCTTTTGTCCTGAAATGACTAGGTTTATTTCTAACTCTGCTCTTTCATTGTGCTGTCCTTGCAAAACTCTTAGTTTAATTTTATGTAAAGCAGGATAACTTCATGTTCCAGTTAGGAATTCTGTTATTTTTTAGGTTATAATAGACATAGGTCTCACTGCAGGAATTTCATATTCATCTACATTATTGTCGGGTGGTATTAATGTGTTTACTGCCCTGCTATTGGTATCAGCTGGAGCAATTCCTTATTCAATTTTTATTTCAAGTATGGAATAATTCTCTCCAACTTCAGCATCACAAATTGGGATCTAGATTGTGCTGAAGATTAAATCTAAACACATTTTCAAGCAGTCTTCAACCAGTTTATTAATGGCTCTTTTTGTGTGTGGGTGTGGGTGTGGGTGTGGGTACGTTCATAATGTAAGACAAACACAAACACCTTCTTTTCAATCTAGATGTAGTTTCTTTCCGCCATGTTTAGGTATCATGAGTCAAATGCAACAGGCTACTCTTCGAGTGCACAAATGTCCCATACAGATAAAAATCAACAAATGGTCTAATAGAAGTTAAATTCATGGTTAGGTGCCTCTCCCTTGCTGTCTGCCAAAATCATCTAAGTCTTTCATTGTGTTCTTTAAGGTCTCTAGCCCAAATCAGAATTTCATCTATTATAACTTTCATCCCTTGGAACTCCTCACAAGTCTTTACACTTTTTGATATGCTCTGGAACACAAGTAACAACTAAAGGCACACCCGTAAAACACCCAGTGTCTGAAAAGTCACTAATTTAGAACTTGACACAATGCAGGTTCTTCATCTAACACTGAGAATATTTTTTGGTACAAAGTGTTTGGCCCCCAATTCTTCAAGTTTTAGTCATATACAGTTCAGGTTTTATGACTTTATTTAAAGCACATGGATTGATATGTATTCTTAATTCATTTGGCTTTCAGTTTACATGTCTAGAGTTAAATCAGTCTGTAAGTTGATCTAAATTTTCAGTAATTACTGTTTTTTCCATACAGTTAAAATTGCACTTGTCAGTATCTATTAGCACAATTTTTTTCCCTTCGTAATTAGACCACTAGAGTAAATTGACTTGTTTCTCTAACTGGAATTTTTCTTTCAGACACCCTGAGTCTTTGAGGCCATTTGAGAAGTCTCTCCAGATACAGCCTATGCTCTGTGTATGTGATTTTATGGTGTTTACAGCAAACATATTTTTAACTAACTTCATGGCTAGATAGGTTTTTAGTCTTCAAACAGATGATACCATCTGTGTTTAACTGTTTGAAAAGATATTATATTATACTGGTTTCTAAAGCAAATTGTAATAGTTATTTGCCTTTATACCAGTATTTTCTGACCTGAATATGAAACAAGCTTTACTTCAATTTTCTGTATCCTTTCCTTACCGACAGTACTAGATATTTAATGGAATAACACTACATTGTACTCTAGTGTCTAGGTTAAAAGGCTACAGTTCTGTCATTAATGCTTAGCTGTATTTGTTAATCTGAAGCAGTAAATTCTGCAGATATTACCAACAAAGAGATCTGAATTAGAGAATTGTTTGCCAAAGAAGGAGACACTAAAGTTTAACTATTTGACATATCTTTGAAAAATTATTTTTTCATTGCTTTCATACCATATTTGACCAAATGCTGGGGAATTCCTTGGCTAATGTTCTTGACCACATCTAATGGAGAGAGATTTTTATTTTTATTTCCTTCATTTCTGGTATTGTCTCTTTACCATGACGACACTGGACTACTTGCTTATCTGTGCCCAGATCACCAAAAGCCAAAATCTACATTTCACTCATTTCATTGGCCCAACAAGATGTCTAAAAGGTGGGTTAAATCATCTTTTCCACAGCAGTTTGCCTCACTTGGTCATTTTGCATTCCATATACAAGCCTCTTGGTTATTAAAAGTCACATTATTCCCCAAATTCAAGTTTGAGCTTTAATCATTGAGTTAGTCACTTATAAATTAACTGGTTCATATTGCCCTTGAATATGAATTTTTAAAAACTGAATGTCTCTCAGGTGTAATATTTGTCTAGGTTTAAGTAATTCTAAAATCATAGGAATGTAAGGCTGGAAGGGACTTCACAAGGTCATTTAGTCCTTCCCTCTGTGCTGAGGCAACATTAAGTAGACCTAGTCCATCCCTGACAATGTTTGTCTAGCCCATTCTTTAAAACATCCAATGACAATGATTCCACAAATGACTTGGGTAACCTGTTCCAGTGCTTAGCTATCCTTACAGTTAGAAAGGTTTTCCTAATATCTATATACATCATCTATGCCAAATCCTCTTTATGTCTTCTAGTCCCTCCTTCCATGTAAAAGCATCAGACGTTTGCAATACTGCTGATCCTGACATGCAGAGAAACAGCATGGCTGGCATTTTAGTTGCTTTCTCTGAGATCCCCATCAGTATGAGAAAAATATCAAACTGTTTAAACACTGATGCCATTTCCTTGTGAGGATTCCTTGCAATTCCAATGGGGTTGGAGGAAGTCAGTCCTCCAATTTTGCTTTTATGTATCTCCTGACACCACATAGTATTTAGCAAGCACACAGGAGTCAGATTGGCTAGAGAGAAGGTACAGCACTTTTATAAACTGCATGAGCACTTGGATCAGATGCAGACTGCTCCCAGCTCCTAGAAACATTTGGGCATTTCCAGAACAGCCATTAGCACAGTCACTACTGCAATAGCGCCATAACACCTATCCTTACAATACTCAGCAAAGCCTTCCTCATGGCTTCCTTATTGCTCTGTGTGCCATTACTCAAGGTCTGATCTATTGCCCATTGAAGCCATTGGGAGTCCTTCCATTGACTTAATTGGGAATTAGATTGGGCCCTCAATGCACACTCAGGGGTCACAAGGCTTCTGATAGCATGGTCCCTCTGGTATAGGTCCATAAGATAGTTTCGGTGTTGCTTTTCTGGATGTGCAGTCATGGCCAGATCCTGCAGACTTTACTCAAGCAAAACTCTCTGTGAAGTCAACAGGAATTGTGTGCAAGCTAGGCTTAGGGAAAAACTTCAGGATCTGTGCCTATATGCTCTTAGCGCTCTGAAGTGGTGACCTTTGCTTTCAGTAGAACACCATTAACTAGGGGTTCTTAACCTTTATCACACTGTGATCCAGGCCCAACTGGGTAATTTAGATTCCAAGATCTTCAAGGCAGTGATACTGTCTTTTAGGTATCTAAAGAAATGCCGTGAATATAAATGGCACCATAAACAATAAGCAATAGTAATACTACTAACTGACTGATTGGTTCTCAGGTGCTCCCAAAAATACTTTCTGGTGATGCTTTCTAAGAGGTGACATGGGATTTGATGCAATGGTTTATGGAGCAGTTCTGGTATCTGAGAACTACTAAATACAAGTGGCTGAGCAAATCTGCATCAGCAGAGGACCTGCTTGTAGGAACAGCTTGTCACCTTACTGCTTTCACTAGCTAGGGGCTACCTTACACTCTTCTGAATAGTCACAGACAGAACCTTCTTTCTGAATCACTGTCAATCCCACAGCTGATTTAGAAATATCTCTTTAACTAAAACATTCAAAAGGAGAGTTACAGCCTTTCTTTTTTAAAAAATGAACCATTTAAAATGATCTTTGTTTCCAATTTCCTGTAAAATCCTCATAAGAAGCTTGAAAATATTTCCCGAACAATTTGTATCCCTTCACCATCTGGTAAATACAAGAGATCCCAATAATAAAAAACAACAAAGCTTTCCACTGTGATAGTGCCTTTAATCAGAGTATCTCAAAGTGTGTTACAAACATTAATTGACTAATTAGGCCTGCTGTGAGATATGTAAAGGCTATTTAGAGATCAGTGCAGGGCTTAATTCATAATGAAAGAGGTGCCAGGGATCAATCAATGATTTACTTTAATAACTTATGTGGCAAGCCCAGAGGTGCCGGGCTATGAAGTGCCAAGCCTAGAGGCAGGGCTGCCCAGACGATTCAGGGGGCCATGGGCAAAGCAATTTTGGGGACCCCTTACATAAAAAAAATTTCAATACTATAGAATACTATATTCTCAGGGGGCCCCTGCGGGGCCCGGGGCAAATTGCCCCACTTGCCCCCCCCCTCTGGGTGGCCCTGCCTAAAGCTGCCGGGTCTCAGCCCTGGCAAGCCCTGGCACAAATTAAGCACTGATCTCTGTCCCTGCCACTGAAATACACCCACTTCTGGTAGTGTACAGCAACATTATAGGAGAGAAAGTGAAGAAGACTGTATCCATTTGAAACTACAGGTGATCATTAGGTGCAAAATAATTGCTCAGACTGGACTTTGGCTAAAACACTGGAGTTAATGTCCCTGCTTTGCAAAAGGTGCTGTGGGAGCTTGAATTACCATAAGTGGCAAAGACCTTGGATTTGTGTGTCATCCTGTAAACATGACGCAAAAAAAATAAAAATAAAACAAACATTGATAGGAAGGGAAAGAAAAAAGCCTCCTCACATACTCACCCTGCAGGATTGAAATCAATCGTAATTCAGCACCTAGATGCCTTTGAAGATCTGGGCATGGCTACATATGAGCTGGGAGGTGTGATTCCCAGCTTGGATAGACGTACCTGCGCTAGCTCTGCTTGAGCTAGCGTCTAAAAATACCAGTGTCCCTGGTGGCACAGGCAGATTCTTGGGCTAGCTGCCCAAGTATAATCTGAGTATAATCCCACCTGACCTCCAGGCACCTGATGGGGCACCTAGCCCGAGCTGCCACACACGCTGCTGCAGACACACTGCTATCTTTAGGTGCTTATTCGAGTAGCACTAGCGCAGGTATGTCTACATGAGCTGGAATCATACCTCCTACAGCACAAACGTAGACGCACTCTCTGCTTGCTTGCATGGCAGAACTGGCAGCTGCCATTAGCTGGCCTGTTTGTTCAGGGGGAGATAAACCAACCACTGCTCTCCTCCATTGAAGCCAATTGCAGATAAGGGGCATGAAGATGAGTTAGTCTGTGTGCTTTAAATTGTGCCACAGGCAGAATCTCTCGTTCCACAATGCCCATCCAAGTTCCCAGGCAGGGTTAAAACAGGGCTCGCGTACAGTTCCCCCTCCTCCTTGGCTGTTTGGACCCTGGCCCAGCTATCCTGCTTGCACTGAAATAGGACCAACAGGAGGCTTTAGATCTCTGTTTTCATTTCACCTTTTGAGCACTTTTCCTGAGACTCACCTTGTGACGGCACTAATTATTGTCGAATTTCCCAGCGTAGCTGCCATTAGTGCAAAAATGCCAATGTATTTATCCCCTTCCAGTTCTCTGGGTGGCTGGATTGCCTGCTCTGCGAACATGTTTCCTTCAGCACCTTCAAAAGTCACGTACTGCGCTCCCAGTCTCTGCCACAAGAGGCTCACCCTGTCCATGTACCAGCTTCTTGCAGCATCATTGGTCACGTTCAGCCGGACAGAAAACTGCCCTTTCCACTTGGTAAGCAGAGGAGTCTGTGATACAGCAAGGGTATTATGAGGCTGGGTTTGAACCATTAGACATTTACTAATTCCAGAGCATCTGCAGTTACACTAGCTAGGATGGAATTGTAAAAGCTCTCAGTCCTCGTGCGCCAGGACATAAGCTGATCACTAGGTGAGGTCAGGAAGATGTTCTCTCCCATGATATAATACGCCATGTTATTATTTTGCATTATCATTAATTTAGATAGCACTGAGCTTTTATTCTGGATGTATACCGGTTGGGCACCCTTGAAGTGACTTGTGGAAAGCATGACTTGCTGACATGAGAGAATTGGCAGCACCGTATTGCTGGTGAAAGGCCTGATCCAGTGTGCACCTGAAGTCATGAGGAGTTTTTTTAACAGGCTTTGGATCAAACCCTAATTGCCTACACTTCTCTCCAGGCTATTGGCAGCAAACCTGAAAATTCCTTTAACTGAAAATCAAGCTTACAATTAAAAAAATCCTTTGTAAATTATGAAATATGTGTCAGTGAATAAATATTGCAAAGAGCATTTTTCATACTTAACTATTTGTTTTATTTTGATTTAAGATATCCCTCTGGAAACTTGAAATCTACTTGCTTACCATAAAATGATCTGCATTGCTCCGCCATGTAATGGTTCATTATTGTACGGTTTGCCGGGAATATGGAGTTGCATTTGTACCCCACAGTAGGAGAGTGATTGCAATAGCTGCCAGCTCCAGACCTTAGTCCATGAGCTAAAGTGGAAGAGGCTCAAGTTTTTACCACTGATGGCCCAAGAGAGGCTGGCTATAAATATCCTGGTTTTATAATGGCAGGCCTGCAGCTGGGTACCGAGTTATGGGTACTGCCCATTTGTTGTACGGTTGCTTATGAAGACTGGGCTAATGGACTCTCTTCTAATTTAGAACTGAAAGGGGAAAAGGGGGGAAGAGTTATATAGGCTTTTCACAGGAAATGTAGGGAAAGATATAGATAAGACTAATTGGCCCCACATTGACCTAACTGTGCCTGCTTTTAAATCCAGTTACAATGCACATCTTAAAACATTTCATAACTTACTCTCTGTAGTAACATATCCCAGTGTCACAAGTGTCACTGGTATGAAACTGAGCCTCTATCAAAAGAGATTTAGCTTTTTAATATAGCACACAAAAAATCTGTGTCAGTCAGGAGTTATTTTGGTTAACAGACAACTAAAATGGATAATATTTTTTCAGTGACACATTCTATTAAATAATCCAAGATATGGCTTTATTTAGATTAAATTTTACAGGTCTGAGACTGGATCACTAATATTTAAACACCGTCTAGTGTGGTGTGCTGCATTGATTTATCTATTACTGCGGAAAGAGTGTTTAACCAGCCAAGTGTTTCTTACACTTGTTGGCTTCTTCTGAGTTCAGACTCTCTAGATTTAAGTGATTGGATCAGAAAAGCAATATAGGCTTGTACCGGGTGGCTGTCGAATTTCGATTGGAGGCTCAGCCAGTAATTTTCTTTGCCCTCTTGCAGAGACATCAGAAACAGCTGGGAGTTGATGCTTGTATACGGGGACAGAGTTATGGAAAATTTCAGAGGTTTAATTAACGAGAAGTCCCTGGTGTGTCTCAGAGCATGCATCTTCCTGCTAGCCATGGGCAAGTGCATATGGTCCTGGCGGGAAGGAAGAACAGAGTGCACTATTAGTCAATAATTTGAACACAAGTCATCAGGGTAACTTGAAACTAATGGCCAGAGAATGCAAAGCTTGGCGAGTCAGACTAGTTAACAACCCAGTCTTTATTAGTAGCAGTATCACAGTAGCATGTAGATGCTCCAAATGAGATTGGGAATCCCATTGTGCTGAGGGCTGCACATACACTGAATGAGAGATAAGCTCTGCTCTGAAGAGCTTACAATCAATATAGACAAGATAGAAAGAATAAGGGACTGAATTTACAGTTGGGGAACTGAAGTAAAGACAGATTAAAGGGCAGATTTTCAAAAGAGCTCAGCTCTCACTTAAACCACCTAAATGATTGAGAACTGAGCTGGGAACTGAGCGTTTTTGACAATCCAGCCACTTCATTCAGGTATCTAAACTCTTGAAAATCTGGCCATAAACAACTTGCCCACGGTCACACAGGGAGTCTACGGCAGAGCTGAGAAGTGAACCCAGCTCTCTGAGTCCCAGTCCAGTACCTGAACCACAAGAAGGTCCTTCCTCTCAAATTAAATAGCCTTCATCATCCCTTAAAAAAAATATCCCCAACCCACAAACAATTCAGGAGCACACTAAAGGTAAGCCTACACTGCAATCGGAGGTGTGATTATAGCTTGGCTAGACATCCCCACTTATATATATACTGGCCGTTATACTAGCTTAGCACAGCTAAGTGAAGACATGGCAGTGCAGGATGCCTGATCCCACCCAGAAACCTGGGTAAGTACTTGTGTTCCTAGCCTGCACTGCTGCATCTTCACTGCTATTTTTAGGCGTGTTAGCTAAATAAAAGCTAGCTCAGGTGTACTCTCACGAATGCAGATCACACCTCCGACTGCAGTGTAGACGTAACCTAAGTGCAAAACAACTTTTATTATTCTTAAGATTAGATTTATACAGAAAAGTACATACAACACTTTGCCCCCTCTTTAATGGTGTGTTGATCATTACGTTACATGCAAATTACTAGAACTAGTCCAAAAATGGTAATGTTTGAAAACTTCAAAATATTTTTCATTTTTCAGGTTTCAGAAGGGATAATGTTTTTGTTTGTTCAATTTTTATTTATTTTTTTGCAAAAATTTTGTCCCGTTCACCCCCCTCTTCTCTCTTTTTTTTCCATTTTGCCACTGAAAAAAGGGGGTTGCAGGGAGAGGAGGAAAAAAGGAGAAGCCAAAACTGAAAGTTTTTAGTTCTCATTTTTTTTTCCCCAGAGAAAATTTAGAAAAACCATGAGGTTTTTTGTTTTTGAACAAAGTCGATTTTCCAATGAAAAAAACATTTTGAAAACTTTTATCCAGCCCTACTGTTTGCCATAGAGATGGGAGACCCAGCCTCAGATAACATCCGAACCATCTCCGATACTCTCCCATTCCCCTGCACACAACCTTTTCAAAGGTTCAAACGTTCCATTACGTTCTCCCACCAACCAAACCATGCACTGGTCACCACTTCTTGCCTTTGGGGGTGGGGAAACTCTTGGAAGAGGTTGCCCTCTCTGCTCTATCTCCTAAAGTAGCTCTCTGGGGGCATTAGGTTTCTACATCAAAAAATGGCCCATTCCCTGCTCCAGAGTAGCAGAGCTCCATCACCCCTTTTTGCTGGGCTTTCCTAAGCAGTCCCTCAGTTTGCCCTCACCCAGCATGACTGCACATACCGCATTGGAAAGTAACATTGTGGAATGTTCGTTGAGAGCAATTAGCCCCTCCCCGAGATGATGTCTTTTCAATCTGTTGAAGAAAGACCTTAATCCTCGCTCCATTTTGGCAGCAGAATCCGCTGCTTTGTAATGCCTCCAGATTGGCAACCTGCATCGGAATAATTAAAAAAAAAAAAAAAAAAAAATGTCTTTCTTGATCTTACCAGATATTTAGTATGTCTAGCATCCCACAGCTGGGCAGAAGGTACATGACACAAGGTCTCTGAAGACAGTGTGTGTACGGGGGTGTGGGAGAGAGTAAAAGGAGGAAATAGTTGGAGAATACAACCCCCTTCCCACCAAACAGTATATGGTCTTGGTCCACTTGGAGCATTACTTTGGGTATTGAGTGCAGAAGAAATGGGACTGTTCCTCCCCAGTCAGGACTGGCTCTAGGTTTTTTGCCGCCCCAAACAAAAAAAAAAAGAAAACCCTCCTGGAATGCCGCCCCTGGAACTGTGCTGCCCCAAGCACGTGCTTGGTTTGCTGGTGCCTAGAGCCAGTCCTGTCCCCAGTGAATTGGACTTTTGGATCCTAGCTTTTGAACCAATCAATTAATGGCGATACTACTGCTCAGTAGTAGGAATGGAAATGGTTTCATTAAATTTCTTGTTTTACATTCACTGGGAGACTGGATGGCTCAGGGGACTGGGTACAGAGCTTTTCACTCTGGATTGCTGGTGGAAGTCCATCCCAGGTCGATAGAGACCAAGGGTTGCTGCCATTGGATAGTTGTTTGGTGCCTTCTGGAATGGGAAGATTTTTCTCTTACCTTAATATGTCAGTGTTTGGCAGCCTCCTCTCCTGCTCTGAGAGCTGGCTCCCTACTTCCTGGTGGGCAGACGTGATGTTTTGACTGATGCACACCATGTACTGTAGGGGGACCATGGCTATGCTGGAAGGGCTCTCAAGACAGAAGTACCTATTGCTCTCCACTGAGAGGGAGATGGGGACGTCTGGTGCAACTGTTACTGTCACCCCTTTGGAGACAACAAGAGGAAATATTAAAGTCAGGGAACGTCTGCATTTCTGATACCCTCCCTCTCCTCCTCCCTCCTGCCACCCAAACGCCTCCCTTCTCCCCTCATGAACCCCCAGTTTGCGTCTAAAAATATTCAGGAATCCCCAGGACTTGCCTCATGTTTCCTCCTCTTTTTGTCTGCGGTTGTACAAATGAACATCTGAAAGAAATCACGGGCTAAAGGGGAACTCTCCGAACTATCCACAGGCTGGAATTTGGTCACTGTGGTGGGACTGGACCATGTCATCTGTACCCAGGGTATACTGCGCCCCAGATTTGCTCACAGCTCCAAAGGAGTTGGGTGATGGAATAAAGTAGTGTAGTCAGCTGTGAGACCAAGGTCATGCAGAGGGCTATGTGCCCTTTTGGGTCACCAGCCATCTCAAGAAGACTGACCCTCCCAGCCAGACCCTGAAATTAATCACTTCCAGGAGAAGGGGAGTCACAACATCAACATCATCTTCCTAGCCTTGATTAGTTTTCCCTGTATCTGAAAACACCCGTTAGTGAAGAGTGCCGAATGCCAGCAATCACCGTCTGGTCTACATAGGGTGACCAGATAGCAAGTGTGAAAAATCAGGACGGGGGTGGGGGTAATAGGAGCCCATATTAAAAAAAGCCCCAAATATTGGGACTGTCCCTATAAAATCAGGACATCTGGTCACCCTAGGTTCACAACTGCAGTTACAGGTCCCTACACCACACAAGTCAGAGAGCTGACTAGTTCAAACCTGTTTTTCACTTCAAACATTTAATTTTTCCTTTTCGGGAGACATCTCTGCTTTTTACTATTTTAGACTGTGAGTGCACAGTTGGATGCTTATAGGTGTAGTAGATCCTGTTAAGGGCACACGGAGAGGAACCAGAGAATATTCCTTAAACTTTGCCTTAAAATCAATACAATGTGTAGGGTGACCAGAGGGCCCAATAAAATCGGGACCATCCTGATATTTAGGCGTTTGTCCCGCGTCTTTGATCGGGACGCAATTTTGATATTTCACGGTACACTCTTTTTTTTTTTTTTTGCTCCGCCAGTGACCCCTGTCCCCGTGTGTCCTGATATTTTCTTCCTCTCATCTGGTCACCTTAACAATGTGTCTGTTACTAATTCTCTCATTGTTTACAGAAAAAGTTGGTAAAACTTTCTTTTATTAAAGTATCTTAGTAAAGTTTATATTTGAGGGGAGAAGAGGAAACAGATTAGCCCAAAGGTGGTGTTAGCCCAGTGGGGACCCTAAAGAGGATTATTTGGGGGGGCCCTCCGCACAACACATAATATAAAGCAAATAGGGGCCCCCTTGAGCTGCTCGGGGCCCTAAGCAATTGTTTAGTCTGTTTATGCCTAGTGCCGGCTCTGGGTTATCCTCTGTACCTAACTGTAGGCAAGGAGGAAAGCATTAATTGGCTTTTGAGAGCATGGCACAGATGTAAACAAATGCTATGGATATGCTAAAATATCCGCCCAGATAAATATTGGTGCCATTGCTGAGAGTAAAAGTTCTCTGACTGTGGTTTCTAATTAAGCAAACTGCTATTTTCTTGAACTTCTGCTTTAGGATTAAGAACTGATTATTTGCTGTGTTAATCTGATGATTTGACTAAACTGATTTCATGCCAGTATTGCTGCTAATTAGTTCAGTTGACCTTAATTTGATAACTGAGTTGATTAATGCTGAGTTTGATAAAAATTGTAGTAGTTTAGCCTTATTGATATGACCTTTTTGATTATTTGTTTATTATTTTAATAACATTTATAATAAGTAGACAGAGCCTTTTCCCCCCTCAGTAATTTGAGCCCAAAACATAGAGAGCCTTTGGAGGGCATGAGCTGATCTACCTTGGAGCCCAGGTATCCCTCCCTAAAGTGATGCTTTGGTTCTCACAACTGGGAATAGAAACCAGTTCTCCTGAGACCCAGTTCGATGCCTCCCCATTGGCCCATGTTGCCTCTCCTCAAGTGAAGCTAAACCTCCACCTTCAGCGTTCTGTTACCTCCCTGATTCTCATGTGTGACCACAATGCAGGGCTGTTTTGGGCCACAACTCGGGGGGAGGGCTCTACATTAAAAAAGCTTTCATGAACCATTTTTTAAATTTCACATATAGGCTTTAGCAAGATCCTTCTTGTTACAAAAAAAAAAAATCTACATTTATTTGCATTCTTGTTGACAGGGCTGGAGGGTGAACACAAAACTGGATGACATAGCAGGGCCATTGGTAAGAGATGAAAGAAATGCAAGGAATTTGAAGAACAGCAGAATTCAAAGGCCTCCAACTGGGATCAGAGTCTCATTGTACTAGGTGTATATGTCCAGAATAATACATTATCTGTTGTGTAACCTTTCCAGGGAAGAGAGCAAGCGTGGGAAAAAGGAAGCACTACTGTCTCCCATTTTACAGCTGGGGAGGTGAAGCACAGAGAGATCAAGTGACATGCCCAAGATCAGACAAGGAGCCTGTGGCAAGGCCAGGATCTGAACCCAGATCTCCTGAGTCTTGGTGCCTTAACCATCAGACCACACTTCTTTCCAACCGAGCCAGAAGAACTACAGTAAAACTTAGGATCTGACTGAACCACCATCCCCAAAAAGATTCTGCATCAGAGCAGAGCTTTCCTTGTTGGGGGAGGAGGAGATATACAGCTTTATATAATATCAATGTATCAGGCTTTTGAACTCTTGTCTAAGCAGTGAATTATCTATAAAATTCCTAGGCAAGCAATTTCTTTTGTCCTCATTCTATTCAGCCTAAGCCAAAAAGACACAAACCAAAAAAGTCATTATGTTACACATTGGATTTTACTAAAACATTCCACTGTTCAGCTGCTGGGACCCGTAAATCCATTTCCCATGACAGATTTATATTTCATGCATGAAAGTTTAGTTTACAAATCCAACATGACCCTTTCAGTCTTTGAAGCCTGGCCACTATTTGATCCACTTGTAACTCAAAGCTCTCAATACACAAGCCCTAATCAGGTTTTCTACATCTGGGTCTTGATCCTGCTTCTGTTGAAGCCAATGGCAAAAGTACCATTGACTTCAGTGGTCCAGGATCAGGCCTCTAGTTTCTACATGAGGTTTTGACTTCTAATCAGCTCCATAAATGTTCGTGCAAAAACACATGTTGTCTCACTGGGATGGACATCCTGCCATAATGCTGCCAAGAGGAAAGCCCTTCTTTGCCTCATTTAGCACTCTGAGGATATTTTTGTTAAACATGGAGAAGGCTGTGTATGTGTAAAAACCAACACACAACTCTCACATGTCCCAGATCATGATATACATTTCATACCCTTATATTTGCAATATTGCTAACCCAGAAGGTTCAAAAAAATCAGGAGTCTAAGCTCCCTAAAATCATGAGATTGGCTTAGAAATCATGACATTATAAAGAAATTGTGTGTGGGGGGGGGCTTCTGCCTTTTTGTTTCTGACTATTTAGGTTGCACTCTGGTTATGTTTCAAGTTTTCTCTGCAATCATGAGGGCTAGACACTTTTTTTTTTTTTTTTTTTTTAATGAAAGCTGAGATTCTCAGGTAATCAAAAGTACCAGATACCATGAGATACAGAAAAAAACAGAATTGGCAGCAGAGTAGTACGTTATATTAGATTCTGACTTTGACTACGTGTCTGCACAGATGAGTAGGAGCCAGGAAGTAACAGGAACTATCCCATACACTGCTAGGCTGGCTACCTAGGCCTTGGGATTGGGTGCTTTGACGCATGGCCAGAAAGGGTTAAACATCCTGCAAAATAATTAACCCATGGAAGACATGTGGGGAGATAATGTTTGTGGTTTTGTGTATTTACATACGTATGAGTAGGGTGGACAATGTAATCAACAGTCTATGCTGTATTCTGATAATTCAGAGGTCAAAAGAACATCCAATCATGTAAATAAATTGTAAACACCGGATATCTCAGTATTCATCTCTCTTTGAAATGGACTGTGAATGGTGGAGGAACAAGCAAATGGCCTTATGTTAATTCATATAGCTAAGGGCTTGTCTACACTATGCAGCTTTTAGCGACAAGGACAGCCTTGTCGCTAAAAGTCAGCAAGTGTGAATGCTCTCTGCCAGTATTTTGTCAACACTTTTGCCAACAAAATACTTCCAGCCCCGTGAGCAGTGTTAGCTTCGTCGGCAGGAGAGTGCTCCTGCCGACAAAGCCACATTCATACTGCCACTTGCGTCGGCAAAACTTTTGTCTTTCGCGGGGGGGCTTTTTTAAGTACCCGTGAAAGACATAAGTTTTGTCGACAACGTTGCAGTGTAGACAAGCCCTACGTACCAGTGATGGACGTCCTTCAAAGTCATCCTAATTACTTTTTGTTCCTTGAGGAATTCCAACTTGTCAAAAAACATGAGATTGTATAAAAGATCCTTGGATCCTGATTCTGTCATCTCAGATCTGCTTAGATTTTGTCAGGGGAAGTTTGAGTCACAAGACTGAGGTCCCAGTTATGCTGGTTTGCCCTGAATATGAAATTTGGACATTGGACTATGACCTATGAACTGAATTCTAAAGGAACTCTTTGCAACTACAAAGCTCACCATCTCTGCTGTGAATCTGAACCTCAACGAACTGAACTCATGTCTGTATGTATATTGATCTTTAAACTAAAATTTATTACAAAAACAAAAGAGAGAGAGTATGGTTAAGTTAATAAGAATTGGCTGTAGCGTGTATTTGGGTAAGATCGGAAACATTCATTAATCTGGGAGGTAATGTGTCCAATCCTTTGGGATTGGTAGAACCTGTTCTTTTATACAATGAAATAAGATTTACAGAAATTTTCATCATATTTGACGACATGAGTACCTGGATGGAGGCCTGAGGCTGGATCACTTTAAGGGAACTGTGTTGTTTGGACTTTTGAGTAACCAGTAAGGTAATAAAGAAGCTGTTGGTGCTGATTTAGTGAATCTAAGTATTGGAATATCCACCAGCTTTTTGGGGATTGTCTGCCCCATTCGTTGCAATTCACCCTAATTGAGTGACCACAGCTGGCTCCCCACTAGGACTCCGGTCACAGGTGCACAGGAGTAGACACAGCTATTTGTCTGCTTCCTTCCTTCCTGAAGCAGTTGGGTGGGGAGTGGATGGAGCGTTGGCTCTACTCTCTCTCCAGCTTGACCAGCACTATATGGCTACCTACCTTCTAGGAGCAGGAAGGGAATTGTGACTCAAGTCGCAAGGTGGATGTAGCATACACATGAGGCTCTTGCTCATGATTGTGCCTAAAGACACAATCCAGCCCTGTGACTTTATAAGGCTCTTCATTCCTGAATTTTAAAAAATGCAATAGATTGAAGACTTAGGGACTGTTGGAGGAGTTAGTGCAAGCCGGGGAGGTTAGTAAAGGAGTGCTAGATGACTAGTATCACAGCCTCAGGGGGAGAAAGGAAGCATCATGGGCTATGTTTGGAAGCTGGAATAATGAGGGAAGGAACAGACAGGCTGAGGAGTAAGAGCAGAAGGATTGGCATAAGGTGACCAGACAGCAAGTGTGAAAAATCAGGACGGTGGTGAGGGGTATTAGGAGCCTATATAAGAAAAAGACCCAAAAACTGGGACTGTCCCTATAAAGGGCTGCATGTAACTGCAGCTGCACCAGGTATTCCAGGTCTATTCCTCAAATGACACTTCTAATTGCATGTAGCTTGTTAGCTGGCAGAGACAGACATGGAGGAGTAGGTACCTGTGCAAAGGTACCGACTCGGGCAGCTCGCCTATTGCACCACCTTTCCCATCCCAGTTACACTGCTATTTTTAGTGTGCTAGCTTAGTGTATGTGTATCTACCTGAGCTGGAAATTATACCCTCAGCTGCAGTGTAGATGTACCCTGTCATCAGAATGGCAGCATCTCTACATCTGCTCTACACAGAGGTAACTGTCTTGTCTACCCAAGGTGTGAGGCAGTGGAAACTCAGCCCTTCAGGGAGCATGTTTAAGGAATTGTGCTTATGACTGAGGAAAAAAACCTCTCCTGAGTTTCCATGCACATCCTCCTGAGGCACCATTTAATCTGTTCTGCTAGCGCTCTGCAGGAATGGAAGGAGAAGAATTTCCACAATGGATTCTACAGACAAAGTAGCAGCTGAAATAGTTATCTGTGACTTTCAGTAACGTATGCCACTAAAGACCTAAGCACACATGCCATGTGCCCGGCAATGATACATAGTGCTAGCTGCCAGCTGCCAAGGGCTTTTCTAGTACTGTATCTCAGAGTTGCCCTCAGTGAATGATATTGTCAGGTCAGCATGCATTGAAAAGAATAAATAGAAGATTTCTCTGCCAGGGCAGATCACTGGCGCATGTAGTCCGATATCTTGCTTTTGGCAGTGCCAGTACCTGACCCTTCAAAGGAAGGGATAAACTCCTAACCAGTTGTGCAGTGTGGTATTTTGGAATTGGGATCTTGCAGATGATCATTTTACACCCTGAGACATGAGATCTGATTATCCTTTATTCTCTGAATGTGCATAACTACTAGAGTCTAGAGATAACAGTGCCATAAAATTATCCAGTCCTTTTCAAAATCCAGTCACAGGGACCTCTTGCAGCAGTGAATGTTTCAAATTAACAAAGTGTGAAGAGAAAAGATAGGGCATGCAATTTGGCTAATTTGCTACATGCTCATAGACACCAGTAAATCAATGGAGGGGCAGATGCTGATGGCACTTTCACCTCTGGGGCACAAGTTCTTTGGTTCAAGTTCCACATTAGGAGAATGCCAATGCTCCAAGACAACACTCCTTCTATCAGTAAAACTATATCCTAAGTTAGGATTCCTAACATCCAAAGATGTGGGTTAGCTAGTTAGTGTGATGCTGCAGTCTATATGATTTTATAAAAATATGCTAATGAGTGAATATAATGTAACTGGAATATGCTTCATGCAAAAGGTCTCTTATAAGGTATCATTACAAAGCTTATAATCTACTGAGTGTGTTCATCCTATTTCTATACATGTATCACTTGTATCTAAAACTAGAAATATGAAATATAACTCTGAGGACCTATTGTAATTATGCAAAGTGTGGGCAATTAACGGTGGTTTGGAATCTTGATGGCTCCCATCAACCAGGACAATTGACTGTGGATGGCTCTATTTGCAGGGAAGCCTTCCTGTGAGTCAGGCTTGGGGTCTTACAGTGACGTGATCATGTCACCTGAACTGGAATCCATCTTTAACCTGGTGCTTTTCCATTGAGAAGGGGGTTGGGGGATGGAAACCCAGAGGAACAAAGGTTTCCTGCCTTACGCATAAGATATATAAATGGGTGGAACAAAACAAAGTAGAGGAGCCATCATGAGAAAGCCCCTAGCTACCACCTGAGCTGGAACAAGGGCTGTACCTGGGGAAAGGACTATGCCCAGACTAGGAAGGCATCCAGTCTGTGAAAGAAACATATTGAAACATCTCTGAGGGTGAGTTCTTATCTGTATTCAGTTTTTTACTGTATTAGACATAGACTTGCGTGTTTTATTTTATTTTGCTGGGTAATTCACTTTGTTCTGTCTGTTTCTACTTGGAACCACTTAAATCCTACTTTCTGTATTTAATAAAATCACTTTTTACTTATTAATTAACTCAGAGTATGTGTTAATACCTGGGGGGGGGGAACAGCTGTGCATCTCTCTCTCTCTCAGTGTTATAGAGGGTGAACAATTTATGAGTTTACCCTGTATAAGCTTTATACAGGGTAAAATGGATTTATTTGGGTTTAGAACCCACTGGGAGTTGGGCATCTGAGTGTTAAAGGCAGGAACACTTCTGTAAGTTGCTTTCAGTTAAGCCTGCAGCTGTTTTGGGCAAGTAATTCAGATTCTGGGTCTGTGTTGGAGCAGACGGGCGTGTCTGGCTCAGCAAGACAGAGTGCTGGAGTCCCAGGCTGACAGGGAAAGCAGGGGCAAAAGTAGTCTTGGCACATCGGTTGGCAGTTCCCAAGGGGGTTTCTGTGATCTAACCCGTCACAGTTCGTGTCAGCAACAATGAGAAATCACAGCAAAGTAACTCTTCTTACCCGTTGATCCCAAAAAGTATTTTTCTAAGACAGATCCATAGCCGGTGGGATTTTTGGTGAGGTTGCTGATAACAAATGGCTGGGACTTTGTATTCACATTGTTCAAAGGCCAGCGCTGGGCTCTGATGCTTGCTCCTCCGTACCAGGAGACATTAGTCATTGAAAAACAATCCTGCAACCAAACACAGAGAGTTCTGTTAGAAATGAAGACAGAAAACTCTTTGTGCCAGGGACTGGTACACAGGATAATACATACATGGGGTAATGAAGAAGTGAGAGAGGGCTCTTTACATTATGTGCTTAGAAAGGGAACAGGTTTAAGTGGATTAAGCAAGGAACTCTGTGCCAGTGACTCACTATGGGGGCCTTTGGAAAGTCAGAACCTCCGTGTCTCAAGCTTCCCCACTGGTAGCCTTCAGGTTAATGACATTTCCCTCACTGGATGCTGTGAGGATTAACAAGTGAATGTTTTCCCAATGCTTTGAGGCAGACTGCTCTGCAAATGCACAATACTACCGGTGTTGACAGCCCCAAATATTCAATAATCATGAGACCGTCCTTAAAAATCCATGAGATTTTAAAAAGATATATATCAATTTTAGTCTTCCTGTATCTGAGCTTTTAACTTAAACTTCAAAATGTGACAAATGTTTATCCACAACCATGAGGGCCAGAATTTTTTTCATAAATGAAAGCTGAAATTCTGCATAATCACTTGACTCCAGGAGCTGGAGATTTATTAACATCAAGCAATAGCAAGACTCAGTAAAATCACAAGAGTTGGCAACACTGTTATTCTATTATCTCAGATACTCTATACATTACATGTCTTAAAAAGTATCTACTTCTTATTAATCAAAAACTAAAGGCGATACTTTCCTTTAAATCCTTTCAATGGATCTTGTCTCCAGAACTCTTCTGGGGAGCTCCACACATGCAGTGAAAGTGGAATATCAACGCAGATATCTACTACCACGTGGACTTGAGAGGGAAATTTTGGTCCAGCTTCCTTACCCTATTGAATTTTGATGGTTTGCACTTCTATAGATACAGCAAAAGCATTACAACTATTGTTCATTGTGTATTTTATTATCTATATTAAAGCTGACCAGGAAATATCCCCCCCAAAAAAACACTGACAAAATATTGTTTTAATACAAAAAAACCCAAATCTGGATGTTATTCAGATTTTTGGCAACTGAAAAGTGAGTTTTTATATTTATTTTTACAAAAACTCAAATTTTTGATGAAATTAGGGGGGTTTGTGTTGGAATTTCCATTTAATCAAAAAGCAGCTTTCTATCTAAAAGCTGACAGAACTTTTTGACCAGCTGTGGTCTATATACTGGAGAGAGAGAGAGAGAGAGAGACCGAGCGCAGAACTGCAACTTTAACTTTAGCCGCTAATGTTCTGACCCAAACTAGTAACCTTTATTTTAAAAAAATTAAAATGCAGTCCTTTCAGGAAAACAATAACCTACCAGTCTAGATTTTAAAAATAAATAAATAAATAAATAAATAAGAAGCTCTCAATAGCAGTGCATCAAAGCATAAACCTGATTTAGAGATTCTGGAAATAAGAGTAATAGATTTTTAAGGCTAGAAGGTGCTGTAGTGTACAAACCCCACACTGAGGAACAGAGGGTTAAAGAGCAGATCTGAGCCTAGGAGGCTCGGTCCAGACATATTTGCTGGAGGTGCTCGCAATAGAGGTGGAGTTTAAAAAGGCACAGCATAGCTCAGTCAGGGAGGTCAGTGCCAGTGAGCAGAGCTGTTCTGGTAGCTCCTGCGGGGATACAGAAAGAGTCCAATGCCATCTGGAGCAGACCTCAATTGGGAGATGCAGGCTCCCAGTGGAGAGACAGCAGAGCGCCTGCCTGTGAGTGAGGAGGAAGAACCTCCGGACTCCTTTCAGTTGAGTATGCATTGCAAGTCAATAGCCAGGCAACTACTAGGCCTCTAGAGAGACAGGGATGTAGTAGGAAGTGACCCAAGGAGCAGTCTTGGTGATACCTTTGCCTTTGCTGCACACCTAAACTGCCAGCCCCAGGGCCCTGGGTTGGAGCCTGGTGGAGAGGGAGGGCCTGGGTTCCCCTACCAGCAATCTACAGCCTTGAGCCACTAGCTGCTACGGCCAACCCACGGACTTGGAACCATAATGGGGAAGAGTGTGCTAGTGCTCCAAGCACTGCGAGACCACCCTGCATCACAGGACCATTATGATAATCACATGCATCAAATTTCACCCAGTGGTTCCTTCACTGAGCCCAATAACTTGTGGTTGAACTAGAATGTATCTTTTAGAACAGGGGGAGCAAACTTTTTGGCCTGAGGGCCACATTGGGGTTCCAAAACTGGATGGAGGGCCGGGTAGGGAAGGCTGTGCCTCCCCAAACAGCCTGGCCCCCCACCCCCTATCTGCCCCTTCCCACTTCCCGTCCCCTGACTGCCCCCCTCAGAACCCCCAACCCATCCCAACCCTCCCTGCTCCTTGTCCCCTGACTGCCCCCTGCTGGGACCCCATCCCCTCCCAACCCCCTCCCCCGCTCCCTGTCCCCTGACTGCCCCAACCCCTATCCACACCCCCACCCCCTGACAGGCCCCCCGGGACTCCCACGCCTATCCAGCCACCCCCTGCTCCCTACCCCCCAGGACCCCCTGCCCCTTATCCAACCCCCCACTCCCTTACCATGCTGCTCAGAGCACCAGGACTGGCAGTTGCGCCGCCCGGCCGGAGCCAGCCATGCTGCCCAGAGCGCTGGCAGCACGGCGAGCTGAGGCTGCGGGGGAGGGGGGACAGCAGGGAAGGGGCCGGGGGCTAGCCTCCGTGGCCGGGAGCTCAAAGGCCGGGCAGGACGGTCCTGTGGGCCATAGTTTGCCCACCTCTGTTTTAGAATAACATTCGGTCTTGATTTAAAGATGCCAAATGATGGAGAATTTACCACATTCCTTGGTAATCTGTTCCAATGGTTAATTGCCTTCACTGTTAAAAATGTGCATCTTATTTCCAGTCTGAACTTTGCTGACTTCAATTTCCAGCTGTTATGCATTTGTCTGCTAGATTAAAGAGCCCTGTAGTACCAGATATCTTTTCCCTGTGCAGATCAAGTCACCTGTTAACCTTCTCTTTGATACACTCAATCTATTTATCTTAAGTCTCTCTCATCATAAGGAATGTTTTATAGACCACAAACCATTCTTGTAGCTTTTCTCTAAACTCTCTCCAGCTTTTCAATATGCTATTTAAAATGTAGACATTGGAACTGAACACCATATGCCAAGGGTGGTCTCACCAATGCTGTACACAATGGTAACACCACCTCCCTACTCCTATTCAGTACCTACCCCTTTATACATATTGTGTATTCCAGCATCCGCCTGGGAGTTCAGTCTGCATCGTCCACAAACTTTATCAGCGATAATTTTATATTTTCTTCCAGATAACTGACAAAAAAATATTGAGTAGCATTGGGCTGAGAACCAATCCATAGGGGACCCCCATTAGAAACATTTCCCTAATAGTTGTTAATGGAGAATTAAGAATGCTTTCATATCTATCAGGTAACTTGTTTTCAATTGTTTTAACATGGGACATGTTGATAGCCATAAAGAACATGGACAAGGAAGGGACCAAATGGGGAAAAGAAAAGCTGTGAATATACCATCCTCTGGGCCTGGCCAAAGGAGGAAGGGGAACATGAAGAACAGTAAAACCACTCAGGGAGGCTCTAGAGATGAGCTGTTCATTAAAGACGAAAAACCACCATTCAACCTTGGTTAGGTTTTATTCCCTCTCTCTAGCTTTTTCTATCCCTCCAGTAATGTTCTTTATAAAACAATAATTAAATGAAACACACGCTGAGGTATAAAATGGCACAGATGTACTTTATCCAGTGGGCTGCCTTGACATTTATGATCTGCCTGTGAATAATTTCTCAAATATCTACCACCGTTTCTTGAGTTTTGCAATAGGCACTAGTCCACTGCAAGAAAGTCACAAAAAAATGAATTCCCTTAGGTGGTAGCATTTGGAAATTAGTGCCTCCATTTAAAACAAAACACCTAGAAAATATTTCTAAAACAGTTTCTGCCAAATATGTCTAGTATATCTAAACAACGTAGTCATCCCAAACTTCTGCGAATAGAACCCTTCAAATGGACAGGCAATGGAAGTGAAAAGTGACAAATTCCAAACAGTTAAAAGGAAATATTACTTATCCAAACACTCAACATGTGGCACTCACTGCAACAAAATTATCACTAAGGCCCAGAGCTTAGCAGGATTATACATTTATACTCACAACAAGACTATCCAAGGTTACAATAGTGAACAACACAAAAACAAAACAACAGTTTCAGATAGGATACAAACCCCCTTGCTTCAGGGCATAAACCAACTTCTGGGAATGGGGTGCAGTGGGGCAGGGTGTTAGAATGTCCATTCCTGGGGGGCAGGTTATCCCTTAACTACCACCTGCAGTTTCTTGCACCTTCCTCTGAAGCAGCTGGTGCTGACCACTCTCAGAAAGAGATTACCGGAGTAGACAGATCACTGGTCTGATCTAGTATTCTTACATTACTTTATAGCACAACACATTATCATATATTATCACTGTGACAGTGTACCCCATAAGGCTTTATGGGGGGGGGGTGCTTATAAATATATGTATGACATAACTGGAATATGTTTTGTGCTGCCTGTGCCATGTAATATATCTCCGTAAAGGTTATGGTCTACTATATCTATTCATCCTATTTGTACATATATATCATTTTCTACTTGAGGTTAAGAATATGGGCTGTATGCTTGCTTGATTTCTAAGTAAGCTTTGTGAGGCATTTGATCAGTTTCTTGAGGAAGGAATTTGCCAGGTTAAGTACCTGATCAGGAAACACTTGGGGAACAGGTTTCCGAGTAGCAGCCGTGTTAGTCTGTATCCGCAAAAAGAACAGGAGTACTTGTGGCACCTTAGAGACTAACAAATTTATTAGAGCATAAGCTTTCGTGGACTACAGCCCACTTCTTCGGATGCATATAGAATGGAACATATATTGAGGAGATTGTATGTGTGTATATATATCTCCTCAATATATGTTCCATTCTATATGCATCCGAAGAAGTGGGCTGTAGTCCACGAAAGCTTATGCTCTAATAAATTTGTTAGTCTCTAAGGTGCCACAAGTACTTGGAGAACAATGCATCTTGGAATGCTCCATTCCACATAAGAAGTCTTCCTGGAGACATGCAAGATACCATGTGGACAATGGCTTCAGCCTGTAAAGACTGAGTCATGCAGGGACATGTGACTTACCCAGGTGACTCCAGAACTCCATCTTGGAGCTGGACTTTGCATAGGAGGGAGGAGGGGAGGTCTCCACCCACAAGAGAGAGTCTATTTAAATCCGTGGGAGACCCCTCCATTTTGTCTTCAGCTAGCTAAGGAAGGAGCCTCTCCGCCCCCTTCCCCTTCCTCCCCCCCCCCCCCCACCATACTTGAAGGGAACTGAAATAAACAACAGTAACTACAGGGGGTGTGAGTGATTGCTGGACCCAGGTTAAAAGGAGATTAGCCTGTAAAAGGGAGCATTCTGGAACTGGTGAGGAACTTACCTATATTTAGTTTGATTAGACTTAGATTTGCACATTTTATTTTATTTTACTTGGTGACTTACTTTGTTCTGTCCGTTACTACTTGGAACCACTTAAATCCTACTGTCTGTATTTAATAAAATCACTTTTTATTTAGTAATTTACTCAGAGTATGTATTAATACCTGGGGGAGCAAACAACTGTGCATCTCTCTCTATCAGTGTTATAGAGGGCAAACAATTTATGAGTTTACTTTGCATAAGCTTTATACAGGGTAAAACGGATTTATCTGGGTTTAGACCCCATTGGGAGTTGAGCATCTGAGTGCTAGAGACAAGCACACTTCCGTTCAAGGCACTGTAAATTAGCTGTTTTCAGGTAAACTTGCAGCTTTGGGGCAAGTGATTCAGACCCTGGTCTGTGTTGGAGCTCATTGTTGGCCTTGAGACCAGATAGTCTCACATTTCAGAAGCTTCCACTCACAGATCGGGACAGACATTTATTCCTAGATTCTAGTGATATTTGTGGACACAGGACCTGTGCCTAAATATTTAAGTCCTTTCAAAATGATCGGATCTGATTTCAGTTCTGCTTCTAGTAAATTAGTAGTAATCAAGGATGCTTTGCTGTACATTTAATATATGGTACCTTTCATTCTGGAGACCCAAATTCCAAGGGGCTGTGAAGACAGCAGGACAAATTCTGCCCTCAGTTACATCAGCTTAAGTCTAGAGGAACTCCAGTGACATCTGAGCTACTCTAGATTTACAGTGGTGAAAGTGTAGGCAGAATTTGGCCCCCAGCTGTTTATAATAGCAAGCACTGTTTTCCATCTCCATATTTTAAAATATCCCAAAGGGTTAATGCTGTAACAATCTATGTGACCACAGAGCTGAACCTTCCAATGTAGCCATCCTCAACTGGAACATGTTCCTCAAGTCTCCACTCAGCTAACTGTGGATTTACTCCTGCTTCTGTAGAAGTCAATGGGAGCAGGAGCTGACCCCATATTTGCCAAACACTGGGTTACTGATAGAATGTTCTTTCCCATAAGGGCTGGACCAGATTCAATGGAGCTATATCAATTTATGACAGCAGGGAATTTGGCTCTCCCTCAATCCAGTAACTATGTAAGCTGTGCTTAGCACGATACCATAGGCTTACTGATCTTGCCATAAGGTTTCCAGGCAGACCTCATGCAATAAATAACTCTGAGGATAATCCTAACGTTGGCTATTTACTGCTCTTATTGTAATCCCTGACTTGAAAAGGACTTTCTTCCTCAGAACTTGAAAGTCTCTCCTGTTTTCTCTAGCATCCAAAATGCTACAAGAGGGCAGGCCGTGCTTGCTTTATGACTTTAGCACAAGGTAAGCACAACTCTGTATGTTTCATATTAAATACACAGCTGACTGTTTTATTTCATAACCAAAAGAACTGATCAAAGCAACATCTTCCCCGTGCTGCTTGGCCTCTCCACTGGACTACAAAGGAGCTAGTTCTAGTCCTGGATTACGTTGGCTTCTGCTAACTAAATATCAGGGGAACGGGTGTCAGAACATCCTCCATAAGCAGGCTGCAGCCGTGTCCTCCCAGCCACTGGGGTTTCTGCAGCTGGGCAGTGTCACCAAAGAAGTGTCACAGCTCGCTGGAGAGGACTCCTGGCCAGGAGATGTGCTGCTTCAGCAGAATTATCATGCAAAGGAGCTTCTGCACCTCCTGTGTCACATGGAGGGAGGGGGAAATTGATGTGGCAGTCCTGCATGGGGTGGGGATAGGTTAGAGAAAAGGCCACAGGATCCTTAGTTACATAAATTCAATTGTCCTAAATGCCCTGTGCAAGTGGCACCGAGAGGTTGCAGTAGTGTAGGCTGGGGAAGCAGCCGCACGGAGTGGGCTGAAGGGATTATTACTCTGCGGCTCAATGCTCTGGCTCCAGCTAGGGTGTGTGTTTGCATCCTTCACACTCACAAAGCCCAACTGCTCTAACTTTCTGCAGGGTGCAAGGAATGCTTTGAGCCTGCTCATGTGATACACAGGTCCCGTCCAAAAAATTCCTGTAGCAACTGCGTAGGAGCCTCTACAGCCCACTGCAGTTCTTATTCAAGGCACTGTAAATTAGGGTCTATACACTATGTACAGGTTTCAGAGTAGCAGCCGTGTTAGTCTGTATCCGCAAAAAGAACAGGAGTACTTGTGGCACCTTAGAGACTAACAAATTTATTTGAGCATAAGCTTTCGTGAGCTACAGCCCACTTCTTCGGATGCATAGAATGGAACATATATTGAGGAGATATATACACACATATAGAGAGCATGAAAAGGTGGGAGTTGACTTACCAACTCTGAGAGGCCAATTAAGTAAGAGAAAAAAACTTTTGAAGTGATAATCAAGATAGCCCAGTACAGACAGTTTGATAAGAAGTGGCAATTTTGCAACAGAAAAGCTTCAAAAACAGGCTCCAACAAGAAACTGCTGAGCTGGAATTGATATGCAAATTAGATACAATCAATTTAGGCTTGAATAGGGACTGGGAATGGCTGAGCCATTACACACATTGAATCTATCTCCCCTTGTAAGTATTCTCACACTTCTTATCAAACTGTCTGTACTGGGCTATCTTGATTATCACTTCAAAAGTTTTTTTCTCTTATTTAATTGGCCTCTCAGAGTTGGTAAGACAACTCCCACCTTTTCATGCTCTCTGTATGTGTGTATATATATATATATCCTCAATATATATTCCATTCTATGCATCCGAAGAAGTGGGCTGTAGCCCACAAAAGCTTATGCTCAAATAAATTTGTTAGTCTCTAAGGTGCCACAAGTACTCCTGTTCTTTTTACACTATGTACAGAATCTCATGTGCTACTTGGTACATTTAAGCCCTGTCCATACAACAGCTGAAACCATGCTAGCAACATATATATTCTTCTAACATCTCAGGCCCATCCTTGCTACGTTATGAGAATATATATTATGGGGGGAGCGAGCAGTAAGCCTAGTTTGCCTACCGCTTCCTATTAGAAAAGATTGTTGTGACCTTTTCTCTGAGAAGCTCTCAAACCTACATTCTTTGTAATAGGCCTTTGATATTCAGCCGGGGAGATCCCCTTGGGCTACAGAAGTGCCTTTTCTTTCTCCTAGGAAATTCCATTCAGGTTTGGCTGAGATATATGCAACTGTAGATTTTAAATCACCGTTTCCCTTTTCTCGCTTGCATCCCTCAGGGAACTTTTGGCAGCCTGCCCAAATGGCTGAACACGCCAAGGGTGGGCTCAAGCCAGGGCCATGGCAGGCAGCTGCCAAAATAGCCAAAGCAGAGTGTGGGGAGAAGAGTGCCCATCCAGGCTCTACTCACCTATAAGTCCCTGGAACCAGCACATGGCCCCAGTGGCCTGTTTACACACACACACACACTTATACCCCAGGGTACCGCATGGAGCAGAAACTCGGCTCCCTTACTAGGCAAGGAGAGAGAGAGAGAGAGAGAGAGAGAGACACACACACACGGCAACACCCAAATTCTCAAATCCTTCAAATGGCACCAGACACCAACCCCCCATTCCGGGGGCAAGACGTGGGGCAGGAGCTCCCCTGACTCTGGAGGTTGGGGAGAGCAAGAGCCAAGCTGGAATGGGCTTCTTCCTGGATCTAGCACCTGGACTCAGCAATCCAATCTCCTCCCACCTTCCCACATAACAGCCTTCTCCTACCACTCACTAATGTTGGTCCTGTAGCTCACGTAGCAGCAGTCCGTTCAACAATGCTGAAGGCTCGGGATTCAGATCCTGTTGACGATCCATGATTGGGCGAGTTGTTATAGTTGCATGTAACAGAATCTGTTTTTACCCTAAGCCCTCCCCCCCACACACACTATTGCTCAATTACACACAAAAAGCTGCTTTAAAAGAACGTATGCAGTATTGTTGTAGCCATGGTGGTCCCAGGATAAGAAAGAGACAAAGTGGGTGAGGTAATGTCTTTTATTGGACCAACTTCTGTTGGTGGGAGACTTTCACCAACAGAAGTTGGTCCAGTAAAAGACATAACATTATTTTGAAAGGTACAAGGTGGGTGAGGTAATGTTGAAGAGTCAAGCACCTGAAAGTTAGGAAGTGCCAGATTTAGGATTACAACCATAATTCAGGTATGCATTATGGTATGGTCTTTACACAATCTTACTATTATATCTGTAGGAGCCTGCATTATTCTGCGCACAGAATGGATGCCTACTGAGCCAGTAATTACGGTTGCATGAGCAATCATACATGGTTTTCCTAATGGTGCTTAACATTGCAATCTAAATAACGTTCTTTTAACATAGTTTGTGTGTGAGAGAGAGAAGTTTTGAGTTTCTGGTGACTGGTTCTTTAGCTTCAGGAAGGTAATATAAGAGACTGGACAGGCTGCCAGGAGGAAATCCAAGAAGAGATAGTTTTAAAATGTTTCCTTTGCAAAAGCTGCTAAATATTTTAAACAAATATTACGAAAATTCAGTTTTCTGAAGTTACTGTATTGAACTTGAAAACCATTTCAGTCACTAAAGTGTAAAACATGAGTCTTTACACCCTACTCCAAGTGCAAATCTCAATGCATCCTTAACTATCGAGTCCCTATTGATGCCGCCATAATATATGTATATGTATTTCCTCCACTAAATTTCCCTCCCAAAAATTGTACCAAGGTCCCCCACTACTAACAACGGTGCCTCTCCTCAGCAAGGCAAGCAAAACAAATTTGGAGATTCCAGGTCAGGGTGTTTTGGTGACATGATGAACCAAAAAAACCGCTAAGAATATTTTTCAACAAGCTCCTGCCACTCCATAATACAAAACAAAGACAAACCTGGAAAGTATCAAGAGTTACGTGGCTTTTCCCCCCTTGCCTCCTGGTTTCCTAAACCACCTAAATACAATCAATTATATTATTTCGGTTCAAATGCTCTTGTTGCCTCTGCTCTTTCTAAACCTTTCCTTTTTGCCAAGCAGCAGGATCAGCGAGACTTAACCTCCCACATGACTTCAAATCTCTGGCAATTAGAACAAGGCCTCTTGGGTGCCTCCGCGAAAGCCCAGACGTATTTCAAGGGGGAATGGGGATTTCTGGTTGTTTAAGCATTAGCAGCTAGTCTGACTTACACCCTCAACTACTAAAAAGAATGACCAGCTCCTAACTCTGTGCAGTGATTCATGCAGAATTGGGGTCCTGGGGAGGGAAATTCAGCTATTTCAAGTGGGCTATTTCAGTTTGTATTTAGCGTTACAAAGGAACAGCTGAGTCCATGAAAAACAGGCGCTACCTGCCAAACAACTGTGACTCAAAGCCAGCCATAGATTACTTTAACATATCTGGGCCTGATCCTTAGCTGGTGCAAACTGAATAAGTCAATGGAGTCACATTAACTGACACTAGCTGAGGATCTGGCCCTATATGTGTAACTATGGAATGCAGTCAAAACAAGACATAGAACCACGTGTCACAGGATTGTTTCTATCGCTCAGCAGAGAGAGAGGATTTATTGGTGTCACACAGTGCATCAATAAATGGCTTTAACTGTTAGGGGGACTTATTTTTGTTTTCTGGTGTAAACTTCTAAGCACATGGAGACAATCTGGGGCAGATCTTCAGTACAACTGTAAAAGCGAGCCAGCCAGCCAGCAACAACATTTATGATTTAGCCTATGTTCTGATAAAAGGACATCTACAGCCAGCTAATTTGCTGGATTGTTTCCGAAAAGCCTTTTATTTCCTTTTCATTTTCTCCTCTCTGACTTGCTCTGTTGCTGCAAGTTAGAGACCCTGCTCATCTCACCCAGCTTAATCCCTTTCACCTTTTATAAACACATTCACCCCCTCCTCCCCACTGGCCTGGATTTGAACCTGTAAATGTCTGAGGAGTTTCACCTTCCCCTGAAGTCAGCAGGAGTTGTGGGCTCTCAGCATCGTGAAGGATCAGACTCCTGTTTCCTAACTTTTTTGAAACACCTATGTGTGTCGGAGTCCTGTCTTATTCTGATTGATTCAAATCTACAAGAGAATTCTTTGTCTTCTGATAATATGAAATGCGTATTCATGGCTCAGGTTCCTATGGGGTCCCTTTGAGACTGATCCTAAATGTCAAGCAAAATTTCTGAACTCGGTAATGGTTTAACTACATTGTAAAATATTTTTTATTTGGGTGCTAGTGAGGGACAAATTCTATTGAAAAGCAAGGCCAATCCACTCCAGTCCTCAAATTGAATGTTTCACTAAGGTGGAGGAATTTGGCCCAGAGTTTTAAAATAAAGATCCTCCACTGATGTAAATCAGTATAGCTCAATTGACTTCAGTAGCTGATTTCTACCAGCTGAGACTCTGGCCCACTCCCTGTTTCTGACTTTCCCCACATATTTTCCAACCGTTTTTGATTTTTACTTGGAAAATGATCAACTCTATCCTACTCATCACCTTGGCAGTATAGATCTAAAACAAATCATGCACGTAGGCAACACTCACCGATTACATTCAAAAATTTCTCCAAAGCAAAGTGTGTTTTAAATGTGAATTTACTGTACAGAGAGCAGAGATGTCGATATCTAGACAATGTATAGATCAGGAAAAAAAAATCAGATTTTATTAATGTTCTCAGTGCTGACACCTGATCTATCAGGAGAAAGGAAAGTGCCGTGCTCAGATACAGACAAGTTGATTCATTCTTCCCTTTCCTAAATATTGTATAACAAAATACTCTTAAGTGCTCTGTAAGTCGCAAGAGCATCACACAAACTGAGGGAACACAAGAGGAAGTTCCCCAACTTTTAGCATAGACAGAGAAGCAAGTTCTGAAACCTGGTACAGCCAGGAGATTTCAGTGCCAGTGCAAATATGCGGTGGGTATTTATTTTACATAAGTTCTTTTTAGTTACAAACAGAGGAAGGAGGGTGCTGCCGTTCTCCCACCGGCGCCATTGGAATAAATCTATCGTGACTGTTTAGGAATAACCTTTTCTAGCTTTTTGGTTTTAAACACCATTGTTATTTTGTGTGTGTTGGTGTATATATGTATGTATTCAGTCTCTATCTAAATGTGGCTTTCCTGCCCTCTAGTTAACACTATAGCACTATGAGGAGGTAGCTGCAGTGACTGGTTGAGTATTATTAGTGTATTTTTAATGGTGACAATAGCACACCCAGAGTGCTTTGGAGCACCCATCTGTCTAGGATTTTGTATGATCACCCCATCATTGTGTGGTCCAGGTGCCTTCCACAAAAAGTAAGCACACTCCCTCTCTCTTCCAGCCCTCTCAGCAGGACAAGCTTAATGGGTTTTTTTTTATTTTATTTTATTTTATTTATTTTTAATTATAATAAATATGTAAGGCAGATCCTCCACTGATGTAAATTGGTGTGGCTCCATTGACTTCACTGGAGCTATGCTGATTTATACCAGCTGAGGATTTGGCCCAGAAAGCACCAGAGTGCATTAATAAAACACCACCTTTGTTTTATAACTAAACCAAATCCCCATTACCTTTAGTGTAATCTTGCAGTGCAGAGGAGTCCAGTTTATCGTGTAGCACTCTGTGCCGGCGGAAGGACCAGGTTCAAGGGAGATCTCCAGATCCGCCGTCGCATCCCAGGTATAGCAGAACTCCGTCTTGTTGAGCCAGCACAAGTTCTTCACAAAGGGCTGCTCTATGTCTGGGAAGTTGCCCACAGCGATCTCCACCAGGGTCTTCTCCTCGCTCAGGGTCTGCAGGACGAGGGAGTGAGACCTTCGCTCCCAGATGAGACCACTGGTGCTCCCTCTCAAGATCCAGTTCTTGTTTGGCTGGTCCACCACTTGCCAGTAAATAATCCCGATGGTCATCACAAAGAAGACAGCCACCCCGAGGCAGGCAACAGCTCCCTTCCAGGTCTCATTCATCTCCTTGAGACCAGAGTCCCACCTCACCTCTGGGATCGGACTCTGGTTCCTGGGACGAGCATGGGGCATTTTACACAAAATTATTAAAGCAATCTCGCAAGGAAATGCTTCTGCTTCAGGACACGGAGCTCTCTCTTTCGGAACCTGCTGGGAAGCTCTCTTTAACTTTGGTTATTTCCCCTCCTCTCCAAAAATAACTTCACAACTTCCCCCTCCCAGAAATAAAAACAAGTAAAACCACTTCTCAAAGCTTTCTCCACCACTCAGCACATGTTGCTAAAGGGGAAGTTATTCTAGTCAGCAGTGCACTAGCTGTAGAAAGGGAGAGTGCCTGCAAAATATAGCTGTAAACGTGTGGTGTCAGATCCATCCCCCCTGCCAGATTTGTCCCAGGTGCTTGAGCTGTGACGTTTCTCTGGCATGCCAGACTGTGCCTAATCAGGAACACTGTCTGTGGTCCTATAGAGACAAACATGCATTGAAAAGCTTGGATCCTGTATAACCATTAGATTGGGAGTAAAGGAGGGGGGAGTGGGCAGCAGCAGCAGCTGTATAGGGAAAATGCAGCATTCAAGTCTCCACGCAGCTTTGGGTTCAGGCTTGCAATGCAGCGTTAAGGGGACATGTTGTGCAGAGAAGATCACAGCGGATATTTGCTGATTATAAAGAGAAGAGTGTGAATGGGATTCCCCAAAAGTGCAAGTCACTCAGGTAAAAGTTCTTTTAGCCCTTCCTCCGCCAAATATAAGAGTTAGATTCATCTACCTGTTGCGTAGTAAAAACTGGAAGCTGTCTGTAAAGCATCATTTCATTCAAAACCTCATCTGGTGTAGATCAGTGTAATTTCCTTGATGCCCATGGAGATATGCTGATTTACACCAGCAGAGGATCAACTCTCGTTGCTCGGCACTTGGTTGGGTTTCCTGCATGTAAAATAAGCGTTTGTTTCCAAGTAAAAACATTGCTTGGCTTTTTTCCTTCTCTCAAAGAGAAACACTGATACTAGCACATCTGCTCAGTTTAGGTGAAGTCTCTGTACTAGTCACACTTCCCTGTAACAGTAACCACTGGCATTAACGTACGCTGACCCATGTCATGCAGGGCTATTAATCTTCGGAAGTCTGACCCAGCTCAGATGACTGGATCCAGGAAATAAAGCTGAATCTTTTTGCGCACTCACTGTGTCATACTTCCTATTCAACAGAGGCATGCCCAGGCCTACAATGTTATTTATATTTATTTTGCACAGTGTGAGAGGAAAATCGGGCCTCCTTTGAACTAAGAGGCTATATATGAGGGTGATGTTACGGGTATTTGTTCTTCACAGGGCATTTCAGTCTCCCCCTAGATCTCCACTTGCAGGACTCAAAGGCCCGATTCTCCTTTCACACTAGTTTCCACAGAGAGCATGATTCATTTCATCTCACTAAAGGCAGGTAAAAATTAACTGGTGTATTTCCCAAATGTTACCTTGTCATGTAAGCAGCTGTCACCAATGCACAGATGTCATGTGACTGCTAATGAGATGGTTTTGATTCTCAGTACATTTCCAGGAAGAGTTCCAAGTGCTGGCTTTATCCTATCAATTCCCACAATTTGGGACCCAGTTACCTAAGGGACCACCTGTCTCCCGCACCATGCTGCCACTATGGAGACCGGCATGTTTGAGAGCAATCGATTCAAACAAATGCAAGTGGATATGAGGGCATTTTCTTTGAATTCAAGAGATCCTGTCACTTCCCTGCTTGGTCCACCAGAGACTGGATTCATTCACTTCCAGGCAGGCTGCTAAGCCTCTCTTCTCCTAGGCATTTAGGCCCAGATCCAGCAAAGCATTTAAGTGGGAACTTAATTTTAAGCATGTGACTAGTCCCACTGACTTCAGTTGGATTACTGATGTGCTTAACTTTAAGTGCTTTCCTGGATCAGGGCCATAGTGGGGCTGGGGGATTCCAAAGGGGAGAGGCTGGAGATGGGTGAATTATGTGAAGTTTTTCACTATAGGAGGCAGTTGGAGAGAATGCCTTTAATCTTTTTTGTGGGAGTCTATTTGAAAAAATGGCCTCTGGAAATTTGATGAATCAGCATATAGTGAAATTTTTTTTTAGCTTTTCTAATGGAGTGCTTTACACTTTGAGAGGTGGATAGAGTGCTGGAGATGTGCCAGAGATAACAAAATAAAATCAAATAAGTGTTCGATGACTTCGCTACTTTATGAGTAATACATCTTTCCAAACTTGGACTACGTCTTCACTGCAAAGGCTGCGTTTACATTGAGATATCTAACAGAGTCTAAAATCCTGGCGGAGACAAGGAATTGTATTTTTCACCTCGTTGTAGCTAGTCAAGGTCAACCTTATAGCTTCCACCTATGGATGACTTTGGTTAGCTACATCAAACTCCCCGTGACTTGTTTCCTCTAGGATTTGACATCAAATTAGTGATCTCAGTGCAAACACACACCTTTTCTATGCAGTGCAGCCAAAGCCTCATACTCAAAGCTTTCATACATCCCTCACACCCTGTATCTGTGTTCTGTACTTTGTAGGCCAGATCCTTGGAAGGTGCAAATTAGCATAGCTCCGCTGGCTGCAATGTAACTAATCTAATGTACACCTGCTGAGGATCTGGCCCAATAAATCACTCTTTCATTTTAACCTGGATTCTGAGCTCTTTGGGACAAGGGCTGTGGTTGTTACATGGTTTATGATGTGCCTGGAATATATTTGGTTGGTTCAAATATTATTATTTTGGTCAAGCCATTTCCTATCAGTTTGATTTAAACAATAAATTCCCAGCTCTGATATAGTGCTTTTCATCAGTCGATCTCAACACGTTTTACAAATAAGTGGCTGATTTTGTTAGCCACGTGGCCACCAGCGAGCATATCACAGCTTTCATAGTGTGCTAGTGTCTGTATTCAACAGCCCTTTATAGAGGTTCAGAAGAATCCTTTGAAAGGAGCAAAACTCCTTTGAAATACCCAACATGCAGCCATGGAAGTTAGCTGGGAATTAAAAAAAGTGCATGGAGACTGAACAGTGTATATTCACACTGTGCACTCTTTGGATTGGATACATGCATAGGTGCCGACTCAGTGAGTGCTCTGGGGCTGGAGTACCCACGGGGAAAAATTAGCGGGTGCTCCGCACCCACCAGCAGCCAAGCTCCCCCTCCTTGCCTCCTTCTCCCCCTTCAGCGTGCTGCATCCCCCATCCTCCCAGCGCTTCCTGCCCTCCCGCTGCCTAACAGCTGTTTGGAGGCGCTTAGGACTTTCCACTCAGGGGAGGAGGCGGAGAAGAGGCAGGGCAGGGGTAGGGACTTGGGGGAAGGGGATGGAATGGGGGCAGGAAGGGGGCAGGGCTGGGGTGGGGGTCGAGCACCACCAGGCAGAGGGGAAGTCGGTGCCTATGGATACATGTTATGTGGTATGTTTCGGTGCCTTGATTAGCTAAGTGCAACTCTCAGAATCAGGTGTTTAGTGCAAATACTAGAGAAACAAGCTGGGTGAGCGGACCTAAAGAAGAGCTCTGTGTAGGTCGAAAGCTTGTGTCTCTCTCACCAACAGAAGTTGGTCCAATAAAAGATCTTACCTCCCCCACCTTATAGCTAATATCCTGGGACTGACACGGCTACCCCAACACTGCATAGCGAAAACACTCACAGTTATGGATTTGATATGTGCTGGCTGCAAACGTCCTGTAGCATTTGTTTAAAAATTCACTGTCTGGAAGAACAAACCTGTAGGTATGCACACAAGGGGCACAAACACTGTCAAAGCAAGTTCATTTTGAAATCCAAACGCATATTTACAGAAATGTTTCTTGCCGCAATCGCGCAGCTCTAATCAAGAGAAAAGGGAAAACTAATGAAAATGTGCGGAGATACAGAGAAACAGTTATAATTGCATATTGACATCTAAGCGCAGACTCTGATCCTGCAATCTGCAATGCTGAGGCAGAATGCCGTGCTGGCATCAAGCCCCACTGACTTCAATGGATGATTGTGCAACGGTCTGCCCACGTGCCCTAAGGGATGAGGATCGCATTCAGTGCGCTAATGAAGACTTCACTCCTGAGTACACAGCCCCAGAGAGATGATAAAACAAAGGCTCTCCATTCACGGAGGAGGCAATAGCAATGGAAGATCACCTGGCCAGGATATGGAGCATAAACTATTTTTAATTTTTAATCTTATTTGTATTGCTTTTATTTTGTGATTTTTTTTTCTTTGTTGTCAATCCAACACCAAATAAACCTTATTTTGTTTACAGTATCTGGAACAATAACGTGGGGACAGGGATTGCTGGACACAGCTACGGGAAGGAAACTGGCTTCAGACCATAACGGAGACTGAGTCAATGAAAAAGTAACCTCAGATCCAGAGGGGAGAGATAGAGATAAGCATCCAATCAAAAGCAAAGAAACCATGAGGGCCTGCCCACAAGAGGAACAAGAGCTAGTATAAGTCAGCGTGGGCACAGGGAGAACTTGGTGGTTGCAGGGCCAAGTACCAACTGGCCACCTTAACCAAAAAATAACCGAAACCAACATTTTTTAATGCAGTATCATATCCTAAATAAACCACACCTCAGAGAAGAGAGAAACAAACTCCCTCCCTCTCCAGAAATGATACTCACCCCTACCCCACAAGCAATGAATTAAAAAGGAAACTCACAGCTTTGAGCTTGGCTCTGAAGGATATTGCAGAATTGCATGTATCAAGGTAGAGACGATTCCATAGTCATGGACTTTTGATGGAAGAGGCCTTACCAAGTTATGCCATCATGTGGCCAGCAGTTCCAGCCTGCAGATTTTAGTACCCACAGCAGAAGACACGGCAGCACACAATCCTTCAGGCAGAGCAGTCCGGTGTTATCCAAGGCTTCAAAACACTAACAGTGATATCTTGAAATGCACTTGCTGAGCAACAGGCAGCTACTGCAGCTGTCAGAGCCAATGTGTCAGCGATGCTTGTGGGTGGATGCCCTTGAACAATCGTGCTGCTGTGCTCTACAAGAGCCGGGAGTGGTTTTCAATGATAGTCCTTCAATGAAATACCTTACAGCCATCCAGCATAAAAGTCTTGCAGATATAGATCTACTGCAGGAGGGTCCGTGAGAAAAGGAGGGTGCCACATAACGGCGTGGAGCATTGTTGGGTCCATGCTGGCTAACAGCAATTTGAAAATGGCGTGAGCCAGCCCAGAAAGGAAGTATGGGGCGGAGACAGCAGAAACATGGGATTTTAAAATTAAACAATGGAACTCACCTGGCTTCCCACAATTCATAGTGAAAACAATCCCAGGATGCACGCTGTTCAGCAGTGATGCAAAGGACCATGGGATACCCCCAGAGAATGCTACGCCCCCAGAGAATCCCACCATGTGCTCACACAATGTGAACTGAAAATGGAACAGGCATTCCGCGTGCACGCTATTGGGAGTTACCTGACGCACATCAAATAGCTTCAGATTAACCCGCCTGTGTAGACACACCGTTAGAGAAAAGGATACAAATTTGCAAATAGTTTGGAGATAATTAAGTGCCATTTTTGGTCATTGACAAAACCTGAGCTGCTAGACTGAGTTTCCAACCAGATGTGACCAGTCGGTCTGGGCAAAACCCCAACTGCAGATAGACAAGGCCCAGAACAAGCAAGATCCTCCAGACGCACCTTTGTTCAGCCAGCATTTGGCTACCACCTGCTCACTGCCTATCCAGACAGGGCACTGATTTTGAGGGTGGTAGCTGCTATTGCGGCTTGGTGCCTACCAATAGAATGCTCCAATCTTGTAGGGGGGTAGACATTTGGCTGTCTTAGCCCGGAGGGGATTGCTGTGCTAGCCATGAAGAGGGAACACTATTTCCCACAGAATACAGCCAGTAGCATCCATTTGAAATGGCCTGCAGTTGCAATCAGACCTGATGCAAGAGAATCCAGTCAGCAAAAAGAAAAACGGGAGGTAAAATGGTTAATCAAAGGCATAAAGTTACCTAGTATTAGATTTAAGTCATGATAAATGAGGCTCATCACTTAATCCAGAGGGACTCTAGCAGAGGCCTGGCTCACATTAGGAGGCTACTCCTATGCTACCTCTGCATCCTTTTTACTTTTCAGCTGACGATTCTTAGTGCAACTTCATCATACCTGCGTAGGAGAAGGTCCTAGTTATCCAGCCTCTAGCATCAGCAGCTATGACCCAACCGCAGTGGGAAATACCAGTAGGATTTGATCTGGCCACGTGACTGTGAATTAAACCTACCACATGCACTGAAGCTATTCCAGACTTTCTCTTCCCCTGCTCACCGCCATTTCACATCTTTCCTACAAAGCAGGCTGTGCTTTGAGTTCTGTTATGGAGAGAAGCGCACACACACACACGCGCACAAATAAGTTTCATTCCTAGCAGTTTCTCCTTTACTTACTTGCCAAGATCCAAGTTTAGGATTCTCTATTTCCCCAGAAATGGCTGCTGACACTTAAAGCAGAACATTTCTAGGCCCTGTCTTAGGCCTCATTATGCAGGCAATGTCAGTGGAACTACTCATGACAGTAAAGGGAGGCATCTGCATATATATATTTGCAGGATCAGAGCCTCAGGTGCTTGTGATATTAGCAACTTTTGCAAGGGAAACAACGTTCTGCACTGGGAGCACGGCAGATGAATGAGAGGAGATGGGTCCAGATGGTCTGTATAAAAATATGACTGGGTTTGATCAAACCCAAACTCCACTGATCATCTATGGAGGCCTTGATGGACCTGTATCCCTAATAGCAAGGATTTGGCAATAGCTGGGAGCTGAAATCCTGACACATTCAGGCTCCAGGGCAATGGTCAGGAATTGAGCTGGTTGAAATATTTTTCATGCAAAACTTTTTGTCAAACAAACAAAAGAACCAGAAAGCACAAGAACAACAAAGGCTTTTTCTCTAGACTGGACATGTTTGCAAAAGGCTTCCTTTTTAATTTTAAATATATTTTCTAGTTTTTCCTGGAAAGTTCACTAGAAATTTCAACATTTCAGTGTTTGTTTCCCCTCCGTCTGCCACCAAATGCAACAGAAAGACTGATGCTGAGGTTTGCTAGTTTCAATCCCCTGTACCAGGGTGACCCTGCTTGGAACACTCCCATGGCAACAGGAGCGCCGCCAGCTTTTTTGCCGCCCTAGGCAGCGGAAGGTCCCACCCCCGAAATGCCGCCCCCAACAGAGGTGGCCGAAGATCCAGCCACCGTGGTCGCCGCCCCCCAAATGTTAGTGCCCTAGGCGACCGCCCTGCATGGCGGGCCGTGGCATGACAGGCACGCCGGCCTCAGTTTTGCCTCTCAGGTAACCCAAGGACTCTATGCCTGTGTTACGCAGACAAAACTACACAGGATCGTTTTAGGGGGTAACACAAAGATGCCACATTTATTATGATAACACAATTTGATTTATGACCAATAACTAATACCTAATTACCTATTCACACACACATCCATCAGCTGTTCTGCAGCTGCTGTATAGTTACCAGTCCTGAACATAGCTTGAGTTCGTGACTTGAATTCGCAGCTTGGGTTCGTAGCTTGTGGCGGCTAATTGGCCAGGAAAGCCGGGTACAAGGAAGGGCTGGGTCTTTGTGGGACATGCACCGATGCCCTTCCATGTTGGCAGCAGAACGTTACCCTCCAAAAAGTCTTTCATCTCACCCATCCTTTTTTGTAGGCTTTAGTTTGAAACCAGAGTCTATGGGTCTTGCTGTGTCATGCTGCCTCTGGGTTTGATGATTGATCACCTGTTAATTGCAGACGTGATTTTCAGCCTCGGACCTGTCTTTGATGTTCCTTCTATTGTACCTTAGTTTTTTTCTTTTTAGGGTGGACTCTTCTTACTTTGTTAGGGCTCTTGTCTGCATCTTCAGCCGTTGGTGTTTGAACTTTATTTTAGCAGGACAGGCTGGTACTGGAGGTTGATTCCATCATCCATACATACCTCATTCACACATCTAAACTAAACTAATAAGATTACAGCAGGGTTTTGCAAAAATGAAGGTTACAGCAAACTTACAAAATGGAGTAAGCGTTTGTAAAATGGAGTTTGAATTTACAATATGGCAAACAGTGAACAGAAGTAGACAAATGTAGTGAATGGCAAACAGTGAACAGAAGTTACAATACTGAAACAGTGCAAGTCTCAGTGATTTAAGCATGAATTGGATTGACAGTGAAATTTACAAGGGCAACTGGCTGAATAGCTATGGCTTTTAACAAGCATCTTAATTGTCAATTAGCCAGTTATTGGGGTAACCGGTTTTATGAATGAATGTTGTTTCACTCATAAAACTTTACTTATGAAGTTACATTAATAAAGTGAACAATTAAAAACAATTTCATTCATCAGTTCTACACCTGGCTTTCTTGCTTCAATAATACCCTTCCTTGGGGCCTGTTTATTACAAACCATAATGCAAGTCAGTCCTTAAACAGCCCCAAACACAGTCATTTCCCACACCCAGTGTATATAGGGTTTACAACTCTGCTCATCCCACCAGCCTCTCTGCTTGGAGTCCTTCCATACCATGTCTGCCACACCTAGGCTCCTTGTTGGTCCTCTTTTGTTGCTCTGCCAGGACTGCCACCCCAATCCTTCTAGCTGGAGCGCAGCCCTGCTCTTCCCAGCAGGAACTCCCCAGCATCTCCACTGGGAGAACCTCCTTACCAGGAGAGCACCCCTCACTCTTCCAGCCCGCTCACTGTTCCCCAGCTCTCCATTGTGGAGCCATCAGTGGGTAAGCCCCTGCATTGCTCCCCTGGCTTCAGCCCTCTCCAACCCTTGGCTTCAGCTCCCCAGCTTAGAGCCAGCAGCTCCTCCTCCTGCTGCTGCCTGCAGCTCTCTCCAGCCCTACGATGGGGAGGTCAGCCGCAACCCCCCCTTGCTGCTCTCCTTGCCTTCAGCCTTCACCCCCCGAAACACTTTCTGGCTCTAGCAGCTCTCATCTGCCTTTTCCGACTGACTCTGGCAGCCCTCACTCACGAGGTTGATTGATCGGTCGGTCACAGTCTCTCTCCCTCATCCTACTCTCCTCTTCAGTACCCAGGTTCCCTGATCCTTTATAGTTCCACATGCTGCTCCCGCCCTCTTAATTGGCCAAACTAGGAGCCCCTGTCCTGGCATAAGGGGCACTGGACCTACTTCATTCACAGGAGCCCACCACCCTGTGACAACCCCTTTTAAAATTTCTCTGTTTTCACTTTTCTTCCGCTGCTCTAACTTTTTAAAAGTTGAGCGTTTTGGAATGAGAAGAAAGAAAGGAAGAATCCTGCTGGAATCCTTCATTCTATTGCATTCAGAGGGGTTGGGGGCAAAGCATGGCAAAAGGGGAAAAAAGCAAAAGTCTCAAAATTTAAAAAGGGACAATTTTCAAAAATCCAAGAAATGGTTCTGCTTCAGAACAAATACTTAGAAATTTCCATTCCCCCCCCCCCCAAAAAAAAAACTTATTCCTTTTTTTTTTTTTTGACCAGCTCTAATCAGGACATCCCAATTTATTTGGCCCTCTTGAGAGCCAGAGGATTGTTTTCTGATGTGCACGGAAAGATAAGCGCATGAAGGTTGAATGTGTGTGCACTGCACAGGTGATATGAAGGTGGAGCCTGGATGTGTAGGTGAATGGTGTGTAGAGGATTGCTGTGTGCACAGGTGCTGTGCAGAAGGTGGTATGATAGTCTGGGATGAAGGAAGGGATTTTGTTTGGGGTATTTGTGTAGAAGGGTGTGGTCTGGACGTGTTTGTAATTGAATTGTTCCTCAGTCCTCATCAGATCCGTATTCATATCATTCAGTACATTATCACTTTTCAACAGTATAGATAATGTTCTTACAGCGTAGTTCTACTGTACAAAGTACATACAAGTGCCTTCTTCCCACTCAGCAGATCTGCTCTGTGTGCAGGGGTGTTCAGAGAGCCCTATCTGCTGATTTTGGTGACAAGTAAGATTTTATTACCATTCTCTCCTGTTATCCTGAAAGAACCTGTCCTGTTAGTTTAACATCTGTAATATGCAAGGTCTTGGAAAAAATTTTGAAGGAGAAAGTAGCTAAGGACCTTGAGGTCAATGCCAATTGGGACAAATTACAACACAGTTTTACGAAAGGTAGATCGTGCAAACCAACCTGATCTCCTTTGAGAAAGTAACAGATTATTTAGATAAAGGAAATGCGGTGGATCTAATATACCTCGATTTCAGTAAAGCGTTTCATACGGTACCACATGAGGAATTACTGGTTAAATTGGAAAAGATGGGGATCGATATGAAAATCCAGAGGTGGATAAAGAAGTGGTTAAAGGGGAGACTGTAGCGGGTCGTACTAAAAGGTGAACTGTCAGGTTGGAGGGAGGTTACCAGTGGAGTTCCTCAAGGTTCGGTTTTGGGTCCAATTTTATTTAATCTATTCATTACTGACCTCGGAACCAAATGTAGGAGTGGGCTGATAAAGTTTGCAGATGACACAAAGTTGGGAGGTATTGCCAATTCGGAGAAGGATCGGGATATCCTGCAGGGAGATTTGGATGACCTTGTAAACTGGAGTAATAGTAATAGAATGAAATTTAATAGTGAGAAGTGTAAGGTTATGCATTTAGGGATGACTAACAAGAATTTTAGTTATAAGCTGGGGACGCATCAGTTGGAAGTAACGGAAGAGGAGAAGGACCTCGAAGTCCTGGTTGATCGCAGGATGACTATGAGTCGGCAATGTGACGTGGCCGTGAAAAAAGCTAATGCGGTCTTGGGATGCATTAGGCGAGGTATTTCTAGTAGGGATAAGGAGGTGCTGGTTCCGTTATACAAGGCACTGGTAAGACCTCATTTGGAGTACTGTGTGCAATTCTGGTCTCCCATGTTTAAAAAGGATGAAATCAAACTGCAACGGGTACAGAGAAGGGCCACTAGGATGATCCGAGGAATGGAAAATCTGTCATATGAAAGGAGACTCGAGGAGCTCGGTTTGTTTACCTTAACTAAAAGAAGGCTATGTGGGGGATATGATTGCTCTCTTTAAATATATCAGAGGGATAAATACCAGGGAGGGAGAGGAATTATTTCAGCTCAGTACTAATGTGAACACGAGAACGAATGGATATAAACTGGCCGTCGGGAAGTTTAGGCTTGAAATTAGACGAAGGTTTCTAACCATCAGAGGGGTGAAGTTTTGGAACAGCCGTCCAAGGGAAACAGTGGGGGCGAAAGACCTCTCTGGCTTTAAGATTAAGCTTGATAAGTTTATGGAGGGGATGGTTTGATGGGATAAAGTGATTTTAGTCAATAATGTGCCATCGCTGGTAATTAATAACAATGGTCAATGATGGGATATTAAAAATTACTACAGAGAACTTTTTCCAGAGGGTCTGGCTAGAGAATCTTGCCCGCATGCTCGGGGTTCAGCTGATCGCCATATTTGGGGTTGGGAAGGAATTTTCCTCCAGGATAGATTGGCAGAGGCCCTGGAGGTTTTTCGCCTTCCTCCGCAGCATGGGGCAGGGGTCGCTTGCTGGAGCATTCTCAGCGATTTGAAGTCTTTAAATCATGATTTGAGGACTTCAACAGCTGAGTCAAGGGAGAGAATTCTTCCAGGAGTGGGTGAGTCAGCTTCTGTGGCCCACATCATGCGGGAAGTCAGACTAGATGATCATAATGGTCCCTTCTGACCTTAGAGTCTATGAGTGAACTAGGATTTATTGTCTTGCACATTAACCAAATTCTATTTGCAGGGCCACCTGCAGAACCCCATTGTCTTAATATCAGTTACATCTCTGCATTTCCACTCAAGGCGATAGAGGTAATTGAGGGCCTCATCTGAAGACAATGGAGCTGCACAGGTGTCACTGAAGGCCCACTTTGGTCCGCAGAATCTTTATTTCAGTGATGAGGATGTACCTACACAGGAAGACAATCTCTGATAGAAGAGGGCTTTTTAATCTAGCAAACACATGTATAACAAAATCCAATTACTAGAAGTTCCAACTACTAGCAACTTCAAATTGGAAACAAGATGCAGGTTTTTTTTTTAACCACTAGAATCACTTACCGAGGGATGTGGTGGATTCTCCATTGCTTGCTGCTTTTCAAAAGACTGGATGTCTTTCTAAGAGATATGCTATAGCTCAACCAGCAGTTGTGAGCTTGATGTAGGAATCACTGGGTGAAACTCTACGGCCTGGGCTAAGCAGGAGGTCAGACTAGATGATCATAATGGCCTAAAATCTATGAGAAGATAAAAAACCCAGCTTGACTTTCAGATCTCCTGTTTTGAGCTTGTAAGGTTGGTTTTGGGGGAGGGCAAACCCTCTTACTTTTAAATTGTGAAAATTTGATTGGAAAAACATTGAGACACAGTGGCACAGCCACAATGCCATTATTACAAAATCACTTTTCAGAGTAACAGAAGTTTCATTCAATTAAAATATACAAATACATTACTAAAAATATTTGTAATACTTTAATAAAGATTTTTTTAAAATTTCCATTAATGGTCCTTAATCTGAATAGGATTAACACAGACTCTAAATTATAATGAGGAGGATGCAAATGACATGCCAATGTCTTTCTGACATACTGCATTGTAACCCACCTATCTTGGGAGAACCAAGCAGATGGACGTCAGGGTCTTAGTTTTATAATATTTCAAGTATCAATGATGTCACAGTGCTACTGGCCAATCAGTATTACAAGCTGCAATGCAATACCCCAGGAAATACTGCATTCAGAATCTCACACAGAGTGCCACTGGAGCCAATCTATTGACTTCAATTGGCTTTGGATCAGACATTCAGAGCCCTACTCATCTCTCACTCTCACCAATGGCAAATTTTCCCATCGATATCAGTGGGAACTGGATCAGACTGTCAGCAAGGCTGGAGCTCCCAGGAGCAATAATGACCCAAGGTGGCAAGATCTACGAGTTCAACGTTCATACAAGTAAGACAAGCTTTAGATCCCCGCTCTGTTTACAGGTTCACAAGTTTGGTTAATTCCGCCCGTTGTTTCCACACACCTCTGTGCTTCTTGGTTTGGGCTTGATCCAGATTTGAAAGCACCAAAATGCTCAACACACACACTTTTTATGATATTTCCGGTCTGGTTAAAATGAGAGAATCTTGTGGGAGACATCTGATAGATTATCATTCCCCCACCTCAAATACTGCATAGATTCCTTATGAGAAATATCATGAGAAATGTGTAGAGGTTCAGAGAACAGAAACAAGGAGAATACTGGAGGGACTGAGTTAAGAGAGAAGATTAAAAAAATTGGCTAAACAATGAAGTATGTGAAGGGTGTAAACAGCAAGGAGGGAGAGGAGCTATTTAGCGTGATACATTTGGGGCATAACTAGGAGTAATGGGATGAAATTTAGGCTGAATATCGGGGAAGACAGTGAAATAGCTAAGGCTGTGGAATAGGCTCCCAATGGGAGTGGTGGAAGCCCCTTCTCTATGGGACATTTAAAACTAATGTGGACAAAATGATATTCAGTGTCTAATAAGGAGGAATCCTGCAGTGGCAAGGAGATGGACTGCTATGGTATTTGGGGTGTGGGCCCGTATATACAAGAGGGGTGGGGTTCCAGGAAGCAATTCCTCATGGATGAAAGATGGACTTTAGAAACACAGCCGCCTTTGGTCACCAGTAAGTGGGATGCGAGAATGGGGGCTAGCCCAATTTGAGCTGTCCTTCAAAAAGCAGGCAGAGAGAGATGTACTATCTTGAGGGCAGTTCAATATTTATCTAGCCTAGGAGGCTCTCATATTACTGCTTTTAATGGTTATTCTGTACATCAAGGCCTGGCCTGCACAGAAAGTTTCTTTAGTCTCTTGTTTAGTTTCCATATTGCCTGACTCTGAATCCAAGCGGGAAGATTCCCCATTCTCTGCAGAAAATAGGGTTGCTGCATCGGTTATTCTCAAGGTGGTCTCAATGTACTCCCCTCTCTTCAAGACAGTATCTGAGATTTTTCAAAGCCAGCTAGGGGATTTAGATGCACAACCCCTATTAATTTTAATGCATTGTGCATCTAAATCCCTTAGCAGGCTTTGAAAACTCAATCTGTGCTCCCAAATTAACAATCTTTGGGGAAGCAGTTTGAACCTTCTGTCTGACTTAAACTGGGTGGAAACTTGTCCCTGCCCTCTTGTGAATTGTCTTTTCTCTGAGCATGGGTTTTAACAAGTTTTTTTTTTGCTGGTCATAAATCACAGTGTGATCCAGTTTCTTGGAACTAACAGCTCAAAACTGCAGTTCACCTTGTTTAGTCTTCCTCAAATGATCTTGAGTGTTTACCTTCCACAGCCAAGAAAAATGGCTTTTCGTTGACCTGACTGAAGGGAAAACATTGGTGCACTTCTCCTATTTTTCAAAGCAAGGCCGACCTTTTCTTCCATCTCTTCGTCTCATGTTTATCTTGGAAAAAATCAACCTCCTCCTCTCCGCGATGGGATGTTTTTCTTACTTTGCTCGTGTTTGAAAGGCTTTTGCCTCTAGCCCACAGCCAACCAGCCAGAACAAGGTTTCTATGAAAGATTAACACATCTCTTTCACAGTCTACTATATCTCACTTTGTCCATTTCCTTTAACGTTATCCCATGCTTCAGGCTGTTAGTCTGCTTGTGGCTTTTAGCCTTCTGCACACATGCTTTTTGACCAGCTGTCTGGATGTTCTCTAGTAATCCATGCTCTACGGCTCACAGCTGGATAAAGATGCATAGTCTCAATACCCACATTTTGGAAGCCATGATGCATCACAATATGAACGTACCCTCAGTCTAGGGCATGACCCCCAGCCCAGTCAAATCCCATTGACTTCAGTGGATTTTGGTTTAAGCCCATAGTAAGTAGGTTCAGGTGCATAACAGTGTATGTTGAAAATCCCAACTCTTCCAGTGGCTGTCCTCTCTTTCAAGGATTACTCACTGGCCTAATGTCTAGCACAAACTATCTTTTGATATTTCTATAGGTGCCCTAGGAGCCTTGTTTCACCATGTGATGCAGTTCAGCTGTGGATTAAGTTACGTGATCCCCAGATATAACTTGCATTTTGGTTTACAAAGCACTTATGGCTGGAAGGTGCTACTTAAATGCAATAGGCCTGATCCTCCACTGCACTGCACCTTGTGTTATTTATTTACACCAAGGCAATATGGGTGTAAAACACTACCATTATTACATGGTAGCATTTTACACCCATGTTGCACTGGTGTCAATGACTATACAAGGCAGTGGAGAATGAGATCTAGAATATCACAAGCCATGTGGTTCCTACCTTGGGTCCTGATCCAGCTCCCTTTGGAGCCAATGGGAGTTTTGTGACTGACTTTAATGAAAGCATTTGGCCAACTGGTGAGTAATATTTAGAAATGTGATCAGCTAATAAATAAAAAAGTTCTACAGAACAATTGGTGGTATGGCCTTCACATTCTTGAAGATCTAGGCACAATTTCTTAAAAAAAAAAAAAAAAAAAAAAACAACTAGTAACATGTTTCACAACAGAAGAAATGCACCAAGCTGACAAAAATAAAAGAGGGGCATGCATGTCTGAGCAGAGCAAGGTGGAAATGGTCTAATCACAGAACTGGACGGTGGTCCAAGAAGGTTGGTCCTCAGTTTCAACATTTCACAGAGATAGTTTATCAATCTCAACCTTCCAATGGCTACAGATAAAGCTCCTGTGTGTTCTGTCTAATCTGTGCTCTAGCTAACAATAAACCCCCTGAGCTGTGTCCAGCAGTGTAGAGTTGCCAGTAGCAATGAAGGGTAGCATTTTCAACAGTGCTTGAGTGATTTAGCACAAGTTCCATTGACTTTCAATGGGATTTGTGTGCCTAAGTCATGTTGGCACTTTTGAAACTTCCATACAAAGCGTCTCACATGACACTGGAGAAGGGATCAGATCCCTTCACTAACAGAATGGATTAAAGACATTAATGCTTGCCAACAGGGAAAATCATCATGTATCCAATAAGGACCTCTTAGAAAGTTTGGAGTCCTTGTTAATGAACTTAGTCTGGGTTTGGGCATTAGTAGTGGAACCATCCTTTTAGCCTGGCTTTCCTTTGCACTATATTGTAAAGTTGGTGACGTATCTTCTGCTTCCTTGTCTGTAATACAATTTCCACTGTCTCGTCTCAAGTTTCTGGTTTAGCTAGAGTCATCTGTTTCTTTCTCCAAGAGATATACCATAATGTTCTCCTTCAACCTTAAGCCTGTAACCCTGTCGAGCATTGTGATTCCCCTCATCCCCTTTATTATATTGGTATGTGTAATTTATTAGATAAATCAATAAATGTCTCCATAGAAAGACCAATAACTCACGGGTGGGTTTATAATCTACTCTTATCCCATAGTTTTGCTAAAGTACTTTTCCCTTCTTGGGCACCAGTACGAGGCTATTGTCACATTTGTGGGTGCCAGAATTGCTGCAGTATGCGAGTGCTCACTTTGCTCTCCATCTCAGCAACAGGAGTCACCTTCCCTGGTCTCTCACTGCTGAGAATGGGCTGGCACACTGGCAGGAAATCCTTCCCAAAGGATGCTAAGAATTCTCTTTCTTGCACTCCTTGCTTTCCCCATGTTTGGCCAGCAGATTCTCTCAGCCTCTCCCGTACCCTCTTCTGTATTACATAGTGAATCTCTTCAGCCCCCAGGGGGTTTATGCTGCTGGGTCCCTATCATTCTTCTCCTAACCCCAGGCTGTTTCTCTAGCTGGTTTATTATGGGGCTTTGGCTTTTGCTTCTCCCTCCTCCCACCCAGATATGCTAACTCTAGTCCTGCCCTGAATAGCTTTAATTTTCCAGCAAGTGGAAAGTGCTAGGAAAACCAGGACAAGAAACAGGGAAACTGACAAGCAGTTGCTGGTACTTTTATTTTCCTGGTTTTCTTCATTTTCTTTTGTGTCTGATTCCTAAATCTCCTTTTTAATATTAAGATTGAGGCTGGGCTTAGTTTCCCTTCAGTTTCTGAGGTTTCAGGGACAGCCAATGCAGCCTTGACTTCTTTAGCTATTTAATTCATTGACAAGTTTAAGGCACAATGGGACACATTCTCAGCAGGTGTAAACTGGCCTCATTTCATTGACTTCAGTGGAGTTGGGTCCATTGATACCAGCAAAGGATCTGACCCTGACACCTTACAGATCCTCAGATTATTATAGGGCAATTAAAATACTCCTGTGAGTATTTTAATACTGGATTTTAATACTCCTGTGAGTATTTTAATATTGGATGGCTCAGGAGGTGGGTAAGGGCATAGGGAACCTTTTATTCTAGGTTGTTAGTTTAAAACAACTCCCAAATTTTAGTGACAGCTGTTCAGTGGCATATGCCTCTTAAATTAGCCTGTGGCCCCCAGTCTTAATAGAATAACAGATGTCCACAGCACAAAGCCACCATCCTTATACAATGTATTGGGGTCATGCAATTGTATGATCAACCATTGGAAAAAACTTTGTACCACAAGGTAGGCAGCAATATATGTATAGGGTCTACATCACTGCAACTGTAAATTTTCCCCATGGCATGAGCATTCATGAAGGGGAACCCGCCACATCTGACAGGCTTCGAGAACAAGTCAGGGATTGATTGGTCCGTAGAGACTGAACTCCCCTCTTACCCTTATAAGTGTTCCCTCCAGGTCAGAGTGTGCCTTGGTGGAGCTACCTGATGGATGCTTGCATTTCTGCTGCACTCCTCTCTGGTGACAGGTGCTGTCAGTGAGTCCGGCACCTCTACCTAACACAAAACCTGCTTTAAAAATAAATATAAAGAATTCTGCTGTGAGCCTACAACAACAATATACATATGTTATTCCTAACCAACACACATTCATTTATACGTACCCATAAAGACAGCCAGAGGCAAGCACAGTAGTGGGTTAGAAGTTGGGGTACTGCTACCTAATTCTATATTCTTACCACTTGACTGGCGTTCCCCAAATACCACCATTTTGGAAGGTACCACTTGATATATGCATCTTGACTCCATCATGCCTTTTGTGTTCAGTGTCCTTGACTTTAAGTTTCTCAGAACTTTTCCTCTCTCCAGTGACTGCAGCCATTTTGTTCTTAACATGAGTTGCTGAAGCCCATTATAGAGGAGACATACAAAAGTAATGTCTCAATTGGAAAGTTAAGTTAAGTTAATGGAGATATCCTATCTCCTAGAACTGGAAGGGATCTTGAAAGGTCATCGAGTCCAGCCCCCTGCCTTCACTAGCAGGACCAAGTACTGATTTTGCCCCAGATCCCTAAGTGGCCCCCTCAAGGACTGAACTCACAACCCTGGGTTTAGCAGGCCAATGCTCAAACCACTGAGCTATCTTCCTCCCCGAGGAAAGCATCAAGTGTTTTTTCTTGCTGCTATTGCCTTCCTTAATCTAACTTGTTTAACATATAGGGTTGGTCTTTCTGCAGGGAAAAAGCCACGCTGCCATCAAAACACTCACAGGGAGAGATCACCACCTCAGGAATCAGCCATGCAGTGTGTTTAAAATTTCACATTTAATTACACTTGAGCATTTTGGAGATGATAGCATTACAAACTACGTCCCTCATTAGCAATGGCGAACATGATTATGGGAACTAGTGCCAGAGATTGTTCAGGAAAAGTCTCTAGCCTGCTTTCATTTACAAAAAAAAAAAAAAAAAAAAAAAAAAAAAAAAACACACACCCACACACACCCAAAACCCTTAAGGCCAGTTCCTCAGCTTGTGTACATCAGTGGTGCTCCACTGAAGTTAGTGGAGCACCGTCGATTTATACCAGCTGAGGATCCTGTATGTTTAATTTGATGGTGAAGATCTGGATAACTGTACTAGAGTCCAGCATGTTTGAAGCAAGCTTACAGTTGCTGTCATTAATCTCCCATGCTGCTGGTAGTGGTCTCATATGTGATGTCTTCCTTAGCAAGCTGGCATCAGCAGAAGCTCCGAAAAGCCCAAGTATAATCAAAAACAACAACAATGTTATTTCCCAATATATTCACAGATTATTAGTATGCCCCTCACCCCCATGCCTGTGACCTTTCAAACTGCTGGGCTGAGCAAAAGAGGCCAGTTCTCTTTTAGTAATGCTTGAAGCTAGCGTGACATAAGTATACAGCAGCACATGTGTGATTGTTAGATAAGGCCACTTTAAATAGCTTGGAGCTGCTGGCTCATAAAACTACCACTGCATATGCCATGGAGGTAGATCCCTGTTGGTTTTTAAAGGTCACTTGAGACTTGTGGGTACTAGATGATCATTTCCGAGTTGGAGGGCTGCCCTTTTGCTGTCTCCAAACACTTGCCATGTTAGTGTTCTCAGCACCAATGCCCCAGCTCAAGATGTAGCAGCCAGGATGAGATGGGAGGAGAAAGGAGGTGGGAGTTCACAGGTGCCCTGGAATGAAGCCTAGGCCTAGTAAGGATGAATCAGAAGGATGGTAGGAATAACTTAGTTTATACTAATGTCCCGCTCCCTTCTGAGGGAGGGAGCTTGCGGATTTGTTGTATTTCAGCTGCTTTAAATTCCTCCTGCCTGGTGACTCACTTGGAATAAAGCAAAAAAGAACAAGATGTCCCTGCGCTTCATCAATTTCTACTAGAAATAAATAAATGGGAATCAAGCACCAGGGTCTTAGTGTTTCTCATCATAAAATTCAATCCAAGATTAGGTGCGTACTGTACAAAAGGAACAAAAGTAGAACCTTTGATTGCACTTGCCAGGATAAAGTTACAAGGGCTGTCATGCCTGCTGCAGGGCATCACCCGATCACGAGTTGAGATCAGGAAGCCATCTCCTCTACTCCCATGGTACAGTACCAGACAACTGGCTTCTAGCAATGTTTGGGAGATGGCTCCTCTTCTGTCCGAAGCAACCAAAATGCAGTTACCCTGCTCTTGAAAAATCCCCTGGGTATTTTAGGATGAAGTGAAAGGGACCCTTCTGAAGACTGAACTCTGTGGTCTCTGCAGAGGGACTAGGAAAGTCTGCCCCATCCTCATCTTTTAGTAAGGGTGAGGGAGAAAGGGACATGAGTCTTCTATGAGCAAATCACTGCAGAAGATATTGTAGGGAGCAGGATGAAATCAGATGATGGAACATAGCTTGTGTGTCTCTAACTTTTGAGAGTTTCTATGCTGAGACACAAAAAGCTGTGCAAATAAAGGTGCTAGGAAGCCCGGCATAAAAAGCTGGGCACAGCATTCCTGAGTATTACCTCTCAGTGCTGGATCACATATAGCACCAGACAACCCATTTCATAGTTGGAGAGTGACCCTTGACTTTAGGGAACTTCAGAAGACACCATGGTAACTTAGCAATTATTTATAATAACTATGAAACAAACAGCAGGATTTGCAGTAAAATTTAATGAGAATATAAATCAGAGATCGGCAACCTTTGGCACGCAGCCCATCAGGGAAATCTGCTGGCGGGCCGGGATGGTTTGTTTACCTGCAGTGTCTGCAGGTCCGGCTGATCGCGGCTCCCACTGGCTGCAGTTCACCATTCCAGGCCAATGGGGGCTGCGGGAAGCGGCGGCCAGCACATCCTTCGGCCCGTGCCGCTTCCTGCGGCCCCCATTGACCTGGAACAGTAAACTGCAGCTAGTGGGAACTGCGATCGGACGAACCTGCAGATGCTGCAGGTAAACAAACTGTTCTGGCCCGCCAGCAGATTTCCCTGATGGGCCACGTGCCAAAGGTTGCTGATCTGATATAAATAGTAATGGCATTTTAAAATCACTGCCCGGCTGCTGTGGAACATTCTATCAGCGGCAGCTCCAGGCACCAGTGCTCCAAGCGTATGCCTGGGGCGGCAAGCCGCGGGGGGCGCCCTGCCGGTCCCTGTGAGGGTGGCAGTCAGGCAGCGTTCGGCGGCATGCCTGCGGGAGGTCTGCCGGTCCCACGAATTTGGCAGCAATTCAGCGGCGGGTATGCTGAAGCCGCGGGAGCAGCAGACCTGCCTGCTGTGCTTGGGGCGGCCAAAAAGCTAGAGCCGCCCCTGTATTCTATATCATTTTAGGATCATATGCTATGGGTTCAAAGAGTTACAACAATTTTCCTAGGGAAGAAGTCATAGATCCTAAGGCCAGAAGGGACCATTACAATCATCTAGTCTGACCTCCTGTTTAATACAAGCCATAGAACTTGCCCAGAATAATTCCTAGAACAGATATTTTAGAAAAACCAATCTTGATTTAAAAGTTGTCACTGATGCAAAACCCACCATGAGCTTTGGTAAATTGTTCCAATGGTTAATTATTCTCATCATTAACAATTTACACCTTATTTCCAGTCTGAAAATGTCTAGCTTCAACTTCCAGCCATTGGATTGTGTTATTAAATATTTGTTCCTCATGTAGATAATTATATACTGTAATCAAGTCAACCTTTAACTTTCTCTTTGTTAAGCTAACTAGATTGAGCTCCTTGAGTCTATCACTATGTTTTCTAATCCTTTAATCATTCTTGTGGCTCTTCTCTGAACCCTTCCAATTTATCAGCATCCTTCTTGAATTGCGGACATGAGAAATGGACACAGTATTCCAGCAGGGGTCACACCAGTCCAAATAGAAGTGAAATAACTTCTCCACTCCTACTTGAGATTCCCGTTTATGCATCCCAAATTGCAATAGCTGTTTTGGCCACACCATTACACTGGGAGCTCATATTCAGCTGGTTAGCCATCACAACCCCCAACTCTTTGTCAGAGAGTCACTGCTTCCCAGAATACAGTCCCCCATCCTGTAAGTATGGACTACATTCTTTGTTTGTAGATATATACACTTAAAATGTATTAAAATGGATATTGTTGGTGTGCATCCAGTTTGCCAAGTGATACAAATCACTCAGAATCAGTGACCTGTCATCTTTACAACTCCTCCAATTTTTGTGGAATCTGCAAACTTTATCAGTGACGATTTTATGTTTTCTTCCAGAGTGGGGCCAAGAATGGATCCTTGTGGGACCCCCTGGAAACAGACCAACTCAGTGAGGATTCCCCATTTACAGTTACATTTTGAATCCTATCAGCCAGTTTTAATCCAGTTACTCTGTGCCATGTTAATTTATATTGGTCTAGCTTTTTCATCAAAATATTGTCCAGTACCAACTCTAATGCCTTACAAAAGTCTAAGTATATTACATCAATACTATTATCTTTAACTAAACTTGTAATCTCATCCAAAAAAAATTAGATATATATATCTCTCTCTATCAAGTAGGGCTGTCAAGCGATTTAAAAAAAAAAAACAAAAAAACCACACTGTTAATAGAATACCATTTATTTAAATATTTGTGGGTATTTTCTAGATTTTAAAATAGATTATTCTGTATTGTAATTGAAATCAAATATGAAGTACAGTGCTCACCTAATATTTATTTAAAATATGTGCATGGTAAAAAATGAGAAATTATATATTTCAATTTGCCCAAGTACTGTAGTGCAGTCTCTTTATAATGAAAGTTGAACTTACAAATCTAGAATTATGTACAAAAAGTAACTTCATTCAAAAATAAAACAAAGTCCACTCGGTCCTATTTCAGCCAGTTCAGACAAACAAGTTTGGTTACAATTTGCAGGAGATAATGCTGCCCACATCTTCTTTACAATGTCATCTGAAAGGGAGGACAGACATTCACATGGCACTGTTGTAGCTGGCATTGCAAGATATTTATGTGCCAAATGCACTAAAGATTCATATGTCCCTTCATGCTTCAACCACCATTCCAGAAGACATGCGTGCATGCTGATGACAGGTTCTCCTTGATAACGATCCAAAGCAGAGCAGACTGATGCATGTTCGTTTTCATCATCTGAATCAGATGCCACCAGCAGAAGGTTGTTTTTCCTCTTTTGGTGGTTCAGGTTCTGTAGTTTCCACACTGGAGTGTTGCTCTTTTAAGACTTCTGAATGCATGCTCCACACTTCGTCACTCTCAGATTTTGGAAGGCACTTCATATTCTTAAACTTTGGGTTGAGTGCTGTAGCTATCCTTAGAAATCTCACATTTGACAAAACAAAGTTACCAATCTGCTGTGAAAGTGTTCTTAAAACGAACATGTGCTGGGTCATCATCTGAGACTGCTATAACATGAAATATATGGCAGAATGCAGGTAAAACAGAACAGGAGACATACGATTCTCTCCCAAGGAGTTCAGTCACAAATTTAATTAACACTTTTTTTTTTTAAACGAGCATCATCAGCATGGATGCATGTCCTCTGGAATGGTGGCCAAAGCATGAAGGGGCATACTAATGTTTAGCATATCTAACATGTAAATACCTTGTAATGCCGGCTACAAAAGTGCCATGAGAACGCCTGTTCTCACTTTCAGGTGACATTGTAAGTAAGTAGCAGTATCTCCCGTAAATGTAAACAAACTTATTTGTCTTAGCAATTAGCTGAACAAGAAGTAGGACTTAGTGGACTTGTAAGCTCTGAAGTTTTCCATTGTTTTGTTTTTGAGTGCAGTTATGTAACAAAAAAAAAATCTACATTTGTAAGTTACACTTTCACGATAAAGAGATTGCACTATAGTACTTGTATGAGGTGAATTGAAAAACAATTTATTTTATCATTTTTACAGTGCAAATATTTGTAATATAAAGTGAGTACTGTACACTTTGTATTGTGTTGTAATTGAAAATATATTGGAAAATGTAGAAAATATCCAAAAATATTTAATACATTTCAATTAGTATTCTATTGCTTAACAGTACAATCACAATTAATGTTTTGAGTTAAAAAAATTAACAGTGATTTATCACATGAGTTAATTGCAATTAATTGACAACCCTAATATCAAGTTAGTTTGACAGGATATTTCCCCTAAAGCCATGTTGATTTGCAGTAATTACATTACCTCTCCCCCCCCTTTAGTTCTTTATTAATTAAGTCCTGTACCAGCTACTCCATTACCTTGCTCGGGATTGATGTCAGACTGACAGTCCTATAATTACCCAGGTCACCCCATTTACCCTTTTCAAAAACTGGCACAACATTAGCATTCTTCCAATCTTCTGGAACTTAAATTGGCATTGTTTGCTTTATTCAAAAAAAATAATAATCTTTGCCACCAAAAGTTGTGAGATTGCGGCAAACTGAAAACTCCAGGCTAAGACAGACATGACATAACTGTCTCCCCAAAGCTATCCATGGGAGTGTGTAACAAATTGCTGATTCACTGGCACAGCACCTCCTGCTGGTCGTCAGGGAATTAGCTCTCAGCCCTGGAGCAGCCTCTATGGGCCAGTGTCTTGCCCTCTGTTACCTATCCCTCTGCAGTCCCTTTATGTCCACCACAGTAGGCCCCACGTCCCTCCCGGACCACAGTGCCCCTTACCTCGTGGTACTGCCCCTCACACAGGGAACCCCACTCCCCTGAGCCCACCTTGCCTCAGTGACCCACTGAGGGTCTTTATCTAGCCCTGTCCCTCAGGGGACAACTGCAGTCTGAAGGGGGTCATTGGCCAGGGGGTTGGACCTGCTGCTTTTCCCTGCAGCCCCAGTACCTCCTTAGGCCTTCCTGGCAGGCCTCAGCCTGGGAGGTCGCCAGGCCTGAGCTCCCCAGCTTAGCCAGCACTGCTCTGTTGAAGGTACCCTTTGCTCCCAGGCAGGTCCTTCCCATCCCAAGGCTGGAGTCAGACTGCCTGTCTCCTAGCTTACAGCCCTTTTTATACCAGCCCTCCCAGGCCCAGATTGGCTGCTACCTGCCTTCCCCTGATTGGCTCCTCAGGGCAGCCCTTTCCCAGAGCTGGTTTTAACCCCTTTCTGACTGGAGCAGGGTGACCGCCCCATTACAGAGTATTATAAATAGATGCTCCAAAGCTATTAATGTGCAAGACATAACTTCTAACTCTACCCATGGGCATGTCATAACAGCCCTTCAAGTGGAAAACAGGAAATAATTGGAGAAAACAGCTTTTTTGTGGCCTTATCTCATCTGCTATTCCCAGCAGAGAAGAGAAAGCTATCCTGGAGATAACCAAACCAGCTAGTGTTCAGTACTATAGATTTGCATCTTTTGCAAAATTTACTTTTTCCATATGTTCAATATTTGTTAAAAATTGCTCTGCCCAGAAATATTCCTTCTAATAAACTTGCTCCCTACAATATCTGCAAGAAAGCAAATACCAAAGGGGTGCATCACATCTGAAAGTAATTCATTTATACATTTAGAATAATTATCCACAGAACATTTTTTGCAGTACATGTCTAGCTCTAATAGATATCTCTGAATTTGTCCTAGGCTCAGATGCTATGAAGGATACAAGGGACAAATACAGAGACTGAGCTTTGACACACAGCTGATTTTCTCTTTTCCTTCCTAGAAAAAGCAAGGGATGGAGAGGGTCGAGGAGAGATTAGAGTAGTTAATAAATAAATGTTCCCCTGACAACTGTGTCATGCTGTCAAGAGTGGCTCACGACTGAGTGCCTACCTCAAGGCAGACTGTCAAAAACAGGGCAGACACCCTGTAAACGAGCCCAGACTCACCCCTGCTAGGCCGCAGCCTGGGGCTATCCAGGCTGGAGCACCCCAGCGCCTCAGCCTGTCCGCAGCCCTGCTCCACTCAGGTACTCTATCCCTAGCTTGCTACAGCCAGGCTCTTCTCTCTCTGAGTGTAGAGAGAGACTGCTAAGTATCTGCCTGCCCTGGCCTTTATAGGGCCAGCTGAGTCTGTCTGGGGCGTGGCCCCCAGCTGCAGCCACTTCCCCCAATCGGCTCAGCCTAAAAGCTGCTTTCTCCAGCCACAGCTCCCTCTGGACCAGAGTCCACCCCGCTACACACCCCAAACTGGTGCGTGTCCTATAATTAGATTTCCCCAAGCCAGTAACAAATGTGAACTGCTGGATGACTATAACAGTCTTACCACGGAGTCACAGACAGTCCTCTTGGGTTCTCCAGTCTATCTTGCCATCCAGGTAAGCTGGACTTAGTGATAAATGGTCACTTACACCAAAAATCACACAATATTCAGGTTGCTCCCAGTCCCAAGAGACCAGTCACTTACCCCAGGTCAATTTGTATTTTAGCTGTCACACCAAAGACCACACCTGTAGCCAATTATGTAATAAACTAACTAAAGGTTTATTTCTTTTTCCTAGTTAATAAGAGTTATTTACAGGTTAAAGCAAGCAAACATATGCACACAAATGAGTTACCATCTATGATTCCTAAAGATGACAGAGATGTGATCATCTGTGAATTCAAGAGGTCTTTCAGGACAGACCCTGGGGTAATCCCTGGGGATCTCTGCCTCAGGTTTAGAGTCTCTATCCCTGTGAGAGTTCAAACAGCAAAGAGATGAAAAATCTTCATGTCAAGTATTTTTATTTCCCTCTTCTAGTATTCAAACCAATGGGACGGGGCCTTCTGCACGTCCTTCTCCATGGGTGGATGGGGCAATTTACAAAGCTTTTGCTTTATGATGGCCCACTTAAATTTTGATAGGCCTCCTGGATGGGTGGTGGGGATGATTCCCATGTCTGGGTTCACAAGTTCAGAGCAAACATTTTCAAAGTTATAAAGCAAAACTTACATATGTCCTTTTAGCATGGAATACAGACACTACAAGTGAGATTAATACATGCAGCAACTGACAAGCATTTCATAGAGTCGAAACACTAAATACATTCTTATAAGACTAATACCTATTTTGAACAAAACTAACGTACAGGAGAGCTGGTTTGGTTTCCAGCTATGAGTTTGTCATTTCTTAGCTAACGCCTATGGCCTTGGGCAGAGCTGGCACTTGGTTTACCAGTGTCACAAACTGTATTTGAAATCTTCACATTTTGCTACTTAGTGAAGGATCTCACGAACCAGAAAATAAAATTGCTGCACTCCTGCAGTGGCCATTCCCCTCTGCGATCCAAGAAGATTTTTTAACCACATTTTCCACATAAGCATCTGAAGTAATTATTTACTTGGAGTTTTTAAATGTAGACATAGGTGTACATTGACTACCAAAGGGATATTAGAAGCCCATTGGCTGATTTCTCGTCAACTGCAGAAGAGAGACAGTTACTTTAGTTGCAAAGTAATTACCTCCCACTTACGCCTACCACTAAAAAAATTTGGATTCTTGCTACAAAGCTCAACGGGCATCTCTACACATATGTTAAGTCTGAAATGCTAGCAGTCTGGAGATTTTGTGCAAGTGAAGCATAATTTGCATATTTGATTAATATGTATCACCTTATTTAAATAAATGACAGGAACTATCCCAATTAGGAGAATTTAAGCCTGACAAGGCTGCAGTGTGGAATGGCTGTAGGACCATGGGAATTGTTATGCTGACACTGGCCTCTCCTTGGGTTGGTATCCATGTAACTCTGGTAGCTCCTTGAAGTACAAAGCACAGTCTTAACCCAGGGAGAAGCAATTGTACAGACAAAGTGACGTGAGATAGAAGCTACATCTACACTGGGAGACACACTTACCCACATTTATGCTTGTGCATGTATCCCATCTCTGCACTTGGTGTTCATAGAATCATAGAAGATTAGAGTTGGAAGAGACCTCAGGAGGTGATCTAGTCCAACACCCTGCTCAAAGCAGGACCAATCCCCAACTAAATCATCCCAGCCAGGGCTTTGTCAAGTCAGGCCTTAAAAACCTCTAAGGATGTTCACATATGCTGTGCTGGACATGAGTACAAGCTGTATACATGCGTGCCCACTGCTGTTGTTGGTATGTGCATTTGGTATTAGCATTTCAGGGGTGGTGGGTTCTGTGTATCACACGAGACACTCTAGAAACCTCCTTGCAGTATGTTGTTGGTACTGTCTGCTGCCTTCACCTATTTGAGGATGGCAGTTTCCACTCTACTGCCCAACTTGGTTGAAGACATGGAGCAAGTGACAGATGATGTGTTTTTGCTCCTTCGCGTAGGACAAATGTGCATGCATTGCAGCATGCGACCAGTGACAATCTTGCACAAATGAGACTCAGATCTTTCTCACAAGCTGAAGACGGGTGATGAGAACAGTGACTGATCCACGGTTGCCCCATGATACAGAGACACAGGAGAGTGCCTTTGTTGCAACTGTATGTTTATGGGTGGACCATTGCTTCTGGACCAGGAGAATCAGCACAGGGTGGTGGGATCACATCATCTTGGAAATTTGGGATGATGACCTATGGCTGCAGAACTTCAGAATAAAGAAACAGAGGTTCCTGGAGCTTTGTGGGGAGCTGATCCCAACCCTACAATCAGGGCCGGCTCCAGGCACCAGCTTGGCAAGCAGGTGCTTGGGGCGGCCACTCCAGAGAGGGGCAGCACATCCAGCTATTTGGCAGCAATTCGGCGGACGGTCCCTCACTCTCGCTCGGAGCGAAGGACCTTCCGCCGAATTGCCGCCGCAGATTGCGATTGCGACTTTTTTTTTATTATTATTATTTTTTGGCTGCTTGGGGTGGCAAAAACCCTGGAGCCGGCCCTGCCTACAATGGCAGAACATTCTGTTCCACAGCCGCCCACTTCTATGCCAGTCTTGGTCTATTGCCCTCTGGAACCTGGCAACTCCAGACTGCTACCGGTCAGTCACAAACCACTTCAGGGTGGGGAAGTCCACTGTTGGGCTCTTAGTGATGCAGGTTTGCAAAGTTATCAACACTCAGCTGCCCATGGTTGGTTGCCATCACCAAAGTTCCAAAAAGAATAACTGGGTTCCAGAGAATAGGGTTTCCGAACTGCACGGAGGCCATTAGTGGCACCCACAATCCCAGTACTTTACCCACTGAAAGGACTGAGTGAGTACCTCAGTTGAAAGTGTTAATATTCACTCACTGTTCTAAGCTAGCAGAGGGGAGCCTGCAAACCGAGAAGCAAACCACATCAAATGCCCCCCGATCCCCAGGCCAGCCCCTGCAGCTTCAGGGAATCTGGCTCCTTCATCCAGCGAACAGCAGAGAAAGGAACAAGGAAAGAAAGACTCACAGCATCTGTACTGTGGTCCTTGAACTTTCTGATCAAGACCACAAGCCACTCACCTCCCTACTGCAAAGGGATATTGCAGTGTGTCCGTGCAGACACTGGAGCAGACACCCCTCCCCGCCTTTCTACCGGCTTGTGAGACCCCAGGGACCAGGAATACTTGAAAACATTTGTACTGTGATAGTGCTGTCACGTTCCTCGGAGCAGCAAAGCCTCCCCTTCTCCTTCCTGTACATACCCACCCTGATACTAAACCCACCTACCCCTTCTGCCTGGCTCCTGTTTGTAAAGGGCAGGGGAAGGAGGTTACTGTAGTGAAAGTTTGTGATCTTGAAAGGAGCTGAAACAGCTGTAACTTTGGAGAACCAAAAAAGTTCCCCCCATCCCCTAACTGGGCTTTTCCCATCCCCTCTCTCACTGTCAGCCAGTTGGCTGACAAACCTCACAGACCCAGGGGCAATCCGAGAGTTCGCTGATAACCTGTGCTATAGCTTCTGCCAAAAGCTTTATAGTAGTTAGTGGTAATTCAATCACATTTTCAATTGACAGCTCTGTCTTGGTCAGGGAGCATTTGGGGGGGAGGGGCCTTCCTGTTCTGCATGCCACCCTGGAGAAAAAGGGAGGGTGGGATTTTAATTTACCAGCTGATGAGCCTCAGGGTCCTCCTCTGTCTCTTCAGAAGGGGCTTGTGGAGCTGGTTCCTCCAGGTAGAGGTGCAGGATAACATGCTCCTCTTCCTCCGGGTCTTCCAGGGCCTCCTCCTCCACAGTCTCCATTGCCTCCTCAGCATCCGCTTGGGCAATGAGGCCAGCGGGCGGTGAGTCACCTCAGGCTTGATACTGGGAGCATGGAGAGCACCTGGTCCAGCTCCTTGAAGAAGAGGCACGTTGCAGGGCGACTGCTGAAGCCTTTTACCTTCTGGTACCAGAAGAGTCTGAGGGGCTTTACCTGTTCATAGCCAGTGCTGGAGTCCAGGGAATGCCTTCCTGTGCCAGCCTCTCCAAAACGTCTTGGTACAGATGGATGTTCCAGGTGCTGCGGGAGAAGCCGTAGAGGATGGCGTTCTCTGACTGCACATTGATCCGCATCCGGATGTACCTGGCTGATCAGGAGGCAGCTCTCAGAGCAGGTTCCATGTACTGGTGCAGCGAGTGCAGTGGAAAACTGGAAGTCATCAACGCAGCTCCCTACTACTGGTGAGAATTGTGGGGAACGGGACCTTTGTAGATTTGGGTAACAATCAGGCAGGAAAGGGTCAGTGCCTTGTGGGAATGGGACTGGAGGACTACTGAACCCAGGACCGGTACACATTCCTTAGCCCCATCCACAGTACAAAGTGACTTAGGTACGAGGCTGTGCCACAGCCCAAGGGATGTTCAAACCCACACCCCTGAGATGCACTAGCATTGTTGCCCTGTGCACTCCTTGAAACCCATGCTTCTGGGGTTTAGATGTGGATTGCAAGGGGGCTCTGGTACAACATGTGCATGGATCCACGTCTAGTCATCAGTGTAGACGTAGCTAGAGAGACACTTTCTGCTCCAGTGTCCCAAGTATGAAGAAGTGCAAGAGAGATTGCCTCAAACTATCAGGAATCAATAAAAGACATCTCCTCAAAGAGCAATAAGGAGAAACTGTGCCTGGCCCTGGGGAGAAAGGAGAGACAGCAGAGGGGCATCACACTACATAGCAGGCTACCATTAGTGATCAGGAATGGACCATAATGACAAACGGATACAGTGGAACAAACCCCAGACACAGCCTTATAGCCTTGTCCTGTCTGGGCTGCACCTTTTCCCTACACTTTGGCATCCCTTATCTAGCTTGTCACATCAACAGAGTCTCTGGCTATGTCTACACTGCAATAAAACACCCATGGCTGGCCCAGGTCAGTTGACTCTGTCTCACGGGGCTTGGGCTGTGGGGCTAAAAATGGCTGTGTAGATGTTCTGGCTTGGACTGGAGCCCAGGCTCTGAGACCCTCCCCGCTCGCGGAGTCTCAGAGCCAAGGCTCCAGCCCAAGCCTAGATGTCTACGCTCCAGCTCGAGCCCTGTTGAGCCAGAGTCAGCTGAGCTGGGCCAGCTGCGGGTCTTTGATCGCAGTTTAGCTGTACCTGCAGAGTCTGAAGCCTCTGGCTGCCCCTTGTCCAGGGCTGGTGTTTGGATTTCTGGTCCCTGCTGCTTGCCTGGGCTGGGAGGGGGAACTGGCTGTTCGCTGTCCTCAGCTAGGACATGCTCTGTCCTTGCTCCCTGGCTGTGGGGCACCGTATCTCTGGCTGTTCCCTGGCTAGGACTGCCGCTCCCAGACCTGTGTCCAGGGGACGATGGCTAGAGCACTGCCCAGTGCTGCGCTAGCCATAGCTGTAAGGCCATGGGACTGTTGGGGGGGGGGGAGGAGTAGAGAGGAGATTATAGAAATCCCTATGGTTAGAATCCTCCAGGACTCCATTAGTACCCTGTGAGTAATCCCATCCACACAGACACAGCCTAGAATGTCTCCCCTCAGCTTTTCACCCCATTCCTTCCCCCCAAATTAAGTTCAGGGTTTCTGTCAGCTGTATCAGTTCAGAGAAGAGGCCCCTGGACTGGTGCCTGCCCCAGTCTTGATCCCTGTGCCAGCGTGAGCGGGGAATCAGAGATGGCAGGGCTGGGTGCACAGTTTGGAGCAGATACCAGCTGACGTGAAGGCTGGGCCATGTGGGCAGAGCAATGGGGACAGGCTGCTTAACCCCATTGGGAGAGGGATGGCCACTTGGTGGGACAGGGTGGGGGATAAACATTTTGCTGTAATACAGCAAATGCTCCCCTAGAGACAGATGGCAAATCTGTTCCTGCATGTAAGTTAACAGAGCTGATCTTTTAGCTGAAGCAGCAGCAGAAGTTCCTGCTTTGAGATCCAGAGGTCCTGGGTTTAGTCCCCACAATTAACCAGGGCCATCGTTACACTAACATCTCACAATCTCAGCACAGCCTGATGCCACTTCAGCGGGCTCATGCTCCAGAGGCCCATCACTGGAGAATGGGGAGCAGGGAACAGCCTCTCTGTCCTCCAAAAGCAATGCAAGCTTTTTTTTATTCCATATAGCCGAAGCGTATGTACATCTAGGGGGATGAAGTGGGGCATTTCAATCAATAGGTCAATTTAAGCTTTGGCCTCTCTGCTGAGGCTCCCAGTAAGGGGACCAATTGGTGTAGTTTTGTCATGCAGGCAAATTCTACTCGCACTGCATTCTCACACACACACAAGCACTGATTCTCAACCTATTTACCATTGTGGATGGCATATGTAGCACTCTGTGCATTACACTGGCCACTTCCAAACAATATCTATACTATCTGTATGGCCTTGAGGATGTCACATGGGCCACAGCTGTGCGCTGCTTGGGCCACAAGTGGCCCATGGGTTGAGAACCACTGCACTATAGCCTGGAAGGAAGAGTGCTCTGAACATCCCCAGGAAGTTCACTGCATATAGAACCAGAGAGTGGCCATTTTGGATAGCAGACCTAGACTAGCCCTTTCGTTCACAACGTTTACCGCATTGACCCTTCGCTAACAGCCCATCATGTAAGAAATACTCAGTCGAAAACCTTTGGCTCATGCCAACGTATTCCCAAGAAAGCTGGCCAGAGGAGTACACGAGACCTGCTCACCAACTCTACAATAACACACGCAAGTCTAGACTCTTTTTATCATGAGTTTTGTTACCACTCAGATGCTGATAGAACAGGGGTGGGCAAACTACAGCCCGTGGGCCGCGTCCAGTCCGTCAGACCTTTTAATCCAGCCCTCAAGCTCCATTGCCATGCCTGCCCCGCCCCGCTCCGCCCACCCGGCGCTCCCACACATTCAGGACCTGAATGATGGGCGTGAGGGGCCCCATGTTACTCCGGCTCCACCTCACACGCCATCAGAGCCCGGAATGTGCAAGCCCATGTGCCTGCTACGTGTTGGCTTAGGTGATTCTGATGTTTTAGTAGTGTTAATTTTCCATTGTTAATTTCATGAGTGTTCATGGCCCACCATACAATTTCCATACCCAGATGTGGCCTTCGAGCCAAAAAGTTTTCCTACCCCTGCGATAGAAACTGAACCCAGTTTATTTTTAAAAGGAGAATGCCTGACTTTGTGCGATTGAAATGGATTGCTTATTACATTTCACAATGGCCACCATTCCAGCCAGGACACAAGTGCAGGAGCCTTCCGGCTTTCCTTCCTATGCTATTTATAAAATCCTGTTACAAGACACTAGAAGTTTTATTGTTATCAGCAGTTTTAACACCCTGCCTGCCGCAATGTAATACTAGCCGCACACACAAAAAGGGATTTTGTGTTTGTCAGTCAGGTCCACCTCTTGTTGACCCTCATGGCTCATAACCCCACACTGATCATTAGCTGCGCGGCTTGTGGAAGCCAAGCACGGGGCAGACCACATAAGGCGGACAAATCAAGCAGAGGCCAAGTGGCCCCAATTTACCCAACAGCAAAGCAGATGGAGGTTGTGGTTTAGCCCGTCTGAATCTCAATAGAGGCAGGAACTAGGGTTTGTTCCTCAGTGGGTATAAATCAGTGGAGCTCCACTGAAGTCAGAGCGATGCCCATTTGCACCAGTTGAGGAACTGTCCCCTTATCGTACTAAAACAGTAATTGGTCAATACATGCGGTTACAGTGGAACAACAGGTCTGTTCTGTTCAGTGTCCTGTGATCATCTGCAGAGCTTTCCAATCAACATCTATATCTTGACTGTGTGTTACAATGTGAATGAGAGATGCACTCATGAAGAGATGCTTCTGCCCTGACAAAGCCAAGACTGCATCAATAAATTAGTGCTCTTTAATTAGCCTCTTTAATTTTGTCAGCACTATCTATTCTGAGTTGTTCCTGCTAAAATAGCATGTGCTTCCCCCCAACCCCAAGAACCAGACATAGGCTTCAGCTAGTTTAGTAAATCCATATTTCTCCCGATAAAAGCAGCATTGTATGGACAACTTTGTTTTTAATATATTGAAAGTTGGCTTTTTTTCTTCCCAAGTTATGGGTATCCCACTTCTGTCTCCATACACACTGCATCCCTACCCTCAAAGGGCTTTGTAGGCTGATCAATCTATCCAGTTAGCCTCCCTTTGCTCCCCCAATGGTGTAGCCTTATGTGTGTCAAAGGTTAGGTAAAAAATCCAGGCACATGAGGAATCTTTGATTAGCAATGTTATCTGTAGATTTCCAAATGGGCAGCTGGAGACATTAAATCACTGAAGTCTATCATTCAAATGCACCTGTATCTATATCTTTTACATTCAAATGAGCTATAAAATTGAAGCAGGGATCACTTGAGTAGGAATAATCAGAGAACCCCCTTAATGGCCGGAACTCTGCAGGAACAGCTGAGTAGCAGATACTAACTACTAATCCAGGGCCATCAAGTGACAGCAGCCGGAGCGGCCCTTTGGTGTAATGCAATATCCAGGCAGCTGTTTATAGGAGCTGCTCTACGGAATCAGCTGCAGGGGTAGCAGTACTATGGATCCAGGGCTCTGAATTGTAACTTTCATCTTCTGAAAGTTCCTGGGTCCCTCAGAGGGGAGACTGCATCCTATGCAAGAGATGGATGAATCAGATGGTCCATCAGAGAAGCTAGTGTTGGAACAGATCTTATTTCTGCTGAAAGGGAGCAGGCATCTTGGTTATGTTCCAGGGTAGTGACATACACTAGCCATATATGCAGCACCAGGAATGGATCCCACAGCTTTGGCTGGCAGGGTAGGAGGGTAGCACGTTAGATGTGTTAATAGAAAAGCGATTGAACAAGGCTGATCTGAGTTCCATCCCGTAGAGGGCAGTGGTACATGCACAGACCCCACACAGCATTCTGGTGCATCACATTCGGAAGTTATTCATGCAACTCATAGCAAAACCTGCTTCTCAATTACCCCTCATTACAAGATACATCACTCACATCACTCAGAGTTACCTGCCTCCCAAAACGCCACACTATCCATAATTCATTACTGGCAAATGCTAACTTCCCAAAACTGAGGCCTACCGATTGGAGCTCATAAAGGAATTAGCTCCTTCCTCAGCTTTATGGTATCATGTCTGTCATTGGGAGGGTGTCAGGGCCAGGGTTGCACACTAAGGCTGGGTGGGTTGGGGGGGATGCATCGTCACCAGGACAATCCAATCAGCACCCGGCCACATTAGTCACTTTACTGTCATTTAGCCCAATTAGCTCTTCTGCTGCCATTTCAGTCCTGTTGATACTAGTGGGGATTTATAGCTATCCAGATGAACCAGGTACTCTGGACAACTTGCACTGGGTGATTTGCTTTCAGTCACTGCTAGCATAAATGGGCAAAACTCCACGGGGGCAATGGAGCTGCACCTCTTTATACCAGCAGTGAATCTGAGCCAGTGACTGTGATCCTGAAGCCTGGCCAGAGGTGGAATGAAAAGCAGGTCTTCTTCAATGGGGCTGCAAAGGCACCTGCAGCTAGGCAAAGGAATCTGCAGTTAGAGTGAAGCATGAGCACCAAGGGGTAATCCAGCAGACGATACTCAGTGACTATTGACATGATGCTGACATTTGTTTCCACCAACTTTGTCCATATATTTTGGACACTCTGCAGGATTCACAAGGTTGGAACATGCCAGGAGATGCAAATATTCTTCGTGCTTTACAGACTACAGATCTTCCCGTATCACTCAGCATTCTGTAGCCATTTTGCACAAGGAAAATAAAGAGCCCATTGGACTGCAGGGCACAGCAAGTAAGTTGCTTGTGGCCAACAGCCTTAATAACATGGTGAAAAAGCATCCAGAGCTTTATTTTAAAATGAGGATTAATTTGACAAATGCTTTGCAAAAGCAAGACGAATGGGAAGTGGTGCCAGACTAGAATTTTCAATGCCCTGTATTATCAAGCAATAACAACAACACAGGCAGACTGTACCATTAGACCTTGTACGGTAACATCATAAACATACATTATTCCTTCTCTTTATGGATGCTTCACTGGTGCAACTAAATGACAGCTTCGGAACTTTCAGTAAAATTACCCCCAATTTCATTGCTTTTTTCTTTCCACGGGTATTTCAGCAAATATGTTTACAGTGAACCTTCAGTTAGGGATTACCTGCCATATTCACTTGCTGATAAACCTCGGGGTGAAATCCTGGTGCCACAGACCTCAGTAAGGGCAGGATTTCACCCCAGGTCTCTATTAAGGACTAAGCAATGGGGGAAATGGCAGTGAAAGGAAGTCACACCCAATGCCATTATCAAAACTCTGGCTCCATGTGGCCTGGTATTTTTTTACATTAAAATCTGTATATTGATAGGGGAGTTTGTCACTTCGCCTGTGACTGCTGCCATTGGGGAACAGTCTTATCCCATTCTTTCCTACCCCACCAAAAATGTATCAACGCATGCCCATGACAAATGACCATTTGAGTGGACTGACTCCTATGATTTTCACTGGGAGTTGCCCCTAGACGCTAATAAACTGGTAGAAAATACAACTGAGCACATGGCAAAAAGTCCCTGGATGATTGCTTGTTTAAAGCATCATGCACTTCATTGTCTTTCTTAAAGATCCAGCTAGTTTGCACAGCACTCAGTTGCATCCTATTTGTTTCTCCCATTGTAAAACCCTTGTTCCATTGCTGGGGAACCTCACTGGGGTTTTTTCCTCCTCTTCCCAGAACAAGGGAAATAAGCAACCAAAGGTTTCCACTTTCTTATCTTCCTGCGCCTTCTGCACACGTTTATTCTCCGGTAGCAGACAGGAAAGGCTGTGAGGCTACAATAAAGGTCATAGCCTTGTTAACACTTACCTTCTTTGGTAAACCTGCTTTGAGGTCTCCAGATGGAAAGTGCTGGAGAAGTGCTAAGTATTGTTATCATTACTCCTTCCTCCTGTTTTAGTGATAAGGCAAGTTCCTATCATAAGACCCCACAGTAACCTTCGCCCTGTGCAGGTAGCAGACGAATGCGGGAATCAGAGAAGCAGGAAATTAATAGGGGAGGGAGAATGAGATGCTACTTCGAAAGGACTCAATCAGCTCTCACTTTTATATCTATTTGTATGCAGCAGCTCCCCTCCCAGGCAGAAAAGCTGGAGGTTATTTGCAATGCAAGGCTGTGCCAGAATCTGCCTGTGACCTAACCTCCTGGGTTAACACCACCACCTACTGGATCACAGTAGTTAGACATTTCTCCAAGCTCTTTTCTAAATGAGACTTCCCATGAGGATTATAATCACATAGACAACGTTGCTGGACAGGGATACCTCTTCGCCCCTCCCCATCATTGGAACAACATAACCTGATCTTGTAGATTTGTTTTCTTATCAAGGGTTTAACAAACTAAAAGGAGCTTTTCAATTTGAAACTCACAGACATTTTGTAAAGTTTTAACGCCTTGGATCATGGCTTATCGCACCATTTTTGCCTGATGCCCAATTCTGAGGATCTCTGTAAGACACCTTCTATCTTTCACTCTGCCAGCCAAGTTCATTGCTGGCATCGCTTCAAGGAAGTGAATGGAGTGTGATTATTAGATTTCTCTCTCACTCCACTGGTGCTGGGTACACACCATAGCAGTCAGTGGATCACAGGTATAACATTTTGAACACACACCCCCCGCCAGTGCACAGGAGGTGCTCTTTGCTTTTCTTTTGACCATTTCTGGGGTACCTCTTTGGAGGCCTGCTAGCCTACTTCCCCAGCCCAGGAAGGCCTAACGCTGCTCCCAATTCTCTTTCAGGCCCTTCCCTCAGGCAACAATATATTAACTCAGAACTCAAATGCAAAGCAAAACTATTCCCCTGACCACCACAGGCTACAGCAGCCCTTTACTCTGCACAGCTCTCACTCTCAGAGCTCCTTTCCAGCTGTAGTTTTGCTCATCTTTACAGGCATCAGTGACCTGACCCATCCCAGCTGGATCTGGTAATGCATTGGGGCTGGCAGGCTCCAGCCTCCTACCCCGCCTTCCCTCTCCCCCCTTAAAGGGGTAGACCATCCTGTTAGACTATGGTTAGAAATGAGTACCTGCTGAGCCCTGAGCAATGGTGGATTGACCCTTTCTGTAACCTTGGCCTGCTTTAGGGCAAGTAGGAAAAAATATGCTTTCCCCACCTCACCCTTTTGTAGGCTGCATAAGGTACTGATGCTGAATTTGTCAACAGGCAAAACTCCTAGCATACACAAGGCCTGTGCTGAGTTGTCAAGTGATCAGAGAACATTCAGCAATCCACAGCAAAGCATGGGATCGAGTCAAAAGACAAAGCAAGTGGTCCCTTGTTTAGTGCGGCCCCACAATTTATGGAATGGGGTGGTCTGTGCCTTTTCCAAAGCCACATTCTGATTGGCTGGTTGGGCCTTTCATGATGCAGTTATGTAGTAGTTCCCACTGATTCTGAGAAATGGGAAAGGGTGCAAAAGATGGCCACGTGATGAATAACTGGATGGATGCGACAGGTGTCACAATGTAACTTGACAGTGAGATTATTCTCCACTTATTTCATAAAGGTGTTTTCTTCCCACTCTTAAATGTTAAGTTCCCTGTTACTGCCTCTCTCCATTCAGCGTAACAGGTGTAGGGATTTTCTGTGAGTTTCCACTGATGAGCAGGGCCACCGATAGCGAGTTCGGGCCCATGTGAAAAAAAAAATTCAGGTCCCCCAGCAAGGGCGGACTGGCTAAACAGGGCCGACGAGGGCGGGGGAAGCCGGGCCCCGGTAATTTGTACCAGCTTTCCGCCTCCCCGCCCTCTCGTTGGCCCTGCTGGTGAGATACCAAATTCAGGCAGCTGGGAGTTAGTGCACAGCTGCATCATCAAAGACCCAATCAGCCAGTCAGTATGTGGCAGGGTGATCAGGCAGCAAATGTGAAAAATCAGGACAGGGGGTGGGGAGTAATAGGAGCCTTTATAAGAAAAAGACCCAAATATCAGGACTGTGCCTATAAAATCGGCACATCTGGTCACCCTAGTATGTGGCCCTGGAGAATCAGTGTCCCCAGCCCGACTTTAATAATGCACAATACTTAACATATTCTAGTGTGTGTGTGAATGTGCTCAGCTGCCCCCTATTGGCTGGAATATGTCAGACAAATTATCCAGCAATTATCTGACACTGGCTACAGGATCTAAGCCCTAGCACCTTATGGAAATGTTGTTTAGCTCAAGTTATGCAGGTGTGCGCTTGTGCAGCAGGGAGTCCTATGTCCTGCTTTAGCCAATGGTCATTGGGTTTGCCTACATATGGGCCTGTTTCGCTCATTCCTTGCACACTATTTTCACTTGCATATGACTCCCTGTTGCCTCTAGATCCCTTCTCCCTGCCCCTGCATAATGAGTCCTCTCTTGGTCTTGTTTAAAGCAAGGACATTTTGATTGTGTCTCTACAGCTAATCCAGCACTGCAGGAGTAAGCATTTAGCATGAAGAACAGAGAGTGCCAGGTTATGTGGCTGTGTGTAACCCTTGGAGGTTAGTGTCTTTCATCTCCACAGAGAACAAAAGAGTACAGTCTCCTTATTGGAAAACTTCTGCCTTCATCACATAGCAAGGGGGAGATTGTGCCGTATGCCACATGCTGCCAGATGAAAGATAGTAAAGAAAAAACGAATGTGCAAAATATCACTAAGTCTCAGTGGGATAAAAGAATAAAAAGGGAAAACAAGATTTTTAACATCCTGCTTTTGCTCCTCAGCTACATACAGGCCACCTGTCAGTGTGCGTGCGTATGCAGTTATTTCTGTGAACAGGGATCCACAATAAGACTGTATTTTCCAGATTTGGGTTCCAGCCCCTAAAGTTAGTTTAAACCAGTTCTGTGAGCTTAAGCCAAACGGCTTTGAACATTTAAGCAGAAGAGCCAGTACCATTAAGGCTCAGAATGTGCTAATAATGGAAGAGATTCTGCCAAGTCTCACTCATTAGGGATTAATTGGAAGGCAGCTTAAAAAGCCTCTGGCTCTTTTGATTGAGGGGTTTGCAAAGTGTTTCAATGAGAGATTTAAAATTACAGGCCTAATTTTTTCATACCTCGCTCGTTTTCATTGGTGCGGCTTTGGAAGAGCCCGAAAGCAACCTTTAAATCCTTCCTTTTGGCGGGTGGGTGTATCTCAGGGACCATGGCTGTGCTGTGGGACTGTAAGTGGGGGTGGGTGTATCTCAGGGACCATGGCTGTGCTGAGGGAATGTAAAAAGCTGTATATGCACCTGCATTTGTGAGTGCCTGAATCGAGGGCTGGCCTTTGAAATTTGGGGTGGGACTCTGTAATATTTGTAATCACGCAGTTCTCACTAGGGTGACCATGTGTCCCATTTTGGCCAGGACAGTCCCTTTTTTATCCCCTGTCCCAGCAGCGGGGGGGAGAGGCAGGGCTTGGGCGAGCAGCTCAGGCCAGCCCTGAGGGGGAGATGCTGCTTGGACCAGCCCCGCACTGTGTCCCATTTTTCCCTTTGGAAAATATGGTCACCCTACTTCTTACCTCAATTCTAACCAAATTCCTGTCCACCATTATCAAATCATGATGCACTGGGTGGGGGGCAGAGAAGGTTAACAATACAGCCCTTACACGTAACTGACTCGCTTTACAGGAGTGGGTCAGAGATCATCAGCACCCCACCATGCTGTTGCTGCAGAATTGAAGCCCACTTGCATGGCACTTTCCACTGTAGAGGCTGGTTTGCAACTCTGAAGTTTTAAGACTCTTTACATGGAAAAGTGCTAGGAATTTACTCCTTTAAAAAAAAAAAAGAAAGTGGAGAGGTTCCTCCTCACCCTTCTAGTTCCCCGTGTAAATAAGGAGGATGGGGGCCTTGGGCCGTCATAGACTTTAAGGCCAGTATGATCACCTAGTCTGACCTTCTGTCTAACACAAGCTATAGAATCTCACCCCATTACCCCTGAATTGAGCCCAATCATGTACTTCACTAAAGCAGAGAGACAAGATGGGTGAGGTAGTATCTTTTATTGGAACATGGTGAAAGAGAAACTTTCAAGCTACTTAAGGTCTGGGAAAAGTACTCAAACCTAAATACAAGGAAGAACAAATTGTTTAGCATAAGTAGTTAACACAAGTTGGTCTAATAAAGATATTACTTCACCCACCTTGACCCTCTAATGTCCTGGGACTGACATGGCTACAACTACACTGCATACCATTAGCACCCCTGAAGTCATAGGACAAAAAAGAGACATTAATGGGTTACAGATTGTTGTAATAAGCCATACATCCAGAATCTTTATTACGAAGACTATGATTTTTAGTGTCTAGCAAAGTTATGAATTTAAGCTCATGAGCTTGTATTTTGAAAGTGTTGTTCAGATTTACTTTGAGGATGAGAACTGATAGGTCAGACCGAGAGTGATGGAAAAAGAAAAAGAAAAGAAAACTTGCCCAACACTTTCAAAAGACGAGTCTGGGAGCTTAAATTCATAACTGTGCTAAACACTAAAAATCATGGACTGAATAGAGACACTGGATTTATGGCCTATTACAACAATCTATAACCCACAAAGAAGCCTCCCTCCCCCCCAGCTGATTTCCCCCACTCCCCCTTCTTTTCCTCTCTATGACTGAAGGGGTGTTAATGGGCCACTTCACCGTGAGTGGGTGTTAAACTACTTACACTAAACAATCTGTTCCACCATGTATTTAGCTGTGACACTGAGTACCTTTCTGAGACCTGAAGAGCTCTGTGTAAACTCAAAAGCTTGTCTCTCTCACCCACCTTGTCTCAGCTAAATAGATGACAGTCAAATGGACAAGAACAACCTACGAATGCTCAAGTGCTCCATCACACCACAACTCAGCTGCCTGACCATGCTCTTTAGTACACGAGACTCAAAGGAGCCATTTGAATGAAGGGGAGCTTTTATTTTAATTGGCTGCTATTTTTTTTATCTCTGAAATCTTGATGAATAATCTCCAGAGCAGACATTACGATAATTGTCAGTTAGCCTTTGAGCTACAGAAAGGTTTAATTATAAACACTGTGACAAGCAAACCTAAATGAATTTCCCTCCTGCAAAGCCCCTCCCTGAGCCAGATTTGGCTCTCATTGAACCATTCTGCTTCTACATCATGGTAGGTTTTCTTCTGTTATTTTCAGAGTAGCAGCCGTGTTAATCTGTATCCGCAAAAAGAACAGGAGTACTTGTGGCACCTTAGAGACTAACAAATTTATTAGAGCATAAGCTTTCGTGGGCTACAGCCCACTTCTTTGGATGCAACCGAATAAACTAACTAATAAATTTGTTAGTCCCTAAGGTGCCACAAGTACTCCTGTTCTTTTTTCTGTTATTTTGTTTGTAGGACCATTTGTCTCTTAGCAGCCCCCAGCTCTGGCTGACTCTTCCCACCTGCAGGCAGATTCAGCCACTTCTGCACCTCTCCTATTTGCAGGCTGCCTGCCTGGGAACTTCCTTGCCCTCAGTGTGAATTACAGCGGAGGGCTGCCCTTCATTATTTTCTGACAGCAATACCTTCTGATGAGCCACCCTCCATCCTTCCCTCTTCTGACATGTCCCATACCATGGGCAAAGAGTAGGCAGGTCTATGTACCCCCATTGGGGCAACTCCACACCAGCCACGGAACCCCCTATCCTGGAGTTATTCCCCAGGGCTATTTCTGCCTGGTCTATGGCAGAGCAGCATAAGCAACAGGCAGGACAACCCAAAACTAGGCCCAACAGGAGCTGGAGGTGTTCGGCACAGTGAGTCTCTAGGCCATTGTTCTGCTCTGACCTTACAGTCATCCCCTAACAGCCTGCTGCAACATCAAGGAGCTTGTAATGCTATATGGGGATGGTGCAGCTGTAGCAGAGGGACCCTGAAGGAACGCAGATGTCAGTCTCATGGAGACATCCCCAGCACTAAGAACAGGGAGATGGAATATGCTATGCATAGACAAAGGTGTCTCCAAAGAAAATATATTGCAGAGATTTCCAACTGGCACTTTGGCCCTCGTCCCTGGACAGGAGGGGGACTTTGAACCCGCGACCCAAATTATTAAACTATAGTTTTGGATTGAGGGTTGTTCGAATTTTTTTTTTTTAATATCTGACATTCCAAAGCAGTATGAAGAAAAAGTATTTGCTCTTCCATCAGCAATCTGCATACAATTACCTTCAGCCAGCAACATCAACCGCAAAGCCGCAGCTGGGTGCCAGGGATTTGCCAGCTGTAGAGTTATCAGTACCTGCAGCATCCTGGGGTTTTACTTTCAAAAACATGCCAAGACGTCCAGGATTTCTAACACGTATTGGCATGTTCCTGCAAGGGAGAGACGGAGTTTGCTGACAGGATGATCTGGCTACTCAGCAGGTACTTTGGAAGGAACACAGAGTTCTCTTGGCTCAAATGAACTTTGCATAAAACGAAGAAGCCCTTGTCCCCAGGAGTCGTGTGTTTCCAAGCAAGCAGCAGAAGAGATTCTGAGCTATTTCTAGATGTCAAGCTGCAGCTGATCTACCACACCTGGAGGTAAAAACCCCCAAACAACCTCATTATAAAGGAATGCTCACTGGGCTCCATCAGCTTTTGTGGAATGAACAGTCAGCTGGCTGATGTGACATGCAGAATGAGACTAATGGTGACTTACCTTTAGACAGCACCTTTCTTTCAGATCTTGGCTGGCTTGCACACTATGCATCCTAATTGACAAACTCTATAGGGATCCCTTCCCTCACTAATGGGGAAATGCAGCCACCTCTGGGGTGACAGGAGGCAAATAGTAAACAGTATACAACAGAACAACATAATAGTTTAGGACAGGAGTGGACAAATGCCCACATTTTACAGACTCAGCATGAACACTCGACAAAGCAGTGGTGGGTGGGAGAGCCGGAAATGAGCAATGTTATGCAAATTCTTCTGCATGATGTAGTGTCTGTGGGGATTGGAATAGTAGGGGAACCACAGGTAAGGATTAAGGTGTACAAGCAGAGCTGGAGAACGGGGTGCAGCACTACAATGGCAGGGGTGCTGTAGGTCAGGAGTGAAGTGCCCTGGCAGGGCTGTGGAAGAAGCGTACGTGTATCTCCTGCCCGCAGGATGCCTGCCTTAAGCCATTGGTACTGGCCATGTTGTTTGGCCTTTCATGAGCACTTAGGGCATGATCCACTGGCATCATTAGAAAGACACCCATTGACTTCAGTGGGCTTTGGCTCAGTCACTGTGTGTGCTCTCCTATTTTAAACACCAAAACAGCGTGGGCTGATTATTTAATTTCCCCCACATACAGACCCTTGCACACGGCTGCATAGAGACAGCACAAAGCAGATGGAAGCCGGGCGTTTGTGACCAAAGAGCGCCATCCCCTCTGCTTGTGGGTTAGAACTCTGCGTTGTAGCAGATGCTGGGCCTAATATGTTTTAAAACAGGGGTGGGCAAACTTTTTGGCTCGAGGGCCACATTTGGGTATAGACATTGTATGGTGGGCTATGAATGCTCACAAAATTGGGGATTAGGATGTGGGGGGGGGGCTCCGGCTGTGGGTGCAGGCTCTAGGGTGGGGCCAGAAATGAGTAGTTCAGGGTGTGGGAGGGGGCTCCAGGCTGGGGCAGGGGTGGGGGGGGTGAGGGCTCTGGCTGGGGGTGCGGGCTCTGGGGTGCAGGAGGGTGGGACCGAAGGGTTCGGAGGGCGGGAGAGAGATCAGGGCTGGGACAAGGGGTTGGGGCGTTGGAGGAGGTCAGGGGTGTAGGCTCCAGGCGGCACTTACCTCAAGCAGCTCCCAGAGGCAGCGGCATGTCCCTTCTCCGTCTCCTACACACTGCCCCATCTGCAGGCACCGCCCCTGCAGCTCCCATTGGCCATGGTTCCCGGCCAATGGGAGATGCGGGGGTGGTGCTTGCGGAGGGGGCAAAGTGCAGAGAAGAGCCCCCTGGCTGCCCCCATGCGTAGGAGCTGAAGAGGGTCCATGCCACTGCTTCTAGGAGCCACGCAGAGCAAGCCCCCGCTCCCTGGTAGGAGCTCAAGGGCCGGATTAAAACGTCCAAAGGGCCGGATGTGGCCCCCGGGCTGTAGTTTGCCCACCCCTGTTTTAAAATGTCAAAGAGAAACTCAGGACACGTCATTCATGAAAATATCAGCTGTAAGGATCCAGATCATTGCAGTCACATCACTGTAAAATGCAGGGCTGGGGACCATTACTGCAGACCACTTGGCTCTTTTTCTTTAAGGGATGCTAAACAGGATACCCAGCCCCACCCCAAGCTTTCGATCAAGCCCCTGCAGCCTAGCTGTTAGCAGGCCAAATGAACCCTCACTAGCAAACTCTGCAATCATTTGAGTTTGACAGAAATACAGTTTCTTTCTAATTATAGCACAGGAGCAAGACAAACAGCCCGCCGACCTTTGGGAAGTGGCTAGAGATTTAAATAAGGGCAGCGGATACGCTAGGCTTCTGGCTAAAAAACATTTCTGAATTCCTTGCGAGATAAAAAAAATGCTGGGGTCAGTTCAGGACAAAGCCCCTCCAGGACTGAGGGCTGTTTTCTGCCCGGTGGCAAAGAAGAACCTTTGCCCTTGTTGCCTCAGGAGCCTGTCCTCTGCCTAGCTCTCTGCTTCCAGCCTGACCACCTCTTAGTCATTAGTTTTATTCATTCATCATAGTGTGGCAACTGGGGCTCCAGGCTCAGCTAGGACCTCCATTGTGCTAGGTGCTGTACATACACAGAGTGAGAGACAGTCCTTCCCTGAAAGAGCTCAGAGTGTAAATCAGAGGTGGGCAAACTATGGCCCGCAGGCCACATCTGGCCTGCAGGACCCTCCTGCCCAGCCCTTGAGCTCCTGCCCCGGGAGACTAGCTCCTGGCTCCTCCCCTGCTGTTCCCCCTCCCCTGCAGCCTCAGCTCACTGCGCTGCCGGTGCAATGCTCTGGGCAGCGGGCTGTGAGCTCCTGGGGCAGCGCAGCTGCAGAGCCGCAGCCTGACCCAGTGCTCTGTGCTGTGCGATGGCGTGGCTGGCTCCAGCTGGGCGGCGCGGTTGCCTGTCCTGGTGTTCTGGGCAGCACAGCTGTAGCGCCGCCAGCCACCGGTACTCGAGGCAGCGCAGTAAGGGGGCAGGGAGCAGGGGGGGTTGGATAGAGGGCAGGGGAGTTCGGGGTGGTGGTCAGGGGGCGGCGGTGTGGATAGGGGTTGGGACAGTCAGAGGGTGGGGAACATGGGGGCAGGAGTCCTGGGGGGGTAGTCAGGAAGGAGAGGGGGGGTTGGATGGGGCGGCGGGGGGGCAGTCAGGGGCAGGGGTTCTGGGGGTGGTCAGGGAGAAGGGGTGGTTGGATGAGGCAGAGGTCCTGGGGGGCAGTCAGGAATGAGAGGAGAGGTTGGATGGGGCAGTGGGGAATCCAGGGACAGTCAGGGGACAGGGAGCGGAGGTGTGTGTGGATGGGGCAAGAGTCTCGGAGGGACCGTCAGGGGACAGGGAGGGTTGGATGGGGCAGGAGTCCCGGGGGTACTATCAGGAGGCAAGAAGCGGGGCTGGGTCAGATAGGGGGCGTTGGCCGGGCCACGCCTGGCTGTTTGGGGAGGCACAGCCTCCCCTTACCAGCCCTCCATACAATTTTGGAAACCCGATGTGACCCTCAGGCCAAAAAGTTTGCCCGCTTCTGGTCTAAATAGACCAAAGGACATATTATCTCCATTTGACAGACAGTGAGCCGTGGCACAGATATTAAGTGACTTGCCAAAGGTCACACCGGCAGTGCTGGGAATTGCACCCAGATCTCGAGTACCAAGCTAGCAGCCTCACCACAAAACTGTCCTTTGCCACCTTTAAAGCCTGATGTTATAGCTACTGACCTTTAGGGTGAATGAGACCGGGCAGGGCTATCTTCAAAGCAGTTAAATCTTGCGGCTTGAATGGGCCACAAGGAGCCACTGCTGCACAATGTGAGGTGCTTCCCAGCTTTCGGAGCTAGGCAAGCTACCTCATTTGGATCCCCCCAGCTCTTCTCAGGCCTACAGTGAGAGAGAGCACAGGCCAGGAATGGAACCATCACCCCTCCCTGGCCGTGCTAACCCCTTGCTGCCATGGTGAACGCTGTCAAGAAGGTGTGTTTGGGAGGTGGGGGGGCTGGCGTTGCTTTGAAGGACTCACCTCAGTGCTGAAGTGCAGTAGAAGTTCAGCTCCTGTAAAGAAGGAAGCATAAGAGACATGCTGAACTCTCCTTTGGTCGTGCCCCAACATCCTGGCTCAATGCAGGGAAATCATCTTGTGCGTCAGACCACAAGGCCGAGGCCTCCATTTCCTCCAGCACCTAAATACCACATTGTTATTTTAAACTGGGCAGAGTGGCGTCAAATGTTTGAATGACATTAGCCGGGAAGTGCTTGCCAAAGTTTTCTGGGAGTATGGAACGCTGGGGCAGCCAGGGGGGCGGCGAGTGGGGAAATTACCACCCAGCAGGACTGGCGGGTGTGGGGAGAAAGTAGGTCTAACGGGTGTGGGGAGGGGAGGAGAGGAAGCTAGGAGAGTCTGGACTGTGGTCAATCCCATTTAGATGATGATGATTCTCATTACAGCAGAAAGCCACAAAAGCACTCAGAGTAGGGGAATGGAATGCCCGGGGCTCTTGAACTTTTGTTCCTGTCCCTGGAGTTTTTTGATCTGGCCAATGTATCTTTTTAATGGGGCTTTCGATACAGAACAAAGCTGCTTAATGATTGGCTTTTGCTGTCCCGTTGCTGCGTGTGTTAGCTGCATGTCTCTCTTCAGGCAGCTTGTACACAGGGCTTTGAGGATGCTCCCATCCCTTAGCACAGACAGTTTGCACCAGCCTGACAGGGGACACCCATGCGAGAAGGGGACAGAAGCCATGACAATGAAGTGATCAGTATGGCAACGTCAGAGTGATAAGTGGCTATTTTCCAGGCAGCCTGCAAGATGCAGGAGCCCTACACAATAAGGCAATAATCATCTGGTTTGGCTGCCAGGCCACAAAACACAGCGCCCGTCTCACAGAGTTCAAACCATTAGGAGTGGTACAAAATACTCACTTTCCCTGGGCTGAGGGACAGGCTGGGCTTTGCACTTGTCAAATTCTGTGCAAAACCACCTCCACACATCCTCTCCCATTTATAATCTGGGGTTGAGTCTACACAGTAAGGTCATTGAGCGCAGCTAAGCCATCACACCCACTGTTCTCCCTCGTGGCTGGGTTCCTTGGCAGGCCCAGCTGTGAAGCCAGGTCAGCAGCTGCTGCTCCTCTTCCAGGGATTTGCATTTTCCTTGGCTTTACAAGGTTTCTGGGGGATTGAGTGCTGGGGAGAGGGGCCAGATTAACAGACCTGCTGGAGACTCACATCTGTTTGATCACCAAATAGGTACAGCAAGGGCAGCACCAGTATAAGCTTCCCCCATACTGTCCTGTTATGAGCCTCAACCTTGAGCTGGATGGCTCATCTCTAGGGCAGAAATCCATGGCCAGGCTCTTCTAGTTCTTGGCTTCTTCGTTACCCAGATGGGGGAGGGGGGTGACTGGGTGGGTGGTGGTGGAATGGCCCATTTTAACCCCTTTTCTGCCAGCCAGGGGGCAGCCTCTTTATACACAGTGAATTTCCAAAGGGGCATGATGTCTAGAGCAGCCGTTTAATCCCCTTCACTCAATGGACGCTGCTTGACAGGGTGCAGCAGCAGTAAAACCAAGGCCTAACGTGGAGACCATTCACTAGCACCCAGGGCATCAGCTGGAAGAAAACTGGGGAAGGGGGCCACCTCCTCTCCTCTGGTGGGGGACCCTCTGGTGGGCTAGGAAAGTAGATGCAACAAGCACAGCTGGGGGAGGGAGGAGGGGTGCTGACTCAGCACACTGCAGATGCAACCTCAAGCTGCCCCATCCCGCTGGAAGCCCAGAGAGGCGGGCAGTGCAAACTGGAATCCCCTTAAGGTGCTGCTGCCCCATGTGAAGCAGGGGTGAGCTAAGCTCAGAATCTCTCTCTCTCTCTGGGTTCCCATGCTCTGTGCTCTGACGGCTAGAGTGCCAGTGCTCTGACGGCTAGAGTGCCAGTGGGCTGTTCCTAGATCCAGGGGGAGCTGGGTCCCAGAAGGTGCCCAGGGGGAGGCTAGGTTTGCAAGAGGCCTTTCACAAGGCAAGGGAAGGGGCTAGAGGGACATTAACATTCCCAGCAGCATGTTCCTGTCCCTGAGAGGCTGGAAAAGCAGGTAATTGTTTCTGGAGCAGCCTGTCCATAAAACTCCACCCAAGCTGCTGCGCCGGGGTGGGGGGTGAGGAGGGGGGAGGGTGATGGAAAATCTCAGCGCCATCCAACTCAGCCCTGAAGGTGACTCCTGAAAGATTAACTGCTGAAAGACTAATGAGAGCTGCTGTGAGGCTGGCCTAGCAAGCGGCCGGCTTGCAGGGGTTATTCCCAGGCGCAGCCTCACTGCAGCGGGAGGTGAGGCAGCAGCCAGAGCTACTGACACAACCTGAGACTGAGGCTTGTCATCAAACATCAACTAAACCTCTCTCCCCTCCACACTGCCGGGATCGTCTCACACAGAAACAAGCACAACAAAGTGGCTGGTCCCCAGAGGACTGGACAGGGCGAGATGACCAGGCCCTGGGGGTGGAGGTAGGCAGTCTGTGTCGCCAGCACCTTCCTGGAATGATACTCTTGTGCGGCTTTAGGAAAAGTTGACTTTTGCCCAACTTCTGTCCTGGATTCCCCCTCCCTCCTCATTGATGCACTTTAAAGCACTGAGCAGCTTTTCAGCTGTCAGCTGAGAATTGGCTGGTTTCCAGGGCTTGAGGCTGACCGGCAATGCCTGGGAAGATTTCTGCCTGCTGGGAGGTGGAGCCCAGAGAAGGCTCTTGGGGGGGAAGAATTCCAGAATCCACCCCCCGCCCACCCACGGTCTCTGTTAGCCCAAACCCACAACATGACTCATCTTCACCAGCTACCACTTCCCTGCAGGGAGGAGATGGGTCACATTAAGAGGGCATATATAGGGGGTATATATAAGCATCTGCACCTGTCAGGAGGTAGGACTAGTGGGTGCAAGCAGCAGGTAGAAGGCCTGAGGCTTGGGTGACAGGTGGAGGGACATCTTCAGGCGCTTTGTGGGTGGGGGTTGTTTTGTTATAGGAGATTGTTTTTGTGGCAGGAGAGAGAGAAGTGGAAGAGCCCGGCCATTCAGGGCTCAGAGTTCCGGAGCTCTGCTTCAGTGCACTAAGGATCAACATTGCCAAGCTAGCATCTCTCACATGCTGACTGCTTGGCGTGGTGGAAGGCACAGCTCCCTGAGAGTGGGATGGTGAAAGGTGAGATAAGCGTGTCCTTTGCCTGCATTACTGTGCACTGATTTAACTGTGGGGGTGTCCCAGGAATGTCATACGGTTTCTTCACTGTGTGTTTAACTAGAGGCTTGTTCCTTTGCAAGGTGCAGACAGGAATGACTCTCTCGTGTCTGTCCCCTCAGGAGCTCTCACCTCCTGATGGAGCTTCAGGAAGGGCCTTCTAATCCAAAACCCTAGAGCCATAACAGCAGTGAAAATGAGTGGAGAGAGGTTTTCCCACTTCAAATGTACACACATCAAGAATGACTCAGTGAATCCTTTCATACCCTGACTGTGTTCAAATGTAATAGAAGTTGCCCAAAATCTCACTGTATACCTATTTGCCTTGCAATAATTGCACAGTTAGAAGTGTGGGGGAATCGCTGTAGCTCCCCCTGTCAGATGGAATCGAGAATTTGCTGTACTAGATGGTCCAGGGACATCTACATCGAGCACATCACCGGCCACCGACAGTACCAGGAGGCGTGAGCCAGAGTGACATCATTCTCCCATTATGAGAAAGGGACCAAGTGACCTTCTCCGTTGGATCATATGAACTGGAACCATAAACTCCCTAAACATTAAATCTCACCAAATGAGGGTCAATCCATCCTCATCATCATATCCACTCATTATTATCCACACCTGAACACAATCACTCTATGAACTTCATACCCTCATATCTCAATGTCTGTACTTTGACCCATCAACCTTTTACCCCCAATCGGGGATATTGCAGATTATGTATTTCTCATGCCATTTGATCTTAAGCCAAACTTTGCACCCTCGATAATCTGTATGTTATTCCCTGATAACCAGAAACTTCTATGCTCAAACTCTGTTCACAATTTTTTTTAACATCATCTTAATAAAATTTTAATATCAGGTTCTTAATCTAACTTGGTATCGCCCTTAGATTAGGTAGTCAAATGGTCTGATCTAGGACAGATGTGTCTAATTCTGCAGGCTACTGCATCTAGGCGAATGTACCCATTTCTCACCATTTTGCTACATGCATCCAGCTCACAAAGTTTTAGAAAGACAGAGGCCCAAAGGTTTTTCCTCCCGCCCCATATTGCAGCAAAAACTCACACTGAAGGCAGCAAGAATTACAAACATATCATGAGAGAAGAACGGAGCCCTGTGTGAATGACCAAACTGGTTCATCTGGTCTGCTGAAAACCCTATACAAGTAAAAGCAGCAGAGATTAAGGCTTCTTTTGTTTGCACTGCCGTATGGTCCACTCCAGGGACGCTGGGGCAATTTTCACCTCCTGTTGAAGAACTGAAACAGGATCACACATTAAAACCAGTAGACGTTATCCCAAAAGAATTGATTTCCTGAGTGTGGGGTTGGCACTGGTGAATTTCACACCTGCCCATTTCTGGGTTAGAGGAGAGACAAAGAGACATCTGCTCCGGCTCTATAATAAACGAGCTGTGTGTGATATTATTACATACATTTAGAGAGCAACCACCACCATGCTATCCCTGGATAGAGACAGCAAAGAACATTGTCTCAGCAGCAGGAATGCAAAGTAAAGCCTGTCCCTTAGAAAGGATAGAACCCTGATACCAGACACCTCTGTGTTCTTGGGGAATCAGGGTGCAGTATCCAGCCTGACGCATGAAAGACACCCCCCTCCCCGCCCCGCCTCTGCTTAAATCAAAACCCATCAGAGGAAGAAAACTTGCAGAGAGCAGTGAAGGGCGTTGGGAGACACACCTAGACCCCTCCTGACAAGGGTGACAAGATTATGGCCTTGGCTACACTGGCAATTCACAGCGCTGCACTTGCTGCGCTCAGGGGTGTGAAAAAACACACACACACCCCGAGCGCGAGTGCAGCGCTGTAAAGCGCCAGTGTAATCAGCGCCTGCAGCACTGCACACTCGCTCGCAGAGCTGCAAGCTATTCCCCTCGGAGAGGTGGAGTACTTGCAGCGCTGTGAGAGAGCTCTCGCAGCACTGGTGGCGCGACTACACTCGCGCTTCACAGTGCTGCTGCAGCAGCGCTGTGAATCCGCGAGTGTAGCCAAGGCCTAAGACGTCTCCATTAGCATACAGAATGGAGAGCAGAGACAACTCTAGCTTCATCTGCATGAAAGATGGGACAGGAAGACATCTCAATTTACATACAGAATGGAGAACAGAGAACCACACTGAATTCTAGGACCAGAAAAAGCAGGGAAGCACAGCATCCTGGGAATCTCTGCTCCAGATGCTAATGAACCTACGCCTGCACACACACCCATCTCAGCAGTTATCAGACCAATTCTAGTAATGAATCCTTAATTAATATCCAAATACTGAAGCAGCCTAGTTGTATTGTGAGCTCCCTGGAAGAAAACACCACCCATAGCCAAGAGTGATCAGATCCTATTGTCTAGTATAAAGAAAACCCTTGAGTCATCAGTTTACCTATAAACAAATCTAGTGTTCTCCTTTGAACCATTGTATTTTCTCTACAAAAATCCCTACTCACCCTCTAGTCAGGGTTCTGATGCTTAGATCCAAACTAGGCATCAGTTCCACTGGAACTCCATCATCTCCTCACTGATCGTGCAGGGGACTGCCTGCCTCTTGCCCTCAGGACCCTCAGCTACCACCATCATCTGGGAACCCTGACCAGTTCAAGCTTCAGGGAGCGGTGAGACCCCCTTCTTTCTCTCTCTCTCTGTGTCCTGTCTACCTTAGGTATTAGCCTTTAATCATGTATGTTATGTTGGTTTAGTCCTCCTTGTGTAGTTATCACTATTATTCAATAAATAACTTCTATGGTTAAGTTGGTTGCTTCTCTCTCTCTTGCTGAACTTTACTCGTTTGTGGTTTTAGCTTCCCCCATTCACTCTACAGCAATGCTTCTTTTACCTAAGCTAAAGATCCCTGCAGCGCCCAAAATACTGTAGGGTTTGCTCATCGAGTAGGTTACTGCCAGTACAATTGTGTTGCGGGAGTGGGGATAGGGACGTGCTGAATTTGGGACGCATAAGGGTAACAGCTTGAAAGTTCTGCTTGACCCACTCCATGGAGCCCGGGGCATATAAGGAGAGACAGCTTGAAAGTGCTGCTTCCTCCAGCCCAGTGAGTCCAGAGACATATAAGGGGTCAGCTTGACAGTGCTGATTGACCCGGTCTGCTCAGACTTGCTCTGTTAATGTACGTGTGGATGTGGGTGTGTTCATCCGGTTCTGGGGTGGGAGTAACCCAACCCTAGGGACCCTAGGTCCTGCAGGATAGCTCCATTGGGAGGGGACTTGCAGAAGGGAGAAGTAGAGCTCCATATGTAAACACAAGTGACACAAGCAGTACATTGACAGGATTACAGAACCCCCTTCCCCAGAGGAGTAACCCGAATAAATGAGCATACCCCAAAGGAATGGGCACATCTGGTAACAACCCAGGCTGTCAAAGGCCAAAGCTTTACCCAGCAAACCAGACACAGGTGTTCAAGTTGAGTTTTATTAAAACAGAATGCAGCTAGTGTACAGTTCAACAGTCGACTAGGGTTATTTCTTTGAGAGAAATGCAAATCATGTTATTTACATCACAGATCTTTAGCAAATCCATCACACGTAGCAAAGCTATATTCTGGAAGGAACAGTCCTATACTCGTAGGGGGGATAGAAAGAAGGGGACTCAAATCTCTAATTTCTATGATTTAGAAAGCCAGGAATATGTTTTGAAAGCCCTCATGTGTGAAGACACTGGAAGAGATATTGCTAGCTGGAAGCCAAGCACGTGTCGATGGCTGTCTGCTCCCTAATGAGGCATTTGTTCATGAAGACAACCGTTTTGTCAGTAGGATACAAAAATTCTATACATCATGGCAGGGACCAGAGAGATCTCTCCACCCAGCCCCCAACAGCAGATTTCACTCCCTGGTGAGCATGTCTGAACTGGTACCTTTTACAAAGATGGGACAATTAATAACTAGACAAAGAATCAGTTCTTCTGTGCATCACCAGATTCCTCTCTCTGCTCCATTTAATCCACATTTAGAATTACCAGCCCAGATGTTTGGTCTTCCTCATATACACTGAAACCTCTTCCACTGGATGTCTAGTGTTCTGTTCACTGTTCAACCACGCTATAAAGCAATGCCATTAAGATGGAGTAATCCCCACAGAGATTAATATTTCACTGGCTCCTAGGATCGATGAGTGTGGTTACCAGGTGATTGTTAGCACAGGTTTCAGTAGGGGTCTCACTGGAAATGCAGTCTCCTTGATTTGCGATGCGCAGTAACTCAAATGCATTCTACAGAGACTGGCAGTAGAGGAGAGTACACACATACTGGCTTCTAAGAAAATTCAGCAGGGAACAGATGATGCTTAAAATGAAAAATCCTCTTGGATTGACGGAGTCCCTTAACAGGCCTAGGTCTGGAACATTAGTTGCAGATCCTGTACAAATATTCTGTTCATCAGAAGTGATATGGAAATTTAAATCAAATGCTAGATTCATTAGGAATGTGCAAGAAGCCTGTATACCCCTCCCCTAGGAGATGGAGGACCCAAAGTGAGACAAAGAACACAAGATGCAGAGATTCAGCAAAGAGTGCAGCAACCAACACAACCCACCCGACCCACATTAAAATGTGCCTGGTTCTTTTAGGCTGAAGTGGGACAGCAAAATCTGAAAGCTTTGCCTTTCCTGGCCTAAGATGTTATTTACTGTGCTATTTAAAAGGACACTCTCTCAAGTAGTTTAAACCAAAAATGGTTTCACAAAACCTGGGATTAATAGGCATATTTTTAATACAGTGCCACTGTAAGCGGTTTTCTCTTTTACATTTAAACATTTCTCTGTAGTACAAGCTGCACGGTCAGTGCCTGACAGACAGGAAAGGAGACGGCTATAGTTTAAATGCAGAAAAATAAAGCAGAGAGAATATTCACTTTCTATAGTCGAGGTGTCACTAGTAATTAGTCGGTAACATTGGGATTGCAACAACTCAAACAGGCCACTGAACAGCCAGCAAATCTATTTTATATATCAAATCTATCTACTTATATGGCCCCCATTACTGGGGCATAGGAGCATCTCACCATCTTTAACATCCTCAAATCACCCCTGCGAGGTAGGGAAGTGCTATTATTCCCATTTCACAGGTGGGACACTGAGGCACAGAGAGATTAAGCTTTTTGCTTAAAGTCACACAGTCTGTAGCAGAGCAGAGCATTGAACCTAGGTCTACTAGGCAAGCACCCTAACCACTAGACCATCCTTCCTCTCATAATCAAATGGAAACTTTTGGTTACTACCCATCACAGCTTGGGGGCGGGTAGGGGAACGTCACACCAACATCCTAAAAGGGCTCCAATCCCCTGAGCCATTAAGTCTCCTTTTGTCTGTCTTTCTAGCACACACACACACACACACACCCCTTACTATCAGAATGCCTTGCCCCCAGCCCTATGGAGAGCGACGGCTGGATTCCCATCATGCAACTCTCACAGTGATATTGCCAACTTGAAAATCCCATTTCTGTCTCAAAGTTGTCCCTTATTATTGTTACAAATGACACCTAAGAACACTCCCATGTGAAAAAGATTCCAGGAAAGTGTTGGTCTTCTCAGGTTATTTCACTTTGTGCATAGTCTGTTTCACTGATTTCCTGTATAGCTGCTAGTCAGTTTCCCCGGTTTCTGTGACTCTTTCAGACAGCCACGAGAAAGACAAAAATTGTAAACACTACCATAGAAATAGGATTGAAAAACCACACAGATTGGCAAGGAGAGCTCCGGGTAGGCAAGGGTAGGGCACCAAACTGCTTTTAACTCCTATTTTGAAATCAACTCAATTTCAAACTGATGGCACCCCTTTAAATTTTGAATCCATTTGGGGGCTGGCACTTTTCACACAGACTTTGTTTTTCTTTTCTCACTTGATTTTTTTCCTCAGAGTAAAAAAAAATGAATAAAAAGTCTAGAGAGCTGTAAGAGGGAAAACAAGGTCCTTTGATCGTTTCTCCATCATCCGAGCTAGAGACATACATCTAAGACAGGGGTAGGCAACCTATGGCACGTGTGCCGAAGGCGGCACGTGAGCTGATTTTCAGTGGCACTCACACTGCCCAGGTCCTGGCCACTGGTCCGAGGGGCACTGCATTTTAATTTAATTTTAAATGAAGCTTCTTAAACGTTTTAAAATCCTTGTTTACTTTACATACAACAATAGTTTAGTTATATATTAAAGACTTATAGAAAGAGATCTTCTAAAAATGTTAAAATGTATTACTGGCACGCGAAACCTTAAATTAGAGTGAATAAATGAAGACTCGGCACAGCACTTCTGAAAGATTGCCGACCCCTGATCTAAGACATTTATGACAGTCAGAAATAAGGCTCTTTCCTCTATACGGCCACATGATCTCTGTGTCAGTAGGCTCCCCATGCCCACCAAAGTAGTCACTCAGAGGATCTGTGTGGCATGCTGAAGGGAGCAGGCTGCAGGTGGAGGGAAACATTCAGTGCTGAGTGTTTGCATGCAAGTCTTTGAGAGTCAAACTGAGCTGGTGGGGTCACAATGGTGTGACCTCCAAGCACTAAGGGCTTCATTCTGCACCACTGCAGTCAATGAGAACTTTGCCATTGATTTTGATGGGTGCAGAATTAGGTCCTAAGTGAGTGTGGGAAATGGGGTGGGAGCAGGGAATGCTGGAAACACTTTGAAGAAGTTTGCCGAAGTGGGATCTGGCTACTTTCATGGCTAGTGGCATCCATAAACGAACAGCTGTACGTAACCACAGCATCCAGTGTTGGCCATCGGTAGAGACAGCAGATACAGCTGGCCGGACCCTTGGTCTGACCTGCTTTGACAAATCTAATGTACGCTATTTGGCCTAAGTTATGGATATTGTGTTCATGGAACAGAGAGATCAATAGCCAGGCAGAATGACAGCATGTGCTGTGCAAGCTTCTTGCCAATTCTACCAATGCATCTCGATTTTGCCCTACAGCAGACCCTGGTAACCATGGCCTGGGCACCCACACAGGTCTGCACCTCAGTCCTAGCCTGCAGTGCCCCCAAGCCTCTCCTGAGCGGAGCCTGCCAATTGTGTTAAATTCGGTGGCAGTTTGTGATGTGCACAGAATGGGGATGAGGAGGAGGAGGGAGACCCTTCCAAATGAGTTTTCACTGCTGAATCTAAGCAAGGAAGTAAGCCCCTGGGCTTTACAGGTGAATGGCTGATGCACCAACCCCACTGGGCCACACACCTCTTGCTAATTCCCTGTAGGAAGCCAGCACAGATCTGCACTGTGACCTTCCTGGAATACAGATGCCTGAAAGGAGCCACCCTTGCGACATACAGCGCTCTCTAGACTGGGAAGGTGAGCAGCCTGCAGCCTGTCCATTGCCAATCCAGGCTGCTCCGGGGCACTGTTCTCTCCCACACCCTGCCCACGTGGGGGCTCACTCCGGTATGTAGTCCCTGAAGGAGTTGAAGCTGAGGCTCCGGCCGCCAGAGTTTAGGGTGGAGTTGGCTTGCATCTTTGGAATCTTTTCCATCAGCTTAGACACGGCCCTCCTCTTGAAGGAGCCCGGGGAGAAGTGCCCCTGTCTCATCAGCTCATTATACAGGGTGTTGAACACCACCACCGTCTCTTCGTAGCTGTCCCTGGTGGAGATCTCGTAGAAAGGATGCTTCAGGGCTTTGGAGAGGTTCTCGCCATCCTCACAAGACACCATCCGGTCAAACTGCAGGTCCTTCTTGTTGCCAACAATCACCACGGGCGGCTGGTCACTCCCGCCGCTCCGCTTGGGGCTCGAGTGGATGTGGTTGATGAGGAAGCACAGCCTCATGACCTCATCGAAGCTGCACCGGTCAGTCACAGAGTACACCACGGCAAAGCCGTCCCCCCACTTGATCTTCTCCTCGATCTGCAAGGAGTCTTCCTCCTAGGGAGGGGAGAACAGAAATCACAGCATCACCACCTGAGGCAGCTTTTTAATGCAATGAGCTCAAAATGTTTTACCAGCATTGGACCACCTCCTGCTTTCACTCCCACTGGGGTCAATGGTAAAACTCCACAGTGCCCTGTAATACCATTCTGGGGTATCAGTGCTGATTCGAGGCCGAAGGGCCACCAACATCACCTCTTGCAGAGTGGTCATTGGAGGCTGACCATCTGAGCACTGACCCAATGTGACCCAGCTTAGCTTGTGACATCGGATTGGCAGCAGGCCATTGTGCAGTAATAATTAATTTACAGGCAGCCACACCAGAAAGCCGCTGGGCATCTTAACAGGAAATAACTAAACATGATCACGATGCAACATGCCTCTCGCAAACAACCCTCCACAGCCGTTAGCAAATCAAAGAGTCTGTGTGTGTTCTCGGTGCCTGCGTTTACTCTAGCTCCATAGCCACATGGTCCCTCAAGCTCTATGTGTGGCTTGTGTTTTCATCCTCCCTAGTCTAGTCACAATACTGCTGCTATAGGGCTTGAGCCAAGCCCACTGACGTCACTGGAAAGACGCCCTTTCATGTCTGGGGACTTTGGGTCAGGCCCCAAGCCACCTTCCTCACCCACTGCTCTGACCACGTCGCCTTCCTCTTCCCAGCCCCTGAACTGGCTTCCTGCCTTTTACCACATCGAGTTCAAGGTCCTTGTTCTCCCCTTCAAGGTCCTGCATAATCTCACTCCCACCCACAATTCCACTGCTATTTCCTCTTCCTCTCTGCACTCCTCAAAATCACTTAGTGTTGCTGCCTCCTTGGTCTCCTTTGCCCACCCTCTGGCTCCCCCCCCCCTTCCTTTGCTCTGTATTCAGAGCAGCCTTCCACCACTGGCCAGCCACAGGCCCCCCTCTCTGTCCTTTCAACTTCACCTCTGCTGCTGCTGAGCTGTTGCCTGGCAGGGACGGGGGCTTCTCATATGTCCTGTAAAGTGCAATGTACATTTACAGTGTGCTGTTAAAAACAGCAGCAATACCCAACGGGGTCAGGAGGTTGGGTTAAAGTAGTAAGTATATCTGGGTAAATGTAGACAGGCTGGTCTTAGGTAGCCTGCCTCTGGCTACCCAAAGTGGGGTTATGTGTCCCTCAGCACAGGGGATCACTCTTCTCTTCATCTGTGGGTATTGGGTATTCCCAAACACTGCAGATAAAATGGGGCTGTGTTGTACGCAGAAAAAGAAAAGAGAATCAATGGGCAACTACGAATTATGTGGCTGAAATCCCATCAAGGGGTTCTGGTGAGGTCAGAAAGCACAAAAGCAAAGCTGGAGTCCCCCAGCGCATCCCTCTCCCATGCCCCAAGATGGAGTCACAGCCTCACCATTCAATATTTCACACATGGGAGAGAGTCCTGGATCTCTGTCTGGCATAAGTGCTGCTTTCAAATCTCTTCTTCCACTGGTGCTGGCTTCCTACGCTGTTCCAGTCAGTGCCCCTCCCTGCCACCCTGGTCTGCTGCAGTCAGATGGCCTTTGCTGGGACCGCTCAAGTGACCGTCCAGCAAGTGCCAACACTAACTGGTTAAGTCTCGTAACACAGAGATGTGCACCGACTACCTCTCAGGGCAGCTGCAGCACATTCCCAGCTGCGATCCATCTGTCCTAACGCACGCATGGGGCCAACACCACCACCACCGACTGAAAAGACAATGCTCCACCCTTGGGACCATTTCTGGTCAGTATTTTCTGACATCGATTGCCCATTAAGCGGTGACCGTGACCGTACCTGTCCTGCTGTGTCGAGAATCTCAAAGTGCACCATCTCCCCATCGATGACAGCCGTGTGTCTATAAATCATTTCTGTAGGAAACAAAGATGCATGAGAACTCCCTGATCCCTGCACAGAGCATGAGTGGATTCCACTCCGCACAGTCAGGTGAAGAGCTAAATGAGAAGGCACAGATGACACAAAAGGGGGACTCAGAAATTCTCTGCTCACTGAAAAGAGTCATCAGCCTGCCCATGACACAGTAACTGCTTGACACACCAAACTGAACAGGCAGACTCTGAGCCCACTCTTGGTGCCCCCGAAGCTAATGGGGACTTTGCCAGTGACTTCAAAAGGGAACAGGGTCAGGACCTCTCCTAAAGAAAACACTGTCAGAGCGCAGCCTTCTCAGTAAAGAAAACATGACACACAGAAGTGAACAGTGCAAAAATCTGCCATCTTTCCTTCCACACATGGTTCTCATATCAAACGCCCAAACCGCCCCGGAGTTTAGCATAAGCAGGTTCTGACAAGTCTTATTAGTTCATCTTCACCCTCTGTTGTCTGAGATCTAGAAGGTGATAACAGAGCGTGTTGGGTCAGAGGAAGGGACTTGCATATCCTGTACAATCTTTTTATACATAAATCTGTTTGTGTGGCATGTGTTTTGACAACACTTTCCTAGCTCCTCTTCCTATTTGTCAAAGAAATCTGTGTTTTAAAGACTGTTTTCTCTCTTCCAACCCACCTTTGCCCCCAACCCTTCGCCTCGTCCTGCGGGGAAGTCAAAAGGCTAGATTTCTGTTGTCACAGCTAATTCCGTGACAACCAACTGTAATGCCACACAAACAGGACAGTGATGCCACTACAGGATCAAGCAGCCCTGGCACTTAAGGGACAAAAGCTCTTATTCAACAAACACAGGTATCTTCAGTAATAGCCATGGGAGCACAGAAGCATCTCATTCAAATCTCATTCCTTTATGCCCACCTGTCAATGCCCTCGCCCCCAAAAGCCCTGACTACATTAGAGAGTAATATCAGTGTGTGTATATAATCCAATTGATCTAACTCCTATTGCGTTTGTCTACAATGTAAGCGCAGCACTGTTGGAAGGTTTTGCCTTACATCCAGAGTGGCACTGTTTTGTATTGGTTGTGATATGCCACCTTCTGGGTATGGGTCCCAGAGTTCCCGGCACTGCTCCCTGGTGTGCTGCATTCTGGGTATTTTTTCTGCAAGGACTGGTGCAGCTTGGGATCGCAGTGGGAGAGCTATCTGCACTGAATTTTTTTCCATTTTCAGCAAATGGAAAGTTGAACCATCCATGTGAGATTCCTGTGGTGCTTCTAAGTCCTCTGGAGATGGATCCCATCTGCCCCAAACTAGCCCCACACGTGGCCCTGGCCTCATATGCAAGGCCATTGAGCCAGGGACACAGACAAGGAAGTAAAGAAAAAAATCCAAGCCACATCAGCAGACTTTGTGCCATTGGCAATGCAAGGGTGGGAGAGACAGCAGTGATCAGTGGTTACAGACTGCTAGGAACAAAAGGAAGAGAATGAGGGCGATTTCATTGCCAACAAAGAGGGACTTAAAAGCTATCAGAGTCCTTTCAAGTTATTTTTAAAAATAATTAATTTTAATACTGCTGTTCAGCCCCACTGGCGCTGCTAATCCACACCCTCTAGCTTGCCTACATTCCGGCTCATATTACACATAAATAGGATAGGAGGAGATCTTGCTTTTCTAAACAAGAGATAAAAGTTGCACTGATGCTTGTATCTGTACTGGTTTTTCGACATAAAATATGGAGTGAAATGCTTAAAGCCTCACTAATATCTCCAGGAAATAAATCCCACAACATCTTGCTTAGCAACAACTCGGGGGGGAGGGAAGGGGAAGAGGGAGGGAGAGAGAGAGAGATCTCCAGGATTTCTCTTCCCCATTCTTTATTAATAGAAATAGGTGTATGAAAACAGGATATTTGCCCCTCCAGAGTCTATATCTTCTTGCTTCTGATTCCAAGAGACAGCATGGTCCAGTGGATGGATCACAGGGTGGACTCAGGAACACAAGTGTCATGGGAGCTGCTGGATACTTGGGACTTTTGAAAATCAGGCTCTTACTTGTGAGACTACAGATTTAGGGGTCTACCTTTAGGTGCCAAGTTTTGAAAAGCTTGGCTTTGAATGCTATTCCTGCTTCTGCCATTCATCATTGGGATAATACTTGCCTACGTACCTTGTGACAGGGTGTTGTGGACGTTAATTAATGTCTGTCAAGTGCTATCAAGGCTGAGCATTATTTCCCATTTGTTGGTGTCATTTTCTGGTTTGTGACATCGCAACTGTTGAGTCTTTGACCCTGCCCCAGTGACTGTAACCTTTTCCTCTGGCTGCCCAAGTCTGTTCACACAGCTGCTAAAGCCAGCTTCCCTCCCAGCCCACCTGCTCCTGTCCCTGAATCCCTCCATTGGTTCCGCACAAAACTCCACTTCATCCTCACCTTTAAGCTTTGTTAAATCTCACCCCCCACTTACACCTCTGCTCCCAATCCCCCCAGGTTCCGGTGTTCTTCCCAGTCCTCCTCATTTCCCTTTCTCCCCTATTCCTTTCTCTAAGTCTCAGACTTTCAGGTACACTGACCCCCTCCTGCCCAGTTTCTCCTGTCTTATTTGGATTGTAAGCTCATTGGGGCAGGGAACCAGCCACATTTTCCGCAGCACCAGGTATATTTACGGCACTGTTTAAATATTTGGTAACGTTACAGAGAGCAACTCCAAGCAAGGGAATAAGCAGCAGGCAGAGGGGAATTCCCAAAGGAAAACAAATTTACTTTTGTACTAAACATCTCTAGTCTTAACAAATGTGGGAAGCAAACTCAAGAAAGTACAGGACGGACAGGGAATTAGCAGGGTTGTTTGATCTGAGTTTTCCACTAGGGATCAGCCATTTCTTCAATGAAATGCAGCAAGGCTGAGAAATTTCCAGGACACCCCCCACCCACCAAAAAACCCCACACTTGCACATGAAAACACTGTCCAGTGAATAACATGGACTAGGCATAATGACCTACATTTACAGTGACTAGTGGTTTTTGGGTGCCCAACCTGACACACCATTCAGTGGGCCTGATTTTCAGAAGGAGGGTGCTCAGATTGGACACACCCAAATATGATGGCATTGGAAATCTCTCGGCCCTTTTGGCTCTGTGCGCCGAAAGCCTCTCTTCCCAAAAAACAACCCTGAGGCCAAACTGCTTCCGGATTACTAAGCTTATATTTAATAGAGCAGTTACTATTCTTTGTACAGCATCTAGCGCGATGGAGTCCCTCAGCCTCACCGTAACACAAATAATAATAAAATAAATAATAATAATAATATTAAATACTTGCTTACCTAGAGTAGGGTCATAATCCCCAATGAATCTCTTGGTGATGAATCTCACAGTTAGAGCTGCATTGGAGAAAAACAAAACAACCCCCCCCTTAAAAGTCAGTTGTGATCAACAAAGCAAACTCAGTAAAACACTGATTAACTGAGACAGGAGGGCTCTGATGAGTTTGCTCCTCTCTGGAGTGAGGACACCCTCCAATCCGGAGCACAGGCTGATGGCGGCATGTCCTGCTGGGCGCTGTACAGGCAGTGGGAGGAGGTTTTTGATCCCAACCAGGTATACTAGTACCTAGGTTGTGAGCCAGTCAGGATCTCTGAAGAAGCTACTCCAAAGCGTAACCACGAGCATCAGTAAACATTGTGTAACAAACAAATAGAAAACGAAGTCTCTCTCCCGCACCTGGCAATGCTGCCACCTGAAAAGCTATGGGGCAGGGGAGAGCATATTAAATGGCAGATTGGCCAAGTCCTACTTCCAGTATGCTGGGAGTTTGAAGGCTGAAAACTGTAAGACTTACAGTAGACAGACTGGAAAGGATCTGAGGGTAACTTTACATTGACCAGCAAGCAGTTCTCTGCCCAAATCCAAAGTCGGGACTTGCCAGTGTGTGAACAGAAGAGCAGAGACAGCCTGAGTGGGCCTCTCTGCACCCTGATTACCAGAGGAACTAACTAGAACTAAGAGGTAGCCTAGCTGCTTCCAACAGAGAAGTTCACAATATAGCCAACAGTCTGTTCTCCTGAGTGGTGGATGAGAACTGGGTCGGCATTGCCCAAAGTAGTTTTTCTACAGGAGCCGCTTTACAAACACAGATCCCCAGAGCAGAGGTCAGATGTCTTTCTAAAGGATATGCTCTAGTTCAATCGCAGATTGCTGGGCTGAATGCAGGAGTCCCTGGGTATAATTCCATAGCTCGTGCAATTCAGAAAGTCAGATTGGATGATCATAACAGTCTTTTCTGGCCTTAAAAATCTATTGAAAGTATCTAGCCACACAGCAACACAGATGGACTAAATTCTGGCCTAACTTACACTAGGGTTACCATATTTAACCAATTAAAAAAGAGGACCCTCCACGGGGCCCTGGCCCCGCCCATTTCCCAGCCCCAGCCCCGCCCCAACTCCACCCCTTTCCCAGCCCTAACTCCGCCCCCTCCTCCCTCCCACTCCCAGCCACGCAAAAAGTGCTGCCCGAGCACTACCGGCTTCACGGTTTGCCGGGCAGTCCCCCAGACCCTGCACCCCGGCCGGCGCTTCCCCAGCGCAGCTGGAGCCCGGGAGGGGAAGCACCCAGCCGGGGGCGCAGGGTCTGGAGGCTGCCCGGCAAACCGTGAAGCCGGTAGCGCTTGGGCTTCTGGCAGCCCCTATGCCTCCGGACCCTGCGCCCCCGGCCGGGCACTTCCCCTCCCGGGCTCCGGCGGCGCAGGGTCCGGAGGCATGGGGGCTGCCCAAAGCCCGTAG
>NC_048301.1:113085230-113133460 GCF_013100865.1 Trachemys scripta elegans
GCCCAAAGCCCGTAGCGCTCGGCTCTTAAACAGAGCCGAAGAGTCGTGGAGGAGCAGAGCCGCCGCGGCCGGAGGCTCTGCTCCTCCCCTGACTCTTCAGCTCTGTTTAAGAGCCGAGCTGCCCGAGCGCTACCGGCTTCGGGCAGCCCCCTTGCCTCCGGACCCTGCGCCGCCGGAGTCTGGGAGGGGAAGTGCCCGGCCGACGGCTGGGGTCCGGAGGCAAGGGGGCTGCCTGAAGCCCATAGCACTCGGGCAGCTTGGCTCTTAAACAGAGCCGAAGAGTCAGGGGAGGCCTCTGGCCGCGGGAGGGGAAGTGCCCGGCCGGCATTTTCCCGGACATGTTCGGCTTTTTGGCAATTCCCCCCAGACGGGGGTTTGATTGCCGAAAAGCCGGACATGTCCGGGAAAAAACGGATGTATGGTAACCCTACTTACACCCTGGGCAATCCTATTGATTTCAGTCAGAAATGTATTTATGGGGTGCTTCATAGTGCTTCTCTTAACCCTTGCATTTGTGCACAAATATTTCCCTCACGCCCAGATGCAATATCAACAGAAAATGAACCTGAGTCAATATACAGCAGTACAGTGGCATTTGACAAGTTCCCTAAGAGCAGAGAGATCACAGAGACCCAGAGCTTTTGCTTGTCAGCAATTTCACATGCTTCCTATTTCAACACCCGGTCCAATAGTGCATGTCACATTTTAAAATAACATTTCATAGCTAACCCTGAGGAGTCACATTGATTTCAATGGAGAGAGGTTTTCACCCACAGATTTTTAAGACCAGAACAGACCATTACGAGCAATCTAGTTGACCTCTTGCATAACACAGAATTTCACACAAAAACTCCTGCCCTGAATCTTATACTTTACGACTGAACAAGAGCATATAATGTAGAAGTAGTCAGAGACTATTCTGGTGAGCACTGTAAAATACAGGTCATCATAATCCAATATGCTTTTCTGTATGTGTGATACTTGCAAACAGTGCTTTGTGGCCCCGATCCTGCGTGTGCTTAACTTTATACACAGTGAGTAGCAAGTGACTTCAGTGGGGCTATTTACTGCGCATGAAGTGCAGCATGTGCGTACGCTTTGGCAGGACAGAGGGATCTTGATGTATCACATCAGCCTAGATGACATAACTGTGCAGATATCCCGCCCTTCCTGGATCAATCTGATGAATTTCCAGTACTGTTTTATTGAACATTTTATTCTCAAGTTAAAAATATCAAACGCAAATTGTATCATCCTGTATATTCACATTCAATAGGTCAAAGGCTCAGCACCACAATAGTTGTAAAATGAGACAAGTGCCACCACATTTGTATTGGATTTCAGAAATTAGAGGAGCTTGGCAAACAAAGAGGGGAAGATAGTTCAAAGCTAGGTTCTACCTATACTCGGCAGTAACCTTTTAAAATGAGACGTACAACAAAACGACTATTAAAGAATATTTACGTTTGAGAACATAGTGGAGGGTGGGGAAGAGCAAGACAGAAGGGCCAATACAAGGAACAGCTTGAAATGTGGCCCAGACCCTTTCTCCTCACTCTCTTGTTTGCTGTCACTTACCCCTCACATGCCACACGTATGCTGCATTTATGCCTGGGAAAGTCTATCCCCGGCACAGGGCAGGGATGTTGCTTTAGCGTGACCCTTCCCTACCTAGGCTTCAGAGGCCAAGCTCCAGCGCGAGCTGCAACTTCAAAGCTCTATCTGCACAGCTTTCTTTAGAGCACCAACCCCAACCCCGCTAGCCCGAGCCTGTGGACTCAGGCTCGGAGGCTTGCTCCTGCCCACCCCAAAATGCTACATAGGCCCCCAGGGGGAGTTTGCTTTAGCCCTTCACAAATAACTGGATGGTGGTTGTGAAAATGTCTTTTTTCCCTTTTGTATTTCCCAATCAGGCAGGCCCGGAAGCAGTAACAGAGATCAAATCGTTCAGTCAAGGGCGTTGGGTGGGAACAGCCACAGAAGAGGAATGTACACAATTAAACCATTCTATCCAAGCATCCAATCTCCCTGCAACAGGGGGGCAGGAGGCCCAAATCCTTTGTGTCCAATTTAATGCTCAATTGAACCAGGACAAAGCCTAATGCTGGAGCGCTGGGCCAGTAGTTCCATCCTAACACTGCATCTGCCTAGTGCTTAATTTGTAATGAAAGAGGTGCCAGGGCTCAAGCAATTTTTTTATATTCATAACTGATGCAGCAAGCCCGGAGGTGCCTGGCTATGAACTGCCAAGCCCAGAGGTGCCTGGGCTCAGCCCTGACAAGCCCCGGCACAAATTAAGCATTGCATATGCCCCTTTCTCCCTTCCTCTGCCATGGAGAAGTACTGGCTTGTGATGTATCTTCTGCATTCGCTCTGAGCAAGCCAGACTAACCCCAAAGCAGCCTCGAGAAAGGAACAATCCTCGAGGGAGGCCACCCAAGTGAAATGACAGGTTTGTAAAGGTGAAGTACAGCGGGCTGGGAACTAAATAAATGCCTCTTCAGAGTTGGCTGCAATGGGTTACTAGGTGACAAGGCTAGTCTCCGGGTGAGGCAGATGTCCTCTGGAGATTCCTAGAGAAATGCCCTCTCCAGCCGTGGGGAGAACCAGACCCTTGCTCACCTGCTTACACGGATCGAGGAGGCTCAGTTGGCTACAGTCCAGGAGCATTCGGGAAGGAGGAAGAAAGGCTCTTTGTAAAAAGTGAGCAATTGCAGTGCTGAAGTCCTGGAGAGTCAAACTCTGCCTTTTGCCATAGAACAGGGGCAGGGGCAGCAGCTGAGGTTCAAGAAGTATTGACTTACTACTAGCCGTGCAAATACAGAGTTCAGCACAGAAACACACCAGACAGCCAGAGGCAGAAGGTATAGAAAGTTAAGTGGGACACTAAAGACTCACTCCATCTGGGAAAGGATAATTACCAGGGCACTAAGGTCAAGAATGTAGGTGGTGTTGTGGACACAGGCAGCCATGCAGAGGTGGTGGGTGGGGTCTTGTTGGTGAAAGAAGGCGGCGGTTAAAGCACGGATGGAGCAGAAACTGTGTGCTCCAGCCATTAGGGAATACAGTTAGACAGATTTCCCACGGTGAAAGAGCCACATGAATCAGGAATTATGGGTCACTGAACCAGAAAAAACAATGTGGCTGGGAAGTGACTGAGCAAACACAAAAAGGATTTTTAAAGGGCCCTGATTCTACCTTGTCTAGATTCAGAGAGAAATAAGGGTCTGCTCCTATACTATTCAATGGCAACACTCCCATTGGTTTCAATGGAACAGGAGCGTACCCTAAAAGTTGGACACACATCATACCGCGCTCAGAACACCAACAACATTCCAGCTGATAAGGAAGGAGCCATGCTGGAGCTCTTGGGAGGGAAAAGGGTTTCACTTTATCCAGGGATGAGAAATGGACTCCTGCTTTGAAACAATAAAGTGCACTAGATGCAGCAAGATGCAGTGGTTCGCAACCTTTTCTGAGACCACTGCACTAGGGAACTTTTAGTGAGTAGCAGCAGGGTCAACATGGACACAATGCGCAGCCGGTTAGTGCAACATAGATTTGCACCCCAGGTTGCCATGAATTGACCGTTCGTTTAGACAAGCCCTTATTCTATCAGTCCATTTTACTTTGAATACTCTATGCAGACACCTGCATTAAAAAGTTGTTCAGGTTGCATTGGATGGACCTATTATTTTTCCAGGACTCTAGTCCATATATCAGGACACTTAGGAAGTTGCTTCTAAAGATCTTAGTTAAGTATTTTTGCAAATCACACTGGACTTCCATACTATAGGGCAATGTTTCCCAAACTTGGGATGCCGCTTGTGTAGGGAAAGCCCCTGGCGGGCCGGGCTGGTTTGTTTACCTGCTGCATCCGCAGGTCCGGCCAATCACGGCTCCCACTGACCGCGGTTTGCTGCTCCAGGACAATGGGAGCTGCTGGAAGCGGCGCGGGCCAAGGGACGTGCTGGCCGCCGCTTCCAGCAGCTCCCATTGGCCTAGAAATAAAGTACTTGCTTTACCTATTCTGGACTTTACATCAAACACAATCACCAGTATTGTGTATGAGGCTACCCAGATAAATAAATTTCTTAACAGTTTTCCAAGCAGATAAAATAATTGGTAGGTAAATTAATTTTCATAATTTCGGTCTTCGATTTATTGATAAGACACATTTTCTTGGCAGGATTTGCAAGATCATTTCTCTTTTGCTACTAGGGTTTCCACCTTCCACAAAAAAGCGGGACATCCAAACCATTTCATCCAGGGCAGTTACCTCAAATGAGGGACAATCCTGGAAAAACTGGGACAGGTGACAACACAACTTATAGATTTCCCAGGAAAACTACCTCAAAAGAGGGATGATTCTGGGAAAGCCTGGACAGGTGGCAATCCTATTTGCTGCATATCTTCAATTATTTTATTTATAAGACAGATACAATCTGCCAAGTCTACAACTCAAATCTCACCACCTATCCATGCAATGCCTGTTTCCATACTGAGAGTCTATCACATCACAAAATCAATAGTGACTCCAAACCAGATGGCGGATAAGATGCAATGTCACCTTACACCAGCGTGAACTGTAAACCAGCCTGTTAGTTCCTGATATATCTTTACTACGCAGTAAGTGTTCTGATACACATTTTTAATAATTTTAACAACACAAGTTTATGGAGTCCCCAGAAAAGTTTTCTTTATTAAATAATAAGGGGAAAAAAATCCAAGGAGTCTTACAGGTCTCTAGTTTCATTTTCCCTGTGTTGTAATTATTGACGAGAGACACAATACGCAGAAATACATTGTAGCTTATAAAACTGCCCAACAGGGCTCGCTAAGAGCTGGATCCTGCAGCGGGTATTTATTTTCATCTTTAAGGACATTATTGATTTGTCAGAGAAAGGGTAAGACAGCGGAACAAATCAAACCTGATTCCTAGGAAGCACCTGATACTGTAGCACGCTCTAGGCAGTCTCCCAAAGCTGCAACACACGGTACTTTATTAAGACGGAGAACCAATTAAACTGATTAAAAATTGGCTTGGGTACAAGAGCACAACAGACGTTGCCAATACAAGGAAGTGGATGAGGGCAGAGAGGCGTGACAACATTAAGATCTTTTTTGTTCATCTTGTACATAAGTGACCTTTCAGAGAGCGGGGTTTAAAAAGTGGGCATGGTCACACTTTATATTAAGGTTCCATTTATAAAAGCTTAATAAATTATTCACAGATGTTTTAATAAATCGTTAACTGATTGCTATAGAAACCAATAGGTTGCTTGTAATGACACTTTACAACCATCTATAATGCCACCTACCAATGTGCATATAGCTCTCTATATCACGTTACTCAAGTCTGCTGCAACATGCTTCTGACATCTCTTAATCACTTATGAATCCTTTATAAATAGAACCTTCATGTGAAATATGACTGTGATTACACTGGCTAGTGTCAAAATTAGACAGCAGAAGATACGCAGCAGGGGGAGAGGGGGAAGCAAACACTCATTAAAGGATTTGGATATTCTGGATTTATAAGTTTTTACAGGTGACTTATGTCATTCAATATCCAAACCTCTAAACTAACAGATAAGCCTGAACCAAAGCTGCTCAACTTTGATGCTATTTGGATCCAGATGCAGCTGATCCCTGCCACCCTTCCTGCAATGGCTTTGACAGGGCCGGCTCTAGGATTTTTGCCGCCCAAAGCAAAAACAATTTTGGCCGCCCCGCCCCCGCCCCATTCTTTAATTACCCCACCCCCGGCCCCGCCTCAACTCCGCCCCTTCCCCAAATCCCCAGCCCTGCCTCCTCCCCCCAGGCTTTCAAGCCTAGGAGGGAGGGGGAGAAGCGGCGCCCGCGGCGCGGCCACTTGGAGTCTCCCCCCGCAGGTTTGAGAGCCTGGGAGGGAGGGCGAGTAGCGGCGCGCGAATCAGCCGTTTCGCGCACCATGGCAGCAGCAGCAGCGGAGGTGAGCTAGGGCGGCCGGGGCACATTTTTAGGGGCGGCATTCTGGCGCCGGCCATGCCGCCCCTAAAAATGTGCTGCCCCAAGCACCAGCTTGTTTTGCTGGTGCCTAGAGCCGGCCCTGGTCTTTTAACATGGTTTTGTCCTGGTCACAGTGTTTTGCTGCTAGCACTGACACCTGTTGAGGATTTCCAGTCAACCACATCAAAGGATTGGCAGTTAAATTATTTTCAAGGAGTGGGTTACTTTCCTTCTGCAAAGGTACTTTTCGCCATCTTTCAAGATTTTAATTGCTACTGCATGTGGAAGGGATTCACAGGGAGTGTCCCTGATAGCTCTCTAAACCTGACCTCTAATTTAACTATCTGATTCCAAAAGGATCATTAACAGGACAATGCTGTCAAGTTACAAATCAGACTGCGGGAGAGGAGACGTGGAGCAGAGCTGATCAGAGCAGCACTTCAGATGATTGAAACCAAGGGGATTTAAAAAAAAAAGAATCGAATTCATTTTTCATTTGCAGCATTGTACCCATGTTGATCCCAGGATATGAGAGACAAGGTGGGTGAGGTAATATCTTTTATTGGACCAGTTTCTGTTGGTGAACGAGACAAGCTTTTGAGCTATATAGGGCCGATGAAGAGCTCTGTGCAGCTTGAAAAGTCATCTCGTTCACCAACAGAAGCTGGTGCAATAAAAGATATAGCTTCACCCACCTTGTCTCTGGAATTCATTTTTCCTCATTTGTGGTGCCTGTTTAGCTTTTACATCTTTTTCAGTTTGGATAATGAAAACTACTCACTCTGGTTTTCATGCACTAACACAATGCGCCAATGTGCGAGTTAAAAACAATCCGGGGGAACGTTTAAATCAAAACAAGAGAGGAAAGCACGGGACTCAGAGCCCTGGCTTCAAATCCCAGCACTGCTTTATTTCCTCTATGACCTAGGGCAAGTCACTGAGTCTGTGCCTCAGTTCCTTATCTGCAAAATGGGGATAATATTTCTTTTGTCTGTCTTGCCCATTTTTAGATTATAAAATATTCAGGGCATGGACGGTCTCTCAGTACAGCACCTAGTACAACAAGGCCTAGATCTCAGCTGGGCCCTCAAAATGCTTCTGTAATACAAAAGTAAATAAATAAATAAATAAATAAATAGTCTGCCTGAGCTGTCAAACATTTCTATGTCTTAACTCCCAAACACAGGGCAGTAGGTGATCTTACTTGTCGGTGAATACTGGGATATAAATATAACTGTGGAGCTCTGCTAATATACTAGAACTGTGAAAGCTGAGAGTTGAACAATGGCATAGTCCAAAGTATGAATCAAGCACCAGAATTCACCTTCCAATAAGTATGAAATTCCGTCAGACTTCTAAGATTTGGCTTTGTTCAAGCAATGTTTCAAAATAACTATTCAAAGGCAAGCAATGGGAGACACTTCTCCCCTCACCCCCATGCCTACACTCTTTAGGGATGCTACCCAGCTAATTACTCACTCTTGTGACCTGTATTTTAAAGCTAAAAAGTAATCCAGATGTTAGTATCATTGTGGAGACTGACTTACTTTAACATGCTATGGCAATAGCACAGTGTACAGACAAAAGCATCAGGAGTGAAGTCTAGACTTCACAGGGGATTTCAACCTCTGGTGTAGCTGAACTGACACAGAGCCATAATGTAAACATGCAAAGCCACTAGAAGCCATAATTTGCACCAATACAGTTCACTCCCTACTTGAAACTGAGCTAAGCTGCATCACTGCAAATCGTGGTTTATAGGCGCAGCACTGGCTGTCTGCACTGGAAAGGTATGTCTACACTGCCGTTGTGAGCAAGTCTCCTAGCCTGGGCAGACAGGCTTGTGTTAGTGAGCTTCGTGCAATCATGCTAGGAAAAGCAGTGTGGACGCTGCAGCACCAGCAGAGGCCTGCACTAGTCACCAGGGCTTGGCCCCAGCGGCAGGGTGGGTCCAAGCTCGGATAGTTAGTCCAAGCCTCCGCCAATGCCACAACCTCCACGCAGCTATTTTTACCATGTTTGTGCAAGCCTCAAGCCTGTGTACTCAGGCTGAGAGGTTCACTCCCGGCTGCAGTGTAGACATAATCTTGGTTTGCACTGCTGCTGCTAGGCAGGTGGCTGGCCAGTGATGGCTGCAATCAGGGCAAATCCTCAGTGCAGACAAGGCCAAAAGCCATTAACCTTTCAAGTGCATTAGTCCACTTTGAGCTTTTAAAATAAACAAAAAAATAAAATAAAACTCCACGGTCATTTTATAGATGGAAATCATTCTTTCTAGGATCAATTAAATTGGAAAACAGGAATCACCACCTTAATTATAACAAGGGGTGGCCTGAAATTCCCTGGCATCTGGTTAATCAAAACGTGTTCTCTCTGCAATACTTTTCTCGTATGTTATGGCTGATGAGTTATTAAAATGCATGAGAGAACCATATATGTTCAGCTTCGAGGTTATGATATTGACTAGCTGTTGGTTTGCGGGGTTTTCATACCAGCATTCTTCTGCATGAAACACAGTTCATGTGACTGTATCATTTACTGCTCCATCTGCTCTTCCCACTTCCAATTACTCAGTCCTGGCCAGGATACCACACGTAGGTCCTGATTCTACAAGCAGCTGGGCGCAGGAGGATCCCTGCACCTACGCGGAGTCCCAGCAGGCTCTGCCCACATGAAACTTGTGAGTTCAGGGCTTTTGACACTTAACACACCCATGTCAGAGCCATATTCAGGTGCTGTCTTTGTTGCAACTGTACCCCATACTAGGAGCTGCTGGCAGAATGTTTTCCTATGAGGGGTTCCCTCCAATTTGGTATTCATTCCTTTTCCTGGCTAAAATAGCCTATGGTGTTGACTTTTGAAATCTGCTGCAAAATCTGTCTATCTAGGAAGGTGTATGGGTGTGAGTATTTATTTGGTGGGAGAGGTTAAGATTTTACAGGAGCTGAAATGGAGGTGGTGTGATTTGCCTTCTTTTCTCTGTTGCTTTGCAACTGCTGTTGGGTTTTTGTTTCTTGCCTTAGTTGGATTGCATTTTTAATTCTCTTTCCATAGCCCCTAGAGCCTGGGCTTGGTGATCTTTTCATGTTTATATGCCAAATTAAAAAAAAAAAAAAAAAAAAAATCATAAACCTAAGTTAAAATGCTTAAGTTAAAATGTTAACTTCAAGCGTTTATTTCATTTCCTTTTAAACAACAAAAAAATGTGATTTTTCATTGACATGAAAGGAAGGAATTCACCAGTTTACAAAGAAATACATTCAATGGAAATGCACAACTAACAGAGCATCTGTTGCCAGTCTGTGTTGTGAACCAGACAGGGATACTATATCTGTAGATAGGTTTCAGAGTGGTAGCCATGTTAGTCTGTATCAGCAAAAAGAACGAGGAGTCCTTGTGGGACCTTAGAGACTAACAAATTTATTTGAGCATAAGCTTTCGTGGGCTACAGCCCACTTCATCGGATGCATAAGTATTTCTGGAATGGGCAAATAAATGGTGGGGAAGTGTTCTTTAAAACTTGCCATCTCTCTCCCCCACCCCCAAATGACCACAATACTTTCCTGGAGTTTACTGTGGAAATTTGCATTTCAACCACCAACACCACTGACCCCTAGTAACAGAGATAAAGTATGACTGTAACAGAGTAAACTTGTATCTCCCATTATTAGTAGTATTACAGAAGCCCCTACAGCAGGGGTAGGCAAACTATGGCCTGTGGGCCAGATTCAGCCCAAGAGCTGTTTTAAGCCGGCCCACAAGCCGCACCATGCAGCTCGGCCCCGCTCCAGCCAGGGCACTGGGTCGGGGGCCGGACCACGTGGCTCAGCCCCGCCCCGGCGCTCCAGCTGGGGCGCAGGGTCAAGGGCTGCACCACACCGCTCCTGAAAGCCAGCTCCAGCTCCTACACGCTCCAATGGCCCCCTCCGGCGCTCCAATGGGAGCTGCAGGGGCAGTCTCTGTGGACAGGGCAGCGTGCAGAGCTGCCTGGCTATGACTCTGTGTAGGAGCCGGAGAGGGAACATGTCGCTGCTTCCGGGAGCTGCTTGAGGTAAGCGCTGCTCAGAGCCTGCACCCCTGAGCCTCTCCACACGCCCCAACACCCTGCCCAAGCCCTGATCCCCCTCCTTCTCTCCAAACCCCTCAATTGCAGCCCGGAGCACCCTCCTGCACCCCAAATCTCTCATCCACAGCCCCACCCCAGAGCCCGCACCCAACCCCAATTTTGTGAACATTCATGGCCCGCCATACAATTTCTATTCCCCAATGTGGCCCTTGGGCCAAAAAGTTTGCCCACCCCTGCTGTACAGGATCTCAGCCCATTGTGCTAGGTGCTGTACAAACACATAGAAGATGGTCTTTGCTGCCCCACCACCCCAAAATAGTTTACAGTCTAAACAGACAAGACGGACAGATGTGGGTGGAGGAAAGCGAGTGACTTATTTAAAGTCACAGCAGTTCAGCGATAGAACAAGGATTAGAAGAACCCAGGTCCCTGACTCCCAGACCAGTGCTCTATCTATTAGACCACACTGCCTTTCAGTTCACAAACCTACCCAAACTTCAGCTTTAAAAAAGTCACTTAAAAGTGCAGCGTAAGTCATTCAACTTTTACCCCCCCCCCCAAACTTATAACTAAAGGATGTTAATAGCTTGCTTGCTTGAATTTACAAAATACAGGCAGGAAATTCAGAGTAACTGATGGAGTTTAAACCTGGCATTTACATTGTTTTCCCCAAAAGTGGCTTTCATATGGCTAGAAGATATAGGACACTGACTGAAAAGTCTAAGCCCAGCTGATCTTCAAGGAACATTTCTGCAGGTGGGTGGTGACATGAGCCAAAAATCCTTTGGGTACGATTCCCAGAAGCACTGAGCCCCCCGCAACTCCAACTGGAGTCAGTGGAAGCTCAACACCTCCACCTATGAGAACTCTTGTGTTTATTGCCTCCAGACCAGCAATCTCCAGTCCACTGTCCTTTGCAAAGGCCGATTTTAGAAGTCAGGACTACCTGCCTACCCCCTTACAGAGCCCGTTTCTTTTCCTGTTTCGAACGGCAATGGGAAGCATCTGATCGGCAACATTTCAGGCGTGGGGTAAGTGATCTATTCACGCCCGCAGCGCACGTGTCTGCAGGGAAGCCCATAACACACCTGCTGGGCTGGGGCTTTGGCGGGAAGGTGTTGTGTAAAACACGAAGGGTGGGGTTACAAAGTGCACCCACTTGGCAAACCTGACAGCACCGGGGTGGGGAAATCTCTGCTGGGGCGCCAGGGGGAGCCTGACTGCCCAGAGCCCCCGGAGGCGCTGATCTAAAGCCCGTGTCCGGCATCTCGGTCTATGCAGCCTCGCAGGCAGGGCGCTCGCGGCTGGACACAGTCAGCCCGGGGTGGACACGGACAGCCTGAGCCGTTCCCCCGCCTGCTTCTCGATTCCGCCGTCCGGCAAAGCCGGGAGGAAGCGGGGAAGTTGCCTGGCGAGGCGGCTGGGGCTGCCCTGCAGGGCGGGGGGGTCAGAGGCCCCCGGGCGCACGACGGGCAGGGTCCCTACCTGTTTTGCCCACGGCGCCCTGTCCCAGCACCACCAGCCGCAGGGTCCGGGCTTGGCTCAGGCTCACGGAGCGCCGCAGGGGCCGCGAGAAGCTCATGCTGCCGCCTGCCGCCGCGGAAGGGACTCAGGGCGCTGCCCGCTCCATGCTCCACGGCCACCGCGCTCCGGCTCCGGCTTGCTCCAATCTGGCTCCCGAGCACCCACAGTCTGCAACAGGGGAGAAGAGAGCTCCGCCCAGGAGGGACGGGCCGGCCGCCAGCGCCCCCGACTCCTCCCGGGCTCCCAGCCCGTCAGCGCCAGAGCAGAGCTAGTGCAGCTCCCCAATCCCCAGGGGTCGTGATCTCCCCTCTTCCCCGCCGCTCCCCAATTCCCAGGGGGTGGGACCTCCCCTCTCCTCCGCCGGTCCCCAATCCCTAGGGGCCAGGATCTCCCCTCTCCCCCATCGGTCGGGCTCTCCACTCTCCCTAGCCACTCCCCAATCCCCAGGGGGCCGTGATCTCCCCTTGTGACAGGTTTCGGTCAGAGACACCCCCTTGGGACTGCTGCCTGATGTGCTGAGACTAACTCTGAGCCAGTTTTCCCTAGCAGCTTGGGACTTCAGAACCCTGCCAGTCTGCTCCAACACAGACCCAGGGTCTGACCCACCTTCCCCAAAGCTGCAGAATTAACTGAAAACAGTTTAAGGAGTGCTCCTGTCTCTAGTATCCAGACACCCAGTTCCCAATGGGATCCAAACCCCAAATAAATCCCTTCCCAAGGCAGGAAGCTTTTGTATCTCAGAGTCCCAACCCCTCTTTCTAAATGGAAAAGCACCAGGTTAAAGATGGTTTCCAGTACCAGGTGAGATGGTCACATGTCCTGTGAGACCCCAAGCCATCTTTCTTCCTGGCCTGACTCACAGGAAGGCTTGCAAGTAAAACAGAGCCATCTACAGTCAATTATCCTAGTTGATGGGAGCCATCAAGATTCTAAACCACCATTAATGGCCCACAATTTGCATAATTACAATAGGACCTCAGAGTTATATTCCTAGTTTCAGATAAAAGAATGATACATTCATACAAATAGGATGAACACACTCAGTAGATTATAAGCTTTGTAATGATACCTTATAAGAGACCTTTTGCATTAAGCATATTCCAGTTACATTATATTCACACTCATTAGCATATTTTCATAACATCATATGGAGTGTAATGTCACACCCCTCTCCTCAGCTGCTCCCCGATCCCCAGGGGGCCAGGATCTCCCCTCTCCCCAGCCGCTCCCCTGTCGCTAGGGGGCCAGGATCTCCCCTTCCCCCATCCTCTCCTCAGCTGCTCCCCAATCCCCAGGAGGCCGGGATCTCCCCTCTCCCCAATCCCCAGGGAACTGGGATCTCTCCTCTCCCCAACCACTCCCCAATCCCCAGGGGGCCAGGAACTCCCCTCTCCCCAGCCGCTCCCCTGTTGCCAGGGGGCCAGGATCTCCCCTTCCCCCAACCTCTCTCCTCAGGGAGCAGGATCTCCCCCTCCCTAGGGGTCTGGGATCTCCCCTTTCCTCATTGCAGAATCGCTGCCTTTTCCTTGTCTCTGGGGTAGTTGCCTGTCTCCCTCCCCCATTCCCACAAAGGACACAGGGGCTGATGAGACACCCCTCCTAGCCTGGGACACACTCAAACCTCATGCATCAGGACAAAGCTGGTTACCAAATGGGTCAGGAAAAAAAAAAAAAGACTCCATTGCACAATGAAGTAAATCACCTTTTTATATTTTATATATATATTATATCCGACGAAGTGGGCATTCACCCACGAAAGCTTATGCTCCAATACATCTGTTAGTCTTAAAGGTGCCACAGGACTCTCTGTTGCTTTTTATATTTTGAATTCTTGCTCTGCAGCATATAGCATTTGTTGCTATCAGAAAGGATACTGGGCTAACGGGACCTATAGCAGTAATTTCCACATTCCCAACATCAACAGAACATGGGTATTGGAACTAGCAATAAGCCTGCATTCAGGTTTGCACCAGGAGGCCTGGTAGCTTACATGACCTCAGTCGGGTGGGTGAGTGTGCATATTCTGATTTGTACTGCTGGAACCTTGGTTTGAATCCAGCTTGATGTTCTGGGTCACTAACCTCAGCTGTTTCTGTTAGGCAATACTCTGCTTCACATAATGAGGCACCATTTGTTGCAAATGCCCATCACTGCTCAAAAGGAGGACGCACAATTTAGGAAGCATGAACATGGAGATGTCATTTGTGTCCCCTACACCAAATAACACCATCCAGTATAAGACTGAGCTCATTAAGGTGATACCGTACAGAACATTTGTTTATTCAACTGTCTCGATCAGTTGTATCACAGTAGTGCCTAGATGCTCCAGCCAAGATCAAGGGTCACATGGGTACAAACACAGAGAGAGAGACAGTCCCTGCTCCCAAGAGCTTATAGTCTAAATAGTCAAGACAGAGGGTGGGAGGCAAAGTGACTTGCCCAAGCACACACAGGAGCTCAGTGGCAAAGCTAGGACTAGATGCCAGATCTTCTGAACCACAGAATCTAGTTCCTTACCTACTAGACAAAACCACTTCTCCTCTTGCCTACTCTTGTTACAAATGCAGATCTTCAATTTCCAGCTCTTCTTCTATAGGCACCAAGATCACAGCTCTTCACAAGGTGAATTTTTCACAGTAAGAGTACTCATCAAAGGAGGGTGCAGCCCAAGAGGGAAATGGATTGGGTGAGGCAGTGTGTGCCTCCTGTGGTACTGTAAAATGACACAATAGATCAAGGTTTATGGGGAGGTTTGCCTAGAACCCTTTTTGTTTGATGCTGGAAGTTGGGCCAGCCAATCCAAAAGATCCCTTCTAGCCCCCAAAATCTGTAAATCTACTGACCCTTCAGAAGTAAGTGGATGGCTGTATCTCTGTGTACAGGAAGACTGATCTGAGAAGAATGGCATTATGGTTAAGGCACTGGGTTGAGAGACAGGCAATCTGTATTCTGTTCCTGGCTGTGCCACAGAATTCTTTTGTGACTTTGGGCAAGTCACTTAATCTCTCTCAGCGTCAGTTTTCCATCTGTAAAACTGAGATAATTCTACTTTCTTTGCCTCAACTATTTAGACCATAAGATCTTCAAGGCAGGACCTGTCTCTCACTTCATGTGTGTACCATGCCTAGCACAATATGACCCTGATATCAGTTGGAACATCTAGGTGCAACTCCAATACAAATAATAATGTAGACAGAGGAACAGGGAGAGAATGACAACAAGGAGTCTGGTGGCACCTTAAAGACTAACAGATTTATTTGGGCATAAGCTTTCGTGAGTAAAAACCTCACTTCTTCGGATGCATAGAGTGAAAGTTACAGATGCAGGCATTATATACTGACACATGGAGAGCAGGGAGTTACTTCACAAGTGGAGAACCAGTGTTGACAGAGCCAATTCAATCAGGGTGGATGTAGTCCACTCCCAATAATAGATGAGGAGGTGTCAATTCCAGGAGAGGAAAAGCTGCTTCTGTAGTGAGCCAGCCACTCCCAGTCCCTATTCAAGCCCAGATTAATGGTGTTGAATTTGCAAATGAATTTTAGTTCTGCTGTTTCTCTTTGAAGTCTGTTTCTGAAGTTTTTTTGTTCAATGATAGTGACTTTTAAATCTGTAATAGAATGACCAGGGAGATTGAAGTGTTCACTTACTGGCTTATGTATGTTACCATTCCTGATGTCCGATTTGTGAGAGAATGAGCATACCAGGCAGAGAGACCATGACAGCATGAGGTTTACAAATGAAGCTAACAAGATTTCATAATTCTACACGATGATCTTTTTTTAATATGATCTTTGTTTTGCCATGTAAGGTTATGAAGCACAGCTTCATGGATTATGTTTACAGAGGACAGGCTGCTTTATTTTTCCCTTATCAAACTTGGTACATTGACTATAATTCTCTCTCAATTCTGCCCTTTCTTCCTCCTTTGCAAATATGCCAGAAAGTATTAAATAACTGTACACATTTTGCTTATCCCCGCAGACTGGAGCGAGGAACAGAAAGCCAATGTTTAGTGAAATACATCTTCTACCCCGACATCAGGGAATGTGCTTTGCGCACACACATTGACAAAACAATGTTCAGTGCTGGATTAGCATTTGGAGAGATGTTTTCATTTGTGACATTAAAAGTCTGTATCATTTGTGAGAGGCAGTATGGCCTAGAGGTTAAATTGGATGACTGGAAGTCAGGAGTCCTGAATTAATGTGACTTTGGGCAAGTCCCATAAACACTCTGGGCTTCAGTTTCCCCATCTGTTAAATGGCTTAATTAATAGTTCCATATCTTGCCAAGTTCCTTGGGTGGAAGGTGTTATATATGTGCTAAGAAGTCCCTTGTATTATGTCAGATGTGTGCATTTCTTCAGTGGATTAACAGTCTATCATTAGTCATGTTCTTAATAAACAACTGTGCCTTACATTGAAAGGCAGCAATTTGCATCCTAAAAGTGGTGCAACAAACTTTACAAATATTGAAATCAGTTTTCCCCACTGCTGAAAAACAACCACCTCTGGGGTAAGTCTTGGGAGCTGTTTGACAGTGCAAAGCCCACCTCTTCCCTTCTGTGCACTACTAGCTCATAGAAAGTCGGTCATAGAATCAGAGAATATTAGGGTTGGAAGAGACCTCAGGATGTCATCTAGGCCAGTACTCTGCTCAAAGCAGGACCAACCCCAACTAAATCATCCCAGCCAGGGCTTTGTCATTTCATTAATAGAAAATGATATGCACAAATCCTATTATCTCAAATGGAGGTTTGCAAACATGTCAATCCAAACACACACAGATTTAGATAAAACAAGTTTGTTAACTACAGAAAGATAGATTTTAAGTGATTACAGTAATGAGGCATAAAAGTCAGGATTGGTTACAAAGAAATAAAAGGTAAAATGCAAACTAACACCTACCTTAACAAGCTAAGTGAACTTGATGCAAAAAGGTTTTTCTCACCACATGCTCACAGAAGTCTGACTGGATTTTTCACACAAGACCACTCCCCCAGTTCAATAATGTTGCTTTTGTCTTTCGAATGTTGTTGATGCAGTGAACAGAGCTGAGAGGAGAGAGGTGATTAGGTGATTTGTGTCCTCTGGTCCTCATTTTTATATCTTTTTCTCCTCTTTGAGAATTATCTCCAGCTGGGGTTCAAGTGACAGTCGGTCTGTTTACATGGGAACCTCCAGCTAAAATGTAAATTTCTCGCTCACACCCTTCTTCCTGTCAAAGAATGACCACTTAACAAGGCCATGGTCCATCTGATTTTGTTGACACCTGGCTGAGGCATCAGTTTGCCTTTATCCCTGAGGAACTTGTTTGGGCTGCTTCCCCAGATTTGCAATATGTCTTAGTAACATCATGCAGTAGAATCTTATAACTTTACATGCAATGTTGCCACACATATTTTACCAGGACAGTAATGACCAGTGCATCATAAGTTTTCATATGATACCTCACAAGGCATACTTTGTACAAAATTTATCCTAGTTTTGTAAAAATGGTGAATGTAACAGTACAGTCTGTCACAGAGACCCTCCCACACCCCCGAGGAAAATCTAATCAGCCCAGCCCTTCTTTGCCTAGGAGATGATAAGATCCTAGCTTGAGTAGTCATGGCTGCAGGCCACTTTATAACATGCCTGTTATCTAAAGAGGAGCTAATTTAAAAGCACTTAGTACGTTACTTTGGTTTGAGAGGGATGGAGGGGTTTTGAACCAACTTAACCTGGCACTGTCCATACGCTACTGTGCCCCTTGCTTCTGTATACCCTTTCCCCAGCTTTTCTTGTAGTGACTAGAGGCATGCTGGCTTCAGGCCTTCTGGGCATAGTCACAGTGTGGGAGGACAGAGCAGCTCCTTCTTCATTTCTCCATGGGGAGTCTGGCTTTGCTGGGCAATGTGCTAGGGGAAGGAAAACATGAGCACATGACAGTAGGCTAGGGAAGGAGTTTTGCAAACATCAGGAAAATAAAGAGAGGTCCATTCTAGGTGCTCATCTGTTGGTCTTGTCAGCCATCAGAGCAGCCTGCTGGGGTGACTGCAAATTTTCCAGTGAGGCCTCTATGTGGTGATGGGATTTAATGGAACTTTTCTCCCACAGATTTCATGTCACCTGTTCTATGGGCGAGGTAGCTGCTGCACAAGTCCAAGGTGCTCTTAAATCTCATAGGCTGAAGGCATAAATGGTGCATTGACCTTAAGCTGAAATTCAGAGGGACAGTACAAGAGGCTGTAGCAGGAAATGTATTATGTCCCCAGAGCTGCTAAGCATCCTCTCAGCAGCTCATCCACATATATTGTCCCCATTGCCATAAGGGGCTCGGGACAGGGTGGCCTTGCTTCTTTCTGATGTCCCAAGGTATTTGTGTGAAGAACTGGGGGGGGGGGGACAATGTTGGTCTGATGTAGGGACTTTTCTGCACCTCTGGCATTTATATATTGGCAGAATTTCATGAGACAATCAGTCTGTAGCCAATCAAGAGAGCCTGGTCAACCTGCCTCTCTCACTAAAATGCAGGTCAAGGATGCAGGAGAATGACTGCTAAGAACCTAAGGGCGGAACCTACGGGAGATGCACACGCAGTAGCTGTGCTGTCCATATCTAAGCCACCACTTTGTAAAGCTCTCAGAGCATAAAAAACAAATAGAAACCCCAATTCTCTTGCCCTTGCTCCAATTGAAAAAGTGAGAGGCAACCTTTCTGCTGGGAGGGAGAAGGAAGATCCTGTTGTACCAAATTTGTGTAATATACCTGCTGTGTAATAACAGGGTTACGTGGATGCACTCTAAGACTCCCATTGATTGCAGTGGGCTTTGGATCAGCCCCCAGAAGAACTAATTATGAGCGTTAATTGCTTTTCACTGCAAGGCACAGAACTGCAGTGCCTCTAACCCAGGTGTGGAGAGTCAGCTTTGTCAGAAAGGAGGAGAGATGGGAAGCTGAGCTCCATGGTAGTTGCTGTCCCTCCTGCAGGCTCCCCCTCCTCTGCCTTCACATTCCTGCCTTATTTCACCTACTTCAAATAAAAGCCTGGCTCAGACTTGTACACATTTGTTTTCTTCCTCCTTGAGGAAAGTCAGTAGGCCTGGGAGAGCATTTTATCATGTTCTATTATACTCATACTGAGCTTCAACCCAATTAAGTGCTGGCCCAGGAGTCACGGGATTAATATTTGTCACTCCAGAGCCTTCTGCTCAGACATGGCCCAGAATGCGCCCGACAGGAGAAGGCTGCACTGCTCCATTTACACAGGAATTGCCAGGGCAGAGCAGAGCACTGGGCCACCCAGTCCAGTATCCTGTCTCCGAGGGTGGCCAGCACTGCTGCTTCGGCGCAAGAAACTCAGATATGGCCAACTATGGAATAAGATGCACATGGAAGAAGTTTCCTTCTGACCACGCACACCCCATGCAGAGGTTGGCGTATGCCCTGAAGTAGAAGGGTTTATACCCCTGACAACCCATTCAGAAATATCATTGACAAATCACCATACATGGCTCTCTTTTCTCAGCCGGGCTCCAGTCCACCTGCTGCACGTGATGCCTAGAGGTGGCTGTGTAAGGATAAGGCCTTTGTCTGCAGCCATATTGGAAGGCCTAAAGCCTAAGGTCTTCGTCTGCAACCAGATTTAAAGAGGAGCCAAGCAGCAGCCATTAGCTGTGAAGCAGGAAGTTACAGCCTCACATTCCATCTAAATTATATTAAAACAATGTAATATCAGGCTGTTAAGAAGGAGACCCCGAGCTAACTGCCCCCATTATCACCAGATAAAGAATCAGATCTTAAGATGGTTAAAGAAAACTTAGCTTGATAGCATTCTGTCTGTCAAGAAATCACTTATCAATAGTTGTGGTTGAGAAATCCTCATTTCTTTCATTATGGTCCCCACTTCCCTATTGTTTATCTATATGGTCTCTATCTGGTTCTTTAATTGTTTTTGTCTGCTGTATAATTAATTTTGCTAGGTGTAAGTTAATTAGGGTAGTGGGATATAATTGGTTAGAGAATTATGTTACACTACATTAGGATTGGTTAGATAGATTTCAGTAAAATGATTGGTTAAGGTACAGCTAAGCAGGACTCATGTTTCCCTCTATAAAGGAGACCAGCTGGGAAGAGAAGAAGAATAAGAAGAAAAAACCTGGAAGAAGAAGAAGAATTCATCCCCAAGACTCAGCCTAAGACCAGAGCTGTTAAGAATCCTCTGCACGACCGTGACGTGCAGCAACTAGGACCCAGACGAGACCAACCGTGCCTGGCCAACAGGGAAAGTCCGCCTGCGTAATCAGGATTGGTGAGCATGGCATTGTATGCTTAATGTGTATTCTGCTTGGTAATTGTTAATAAATAGAGGTTATGGATATTACTGCGTAAGGCTCTTTCACTGGTAAAAGTTCCTACACACTTGCAGCAGTAGTATACACCCTGAGCCCTATGAATTGGGTATGGCTGGCCCTGAGCCCTACGAATTGGGTAAGGGCAGGTGCTTTTCGTCTGGAGCCCTACGGACTGGGAAAAGGTGGGTGTCCTAATGGGTGCAGGTAACAGCTGCATATGCTATATCCAGAGGCAGCAAACCTGCTGCATGCTACATACCTACCTGCCTAGGTTGGCACCTGCTGTATATAACACAGAGTGTAAAGGGAATAACAGAACTGTTGTCAGTTAATACTAACTGAGGGTGAAATTCACTCTGGTGTAGAGGGCCCTTACAAGGTTCTAAACACAACTAATGCCCTTAAAATAAGGCTTAACTGATGTACTTTGCACTACGGTGAATTTCACCCTAAAGGCAATATGGGTTTGTGGAAAGGGCACTGGTCTCAGGAGACAGGGGTTTTGACTAGACATAGCTCTGCCACTGACCTACTGTATGACCTTGGGCGAATCGCTTTCCCTTTCTATGCTCTTTCACCTCCTACCCTTTGTCTGTCTTGTGTATTTAGATTTTAAGCTCTTGTGATGCTGTATGATTGAGATATGATCATGTATAGCATTAATATTGCCACTGCTGGACAACTGCAATAGAACTTGTAGGAAGTATTTCATGTAAGGTGGCCGTGGAAAAGTTATGATTTGCTGAGTATGATTATCCTGTTTATATGCATGTATAATTTTTTCATCTGAAGTTATGAACATTGACTATGTTATGGCATCCTACATATATGCTGCATTCCTGAACAACACCCCCCAGGTAAAATCTACACTGAAACAAGACAGTTTTGTGTTGATGGCCCATCAAAGGCAATTAACTCTCACAATGCCCATAGAAGAAATTCATCCGGCCCAGCAAGCCTTCCTGTGGACGCCCCAGCCAGAATATGGGTAATGGCTGTGCTTGGGAGTCATCAAAGCATGAATGGGCATGTGACTTGTTCATGTGACCCTGTACTCCATCTTGTGCCTGTAATTTTCCACAAACAAAGATGGCGAGCTGCGAGCTTTGTTTGGGACAGTAAAATTCCATCCACATGGGAGAGGATATAAAAGATCCTGGCTGGAAAAATCTCCCTTTTGTCTTCATTTCCTGCTTTATTTCTCTGGACTGGATTTCTAATAAGGAAGCTCTAAACAAGGACTGATGACCCCAAAGCTGTTTGGGTAATTTCCAGAGAGACTTTTTGCAAACTAGCAATTTATTCCATCACGGCTACAAACCTGATACAATAACTTTGCAATGATGATATATATCTGATTTCCTTAATCTTTTTAACTCTTTCCTCTCATAAATAAACATTTAGATAGTAGATACTAAAGGATTGGCAACAGCATGATTATTGGGTAAGATCCAGGTTATATATTGACCTGGGTACATGGCAGATCTTTTGAGATCAGAAGAACCCTTTAACTGATGAAATTGAATTTCAATAACCTCTCATCATAAAGTCTAGTGGGTGGGTGGGGAAACCAGGGCTGGGATGCCTAAGGAGAGTGCATTTTGCACTTCTTGTTAACCAGTGTGGTGAGACAGAAGTTTACTTTTGTTTCTGGTTTGGTATAGCTAATAATGGAATAACCACCAGTTTGGGGTGAGTCTGCCCTATTTCTCAGCTGGTCCTGAATCTGGCATCCTCAGCTGTAACCCATCGAGGCACAGTGGCAGCTCTTTAGGGCAGGGACTGTCTCTTACTATACGTGGGCACCGTACATAGAACTATGGGGTCTCAATTTGGGTTGGGGCCTTTAGGCTCCATTGTACTATAGATAGGAAATTAGGCATAATGATTGGCAGTTATGTAAACCAGCATCCAGGTTAACCAGAGCACTAGCAATGTGCAGTGGAGCCAGTTGAAGGTCTGCACTTTCTGAATGTAGTTTGTGATATCGAAATATCTATGCTCAGGATATTCCATATTGTGCCTTGCTACCGTTGAAGCAGAGTGAAGATATATGCAGATTTTGCATTTGGAAATAGGCTAGATTCAAAGTGAATTGCATCATTACAAATAGAATCCTCTCAGAAGGCAGATAAAAAGCAACAGTTGTCTTAAAGCAGATGAAGCAAGAAATCACCCCAGGTTACTGTCTTGGAGCATAGGATTCCCACCACATGATCTGAGCTATATCTTAGCCTGGGTCACTGGCTATTTTGAGATCAAAATGGATTTGAACTTTGCTGGGACTGAGAGAAAAAATAACTGGCTATTTCTTTTATGAGTCAGGCCCTCCCCAGACAATTCAATGAATGGAAAGCGAGGGGATGTAATCAAAAATCTTGGGGGAAATTTTCTAAAGGGCCCAAGTGACTTTGGAGCCTAAATCCCATTTTCAAAAGTGGTTTAGGGGCTTTGGAGCCTAAGTCTCATTGACTTTTAATGGCACTCAGGCTCCTAAGTGCTCAAGTCACTTTTAAAAATTGGACTTAGGAACCTAACTCGGGTGCTTTGAAAAATTTATCATTGCATTAGTGATCTTACAAATCCTATCATCCCATTGTGACATGCTGTGTCACAAACAGTGCTATCACCATACATCTCTATAGTTAATCTAGTAATACATTCAGAAAAGTCACTCTGGGGGACTCAGCATTCTTCCTGTAGAGAAAGCAATGTCACCTTGCCAATAAACACCTAGCATGGGGTTTTGTTTTTTATTTTGTTGCTGTAGAAATTAACAAGCTCTTCCATTAACTTCAGGGGGAACTGGACCTGCCATTTTTCTTTGCAGGTCTCTGGACCTGCATCTGCTCCCACCAAAATTAACTTAAAATAAAACTTAATTAACTTAAAATTTGAGCAGTTGCTGGTAGGATAGGGACACAGGTCAGTCACTGTTTTCCATATTCTATACATAGGAGATAACAACATATATGAAAGATTACTGGCCTCAATGTCGGATCATGACCTAGATTTCTCATTGCTGCAAGACTTCTGCAAAACAGTTATAACTGCATATACCTATTGCCAAAATATTATTCCTCCCCTCCCCCATTTATTAAAAAGCGTATTTCCTTGGTCACAAAGAAAAGCTCCAATATACAGAGAAATCTAGCCAACATAATTCCCTGGTATGACAGTCTTCTTGGTTCTGAATTCTAACCACTACAACATATTTTGTATTTGCAGCCAGAATGTGTCTGTATCACGCTGAGAAAATAAATCTGGGTATAGAAAGAGTTCAAAGCTTCCTTACAAAGCTGACAGAAGAAAGAAAGAGGAAAAAAAAAGCAAAGGGGAAGAACAATAGCATTTCCTTAGCACCCCTCCAGCCTCAAAGCTCTATGAACCTTTCAAACTGCATTTTCATTTAGCTGGAAACATGCTGCAGTATGGGATGTGTCAGGGAGTTCAAGTATTAAGTAATTCCAATGATTGTAACTAGATGCTGCCCCTATCTGTTGCCAGTGGGTCTGAATAGACAGTTTCACACAACTTGGTTTCATACAATTCTACGCCAGTCTCTATAAAAGTGGGGCAGGATATGATGATAACACTTAGCAAGAATATAGTGCTTCATTACACTACACCACACTAATGAATCCTCAACATGTAGGCTGAGCATCAAGAGAAATTTCTTAGCAGTAAGGCTTACTCTAGAGTGCAGATTAATTTGCCAAGGGAACAGATAAAAATTTAACAGGACAGAGCACTGTAGATTATGCTGCAGGGAGCAATTCTGCACTGGGCAATTTTGGTACAAATTTGATGAGCCTTTTTCCATCCTTCATTTTGATGAATCTATTGTTGTTTAGGGGACAAGCATCACCAAATGGCACACTTAACAGACAAGCAAACATTACCAGTGGGTGACATTTGGAGAATAAAGGGAACGGTATTAGCCCTTCTACTTAATAAAACATTGTTCAAAATAAAAATCCCCAAAGCATTCGAAACTGGCTAAAAAATCCACACAAACAAATGAAAGTGCCATAGTTCATTGCTCCTGAGGGTGATTGACGAATTCATCATAACGCTGATGTTTAATCAGGCCAACAATTTATTGATCTCTTGCACAACAATGCAAGCTGCTCCCCAGCACAGCTAACACTTCATTACTGCCTGGTTAAGTGGTTTCCCTTTAGTTCTCCAGATTGGTTACTGAAAAGGTGGGGTGGGGGATTTGTTCAAGTCTTCAGTTTGAGTCAGGAAATGGTCTGCACCGCCATTAATCCAGCCCCATTGCATACAATCGCTAACAAATTCAGAGACAGCGTGAGTCTCTCTAATTGTATTAGCAAAGATGGAGGAGCATTTGTCTCCCTGTACATTTAATAGACAAGCTTTTGGCAAGCCACCTGCAGAATTGCCAACTTCAAGCATTCATAAATCATGAGTGAGCCTCTTCCCCAACTCCAAATCATAATATTGGTAGAGCCGGGTGGAGAATGGAAATCCCGTTTCGTGGAGGATTTTAAGATTTTTGAAACTTGTCTTTTGTTCCTATTTGACCCAAACCTGAAAATTTTGAAAGTTGCTGTAAAAAGAAATCCATTTTGGCTCAGTCTAAACATTTCGTTTTGACAAAAGCTAAATGTTTCGTCTTCATTTTTTTTAATCTTATAATACAAAATTTAAAAAATGAAATAAAAAGTCATGTTGAAACAAAAAATTGAAAGGTTTCATTCTGAAAATGTCAAAGTGAGACATTTTGACATTATTGGAACTTTTTTCCCCCTCTAAAATGAAATTTTGGAAAAATCGACAATTTTGCAAAGTGTTTTGCTTTTGACAGAAATGTGTTTTCTAATAGAAAACTTGTCCATTGGAAGTTTTCTGACCAGCTCTAGAGTGGCTTAAAAAGTATGTGTTGGTTTTTTTTTTTTTTAAATGATAAAAGGTGGGTTCTTTTTATTTGCCTTCCGTTTTCTCATCCTTTAGGTTGCACTCATGTCACATTATCAAGCTTTTTTCTACAACCAAGAGAGCTAGAAGTTTGGTTTTTTAAAAAATGAAGAGAGATTCTCATCCAGTCTCTTGGTTCCGGCAGCTGGGGCTTTAAGAAGGACACCAAAAATTGCTGGGACTGATGTAGCTATGCCAACCTAACCCACACTGTAGATGCAGCTATGTCAATGGACATTGTTTAGGGAAGTGGTCTTCCTACACCACCAGAAAAACCCCTTCTATTGGTGTTGCCTGCATCTACACAATGAGGCTATGCTGGCATAGCTACACTGGTACAGCCTTTGTAGCGTGGAGATACTCTGCACCACCTAGTGATCCTTTGGAGGCTCCTATTCAAGTACTCCCTTGACCCAACCCTGCTTAGCTCTCACAGCAGAAGTCCCCAAGCATATTTATAATGAATGTTGTTATGGCACAGGGTGGTAGAGAATCAGGTGGATTTGTAAATGAGATATTGGGTCCTCTTCAGCACCCTTTCTTTGGGCTTAGTCTCTGCCACTTTGAAAGGGTTATTACCCCCCCACCCCAGGAGCAGTGCCAGGGTTTTTGGCGGCCTAGGCAGGGGTCCTTCCGCGCTTCCGGTCATCGTCAGCAATTCTGCGGCGGGGGGGGTCCTTCCGCGCTTCCGGTCTTTGGGGCCCTTCGGTGGTGGGTCCCAGAGCGAGTGAAGGACCCGCCGCAGAATTGCCACTGAAGACCTGGAGCGTGGAAGGACCCCCTGCCACCGAATTGCCACTGAGGGCGGCAAAATGCCGCCCCCCCAAATCCTGGTGCCCTAGGCAACCGCCTAAGTCGCCTAAATGGAAGCGCCAGCCCTGCCCCCCCAGGAAGTGCTGAGCAAGGGCCATTTTTTACTTTACCTAGTAGCTGCAGGGAATCTGACAGCTACTCTGACAATGTGCTGACAGATCTAAGAAAAGCAGTTCTCTCTCTCTCATCACCCTGAGTGTTGCTCCTTATGTCTGAGTGCCTTAGAAATGTTCAGGCAAACTGTTTGCAGCTGAGTTCCAATTGCTGGAGTGTGCATGTCTGATCAAGAGAGGAGTCCTACAACCAGCAGGAAAACGTGGCAAGAGGCTAAAAGGAAGTGCACAGACAGTGGGGACAGCCTGTGATTTCTAAGCAAGCTATTTCAGCTTGCAATCATTTATGTAAATAACACAAGATCTGTGGATTTCCAGACAGTGAGGGGAACCAGGAGAACCACAAAGTGACATAAAAAAACCTCAGTTTACAATCCGAAAACATCTCAAACGAGCAGAGGTAAAAAAAAGTTCTATCCTGTTGCTTATATTCCAGAACCGCACAGAGATCTCAGCTGAGATTAGGTTCTGCCTGCGCCAGGCACTGTACACACACAGTACAGTCAAAATCAGTCCCCGCCCCAAAGGTTTTACGATTACACAGACAATGGGTGGGGAAAAGGAAATATTATCCCCAGACAGCGATGGGGACTGGGGTACAGAAAGATTAAACACCATGCCCAACGTCAAACAGTAAGTCTGTGGTGGAATTGAATCCAGATCTCTGGAGTGCATTCAGTGCCTTAGCCAGAAGGCCATCTGCCAACACTTCCTTACATTACTATTTGTACTGAAGTAGTGCCTAGGACTCCCAAATCATGAACCCAGGGACTGGGGCCCTACTGTACTGTACATATATAGAACAAAAGGAGAGGCCCTGTCCCAAAGAGCTTATAGGCCCCTCTTCTCTGCTTTAAATGTCGGTGCCACCAGCTGTTAAAGGACCCTGAACTCAGCCAAAAGAACATTTTCAAATACTGCAGAGATCTGTCATTTCTAAGGCTATTTACCATATATACTTGTTCATTAGCTCATTCGTTTATAAGCCGACCCCCCAAGATGGTTAGGTAAAAATAGCAAAAACTGTATGACCCTTTCATAAGCCAACCCTATATTTCAGGGGTTGGCAAACTTTGGCTCCTGGCCCATTAGGATAAGCTGCTAGCGGGCCTGGACATTTTGTTTACCTGGAGCGTTCACAGGCACAGAGCCCCTCAGCTCCCAGTGTCCGCGGTTTGCCATTCCCAGCCAATGGGAGCTGTGGAAGTGGCGCGCCAGAGGGAGCAGAGGGGTTCCATTGGCTGGGAACAGCGAACCGCGGCCACAGGGAGCTGAGGGGCTCCATGCCTGCAGACGCTCCAGGTAAACAAAATGACAATGTATTAGATATTCAATGATTCCATAGAGTTTAAAATCATCAAATTTTGGTGTAGACCCATTTATAAGCCAACCCCTGCTCTTTGATGCGTCACTTTTTTACCAAAAATATTCGGCTTATGAACGAGTATATACGGTGTATGACTTCTGCTAATGGGCTGGAACTCTGAACAGCTTCTTAGAAATAATCAGGTTCACCTTTAAGAGGATTAACTCCTCAGCTGCATCCCCTCTTGCTAATCATTAACATGGAGTTGCACTGATTGGCCCCATCATGAAATGCATTACAAGTCCTGCAGTCACCGGGTTTGTATCTCCCGTCACCCCCATGTTTGTAACCATACCACATTATTCTCTGGAGCTGTAAAACTGCAGGGATCATATCATACTACTCTGGTTTTGAGCTCCAAAAGAATGGAACAGCAGCGATTTGTCATGAGGAGAGGGAGGAATCACAGGCTACACACAGTATCTATTGACCTGACTGTAGGCTTCATTTATGTTCATGCACTTGACCTCATCCAGAAAAGCACTGAAGCATGTGAATAACTATGCACAGGAGCAGTCCCATTGACATTAATGGGGTTATTAACGTGCTTAAATGCTTTGCTGGATCAGGGCATAAGCTGCAAGGCTGTGAAGTTACATGGCTTTTCTCTTTTACACCACTAGATCGCCGTCCATTTTAAAAGCTGAGCTGAGCACTTGCTTTCATTTTTTCCATGATGCCTGTCTTCTGCTTGTGAGAGTGCTGGAGCTCAGGCAAAGACAGACTGGAGTGGAATTAAACATCTTGTCAATGATCCTTGGATCCTGAATTTCAGAAGGAATTGGTTACAAATAAACAACATTAAAGCTGAAATAGTATTTCAACAAAAAATGTTTCATTGTTAAAAAAGTAAAAATAGGTTTCCATTATAGACAATAATAAAAAGCCCAAGACTTTCCAATGACAAGAGTTCTTTATTTCCATACTTCCTAAAGCAGTAAAAATAAACCTAGTCCTACTAGACCAACAATTGATCATGACAAGCAGGGAGCAATTTCTATGGTGTTTATCCGGAGGACCGTCTGTGGCTGCACGATAACTGAAAAAGAATGAAAGAAGAAAAATAAGATCATGCATTAAAGTCAATTAAAGTAAACACTAAGGCCCGGATTTGTAAAGGTATTTAGACACTGCTGTTCTCAGTGCTGCAATGCCTAACTGATTTATGAGCCTAAATATCATTTTCAAAAGAGATTTAGGTATTTAGATATCTAAATCCCCTCAACAATCAAAAATGAGAATTAGGCACCTACATCAGTTAGGCTTTGTGATGCTGAGCACAGCAATGCCTAAATACCTTTAAAAATCTGGACCTAAGGCTATGTCTACACTAGCAGGCTTTTGCTGACACAGTTATGTTGATGCGGGGTGGGATAAGGTGCGATCCATGACCCACACAGCGGTGCCGGCAAAAGTCCCACATGTAGACACAGTTATACCGAAACAACTGTGCTTTTATCAGCACAGCTTGTGTCACTTGAGAGAGCTGAAGTGGACTACACCAGCAAAAGTGCAGTTACACATAGGTATAACTATACTGGCAAAGCCTTCTCGTGTAGACAGGGCCTGAGCAAAGGTACGAGCATGAATGGTGAGCTCCTGTGAGAGTGTGTCAGGTTTTACTTCTGCCCAATATTTCTACCTCACTGTTTTTTCCTGTTGATAATTCAGGAAGAAACTCTACAAGTGCCTCATTCACATGGTAATCAAGGCCTGGTTCAAGATGCTGTTTAGACTTGTTAATATCTGTGGATAAATATGCAAGATTAGAGGCTGTTGAACAAGAACTGCAACACTTCCTTGTGTTGAAAGCAGTATTTTAAACGGTCTTTTAGTCAAGGAGTGTCAGAAAGTGGAGGAAGGAAATAAGGTCACTTTGCTCAGAAGTCAGGACTTGTGTACCTTGCCCATGTTGCTGTGTTGTGAGCCATCAGGGCACTCCTCTGGGCACTGTGTCCCTGTGCTGTGAGACACGAGGGCACTGTGTATGGAGCCCATAGCCCTGTGCTGTGTGTCAGCAGAGCATTCCTGTGGGAATTGCGTACCATGCCTGTGTCCATACTCTGAGCTCCAAGGACATTGTGTAGTGGGACCATGACCTTGTGCACTGAGCCAGGAGAGCATTGGGTACTGAGCCCATATCCCTGTGCCATCAGGGTACTCCTGTGGGCATTGTATACCATGCCCTTGTCCGTACTCTGAGCTGCAAAGACATTGTGTGCTATGCCTATGTCACTGGGCTCTGAGCCGCCAGCGCATTCTGTACCGTTCCTGTGGCCCTGGGCCATGAAGGCAGTGGGAAGTGACGGTGCTATATTCTTTTCATCTTACTTTTCTTCCTTTGATAATTGTGTCTTTTCCAAAATTTCATGTTAATTCTTGGCCAAGATTCTGTTTTTTCGATAACTGTGGCTTCCACACGGACAAGATCTTTCCTTAAAAATAATAAAAAAAAAGAAACAGAGCGTAACTAATGACGTCCTCCTCTAATCAATGGGCAGGCTCCCTGGAAGACTATCACAAAGTAATGCATCTTTCTGACAAAACCCTGTCCTGTGGGAACTGCGAGGTCCCCAGCTGCTGAGTGGGTAAATCCATCTCAGCTGTGCCCACTCACAGGCTTTGCACTAAAGAAACACAGGATTGACTATGCAAGTCTTATCAGGTAAGTGCCACACTACTCTGTAGGGCAGTACTTCTCTGCCTCACTGGGAGGGAGTTAGAAATGTCTGATGCTGGTAGAGTAACAGTGGAAGACTGCAACGACACTCAGAGCTGGCAAGCCCAAATTCCCAGTGCTGTGAATGCCTGTAATGAAGCCTGATGAACATGGCGCTTTAAAAAAAATCTTGTATTTTCCCCTTGCCTTAAAGTATAGTAAACCTTCAATACTGGGCTCAGACTAGTTGGCAACCCTTCTACAGAGCTCTTCCTTCGTCACGACCAAAGCTGTTCCCCCTTCTACAAAGCAGCAGAGACAGCAATCACTGGCATATTGATTTATAGACTGAAGGATAAATTATTCTAGCATGACTTACCGGAGTATTGAGTTGGTCCTGCTTTGAGCAGGAAGTTGGACTAGATGACCTCCTAAGGTCTCTTCCAACCCTAATCTTCTATGATTCTATTCATAGAGAAGACAATGGACTGTTCACCTGATAAGAGGAGCAGGACTTGATCCTCTGTGTCCAATAATGTGACTAATAGGCCACCGCTCTCTGACTGGTTGTGTGAGCTTGCATGAGTCATTTCACCTCTCTTTCTCCTCCCACCCTTTGTCTGCCTTGTCTATTTATTCCTGGGATTTCAATCTCATTTAGAGGAGAAGTCCAGATATAAATTCAGGACTTCATGCTCTCCTAGATCCAGAATGGATCTCTCACAGAAACCTGTGGGAGGCTTGCCAAGAGATTATTAAGAGAAGAATATGGTCTTAAATGTCTTGATTCTGTAACCTATTGCCACAGTCAGCATCACTCAGTGATAAAATCTTTCCCATCCTCCCTTCTCTGTGACAGATATTCAGTGCAGCATGGTTTCAAAAGCTCCCATTTCACATGAGCTGGCATGCAAGGCATTCTCTCTCGAAATGGCAGTGAGTCAGCGAGCAAACACAAATGGAATTTGGCACTCAGCGACAGCTCACACACACATCCTTGGACTCTGGAAGCTACTGAGAGGAGAACTATTGATCAAGACCACTGAGGCATCCCCTTTTGGAAGACTGCCCTGGAATCTTTAACTGCCATCTAAGCGGACAGAAAGTATGGCGATTTAAGGTCCACACCGAAGAATGAGCTACCTGCCTGAGCAACTGTCCTCTCTTTCATAACAAATCAGCCTCATTTTAGGGCAGGAAACCCAGGCCAGTGCTTTGGGAAGTTCTGGTTGTAATGAATGGTAGTGGTGGAAGATGCACTTTTTCACAACGCTTTGCACCAAAACAGCATTAAAAGCTCATTATTGAGCTGCCTTCACCGCCGGAGGACACTTAAAGAACATTTCCTTGACAAATGATTCTGTCTGCACGTAAAGAAAAAAACAATCCTCCAATAAGATAATGAAAGGGCCAAAGGCTTTGAAACATTTACCATCAGTATTAACATATGCCCTTTGGGAATACAATATTTATAAGAGATTGAATTCTTAGAGGAACGAACACACACACACACACACACACTCACTATCTGCCTATCTGCATATTCAGCAGCCAGCCACAAATACAGTTTAATATACATGGCTACTGGCCACAGCTGAATGAGCTACAGAGCAGAGTGTGACCCGGCAAAAGGATGTACTTCACAGCTAGCACAATGGTACCCCAATCACAGTTAGGGTCTCTAGGTGCACGTAACAGCAAGGCTAGAAAAGAAACCAGCAAAGGCAAAGAAAAGCAGGGTACAGGGGTATTTTATGAAAATGTCTTCCTATTAGGGAGCTATTCTGCCTGACCCTGTGCCCATTGAAGACAACAGGAAAGCTAGACTCCCGCTTGCCTCACTACTGCAGGATTAGCAAGTCCGTGCATGTAAGCAAGTCCAGTCACTAACACTAGCAGCTGTGCTGTGGAATCACATGGAAATAATCGACCCTCAGAAGGCAAGATCAGTGAGGACAGAGTGATTCAAACACAAATCTGTGGGCCGTTTTAAGCAAATAGTCATCATGATTTTAAGTAGTGCAGTAATTGGCTACAAGCCACCAATAGAGTGGTGGTGGAGGGAAAGCTGGTCCAGAAATCAGCCTTTGGTTATTGCCGGGCCAGGTGTCCTACCGCTCATGGGCCTTACTTGTGTTCAGCCAGAGGTGTTATGCTAGGGAAATATCTATACAAACCTATGTAGAGAACTCCCTTCTCTAGGTGCTGGATACATACTGTCCCACAGGCCTGTGTACTGAGCAACAGTCACACACATACAAGCAGACCTTCCAAAATGCTATTCTTGAGCACACCCAGGTGCCAAGAAGCAACTTCTGTCTGCAAGTCAAGTTTCAAAGCTATCTGACCCAAGCTGTGGGTCTAACTACAGTGTGAATTTTGCCCTGTGTTGAATCAGTCATTAGGGCTGAATGTCTGAGAGACTGAACTCTTCAGGGAAGAGACTCTCTCTCTCAATAGGCATCTGTATAATGCAGAGCAAAATGAGGCCCAAATCTTGAATCAAGGCCTCTTGGTACTACAGCAATATAAATAATAAATAGTAATGATTTATTAAACTTCTCAGCTGTTAGCATTATGCAATCACAGAGGTGAACTCCTGGTGCCCCTGAATTGAATGATAAACTCCCACTGACTTCAGTGGGGCCAGAATTTCCAGATTAGGTTTTTCTAATAAGGAAGAGGAATTCATACAATAACTTCCTATATCCAAGTTGGAGTGAAAGTGATTGTTACTAAATAATGAATATAATCCATGCAGGGGACGTCCCGTAAGTATCAAGATGCTTACTGATGACAATCTTTATATCATGCCCAGGAGTCTCTTTCCTGACAGGAGGCAGGTGAATGTCAACATGGCTTTTTTTGGGGAAAGAGGCAGTGTGGCATCGTGCCATCTGGCAACCAGGGGTCTGTAGCCTTGGCCAACCTGGGCAAGCAGACAAGAGTGTAAAAGAGCTGGCTACGTTACTGGAAAGAAATCTGATCAACAGCATCTAGGGTCAGAGTAAGCTGAACCCTTTGCCTAACACATGAACCATCAAGGACGCCATGTCCCCTTTACTTAGGGTTAAATTACCTTAGGGTGTTTTGCAATGGTTCGGAGCGTAAACACCTCACTGGAAAATAGTGAAAATGCTGCTATGATTTCTGGGTCACAAGCATTTCCCGTTGCAGCTTTGGGGGTGTACAATACTGTACAAGTTATTAAGCTAAGGAAATGACAACTGCATACCACTTAATATTGCTTTTGCATAGAAATGCTGGACAATAAGGGGTTGCAAAGAACAAGGCAGACCACAGACTTGGCGCTTGGTATGGGCTACCGGGAGTGGGAGGAGAGAGACATTTTGTTTTGTTTGAAGATGTTAAAGGAGTGTCATGTTGGGAGGTATCTGATTTCTACAGAAAATTAAAACGACCATCTGTCTAAAAGAGAACAAGTTTCTACCCGCCTCCAAGTCTGATCAGGGAACGCAGCTGAAATGGACTGCACTATGCCGACACTGGCTCAGACATTCACTTATGTGTTGATTTTTAAGCCAATGGAAAACAAAAAGTCTTTGTATTAATCCAAGCTGTTATCTATCCTCCAAAACACTTGTGGCTTAGGGAAAGTAGGGAACTATGCACAAATATTACAGCCCACACCATCTCTAATAGGCAGTGCTCTGTTTTCCTTTGTCTCATATTATAGTGGTGGGCAGCTTGTTCATATGTCAGAGTTTCCCCAGAGCCCTAAAAGAGAGGATGGGACACTACACCACATTTCTATTTCACACGCATTTACTCTCCTCCACTACCTTTAACGCAGTGTAACCTAACACTGAAATGAAACAGTTTGGGCTGCAGTCAGTTACACTGCCAAAGCCTCCCCACTTTTGAGGAACATACAGAGACCAAATGATGGCTCCTCCTCTTCCCTAAAATCTCCAGGGAAGCTCTGTATTTCAGTGTGTGCCCAAAGGCTAGTGCACAATTATAGCTTTGCCAGGGTACTGTCATGCTGGCAATTAATTAGCAGAGTTTAGGGCACTGCACAGAAAGATCTGCATTGCTAGAGGAACATTCAGTGGTGCCAAAAACATGGACTGTTTGAGGTGACTCACAACTTACTCAGAGGGTACGTCTTCACTACCCGCCGTATCGGCGGGTAGCAATCGATCCCCGAACACGCTCACCGTCGACTCCGGAATTCCACCAGAGTGAGTGGCGGTAGCGCAGTCGACGGGGGAGCCATGGCCATCGATTCTGCGCCATGTGGACCCCAGGTAATTCGATCCAAGATACTTCAACTTCAGCTACGCTATTCACGTAGCTGAAGTTGTGTATCTTGGATCGATGCCCCCCAGCAGTGTAGACCAGCCCAGAGTCTGCAAAATCTGAGCTTTCTTTGCAAGATATTAAGTTTCTAGCCCTCCTGTTTTTTTGCAAAAAATTCCCCACAAATGTGAATGCTGGTTCAATTCCTCTGGAGTAGCAGTGTCTGGAGGCCAGAGTACACAAGGCTCCTGTGGGTCCCAGTGTTTCAGGTCTAAAATGCTGGCAGCCACAGAAGCCCTGTCTACTCTAGGGCTCCCAATGCTGCTAGCACTTCTGCAGCTGAACTGACGATAGTGACTGTGCAAATGTTTTACAAATACTCCCTTGGATAGACGAGGATATGGTTGCAAAGAAAACTGTCCAGCCAAGAACAGAATGTGAATCAATGCAGCGTTGCCTTCCTGATTATGCATGAACACAGCCTGAAATAAAGGCTCTGAGAGGTGTGAGCTCCCTCTCCTCTCAGTTCATTTCACTGGGGTGTTAATGCTAAAGCCTAACATTGTCTTGCAACACAACAACATTAACTATTTCGCTGCTGTTCACTGTAGCAGATGAGATGAGGAAGGGAGTGGGAACGAAGCTGATGGGGAGGCATGGAAACGGAGGGAAGCTGCAGGGAGGACGTAGACAGAGCAGAAAAGAGAAGACACTCAAAGACCAGGTCTATGCTACACGCTTTTGCCAACACAGTTGTGTTGGTCAGTGGTGTGATTTGCGACCCCACATAGCTGTGCCAGCAAAAGCCCCAAGTATGGACACAGTTTATACTAGCAAAACCACGCTTTTGCCGGTATATTTTATTTCACCAGGGGGACTGGAATAAGCTATCCCAGCACAAGCGCAGTTTTGCCGGCATAAGCTGCATCCACACCAGGAGTGCTTTGCTGGTATAATATGCCTGAAAAGCTATACCAGCAAATCACTCTTGCCTAGACCTCGCCAAGGACAGGAGAGGAAGGAGGATGTGGAAGGAAGGAAGTATAACTCTAAAAGGAAGTGTATTTACCCAATACGTGATGCTGAATATGACAATAAGGCATTTAAATAATAACAAGAAGTGTGATTATTACATACAGCACCCAATCTTTCAACCCTTGATCTTTATGCATATCAACCTGTGACATCAGGGAGAGTTCTGCTGTGGGCTGAGGAACGTACATAGTCTGGGCCATAATTAAAAATGCGATTTGGCCCAGTCCATGGAATGAATTTGCCTCCCCTGCTTAACACATTCTGCTCTGAGAAGCCCCACAGGCATATTTTACATTAAAACATTTGAAGTGAAAAAATATCGCTGTAATCATCAGACTGTTTCCTATTTTTAGTACAATGAGTAACAATAATAATGCTTTACAGTTCTACCATCTGAAAATCTCAAAGCACATTGGAAACATTGATGAATTTTGTCTTGAGAAGTGGCCTGGGAGATAGACAGAGCCAGGAATAGGGGGTACTCGTCACAAGACTACCCTTCCTCTCTCTCAGAGAATTTTACAGTCTTTAAGTATATTTAAGAGTAAGATGCCTCCACGCTGCCCCAATCAGTAGGCTCTGGATTGGGAAGTGGGATTCACTTCCTCATCCCATTAATATGTTACAGCCTTGTTCCACCCTTAACTATTTTGCTCTATGTTACTAGAAGAGCAGATTTAGTTCTAGGATTAAATGAGTCTCACAGATTTAGGAGCCTAATCCCTTTGATGTGTGCACCTAACTCCCCACAAATGCTAAGTGAGGTTACACATACACAACCCCCTCAGCACTGCTTGCAATACGCTGCGTAGACTTCTTGTATGTCCCCAGCCCTGGCAGGGCTGAATCTTGAAAACATTTCACTCGGCAGTCAGCTGATTTGGAGATAGGTTATTATAAAGTGTGTCTTTCTTACCCCAGAAGTGGCTTTCCAATAAGCGTGAAGTCATCGGCACCAACCAGCAAAACCTGGAGAGATTAAATTATGCACTTGGGTCACTTGTCAGTGGTCACAATGTAATTAGAAACAGTATTATCGAAACTTTACAAGTATCCTAGAGGCTTGGGTGTTGGAAAATTTGCATTTTTATGAGCTTCAAGACTCAATCTGCTGCTGAAAGAGAGCGACCCGCCAAGAAACAGACCCATTCAATAAACACTCTCCCAGGCAAGGGCTAGATTTATTCTACCAGAGCATGTTTTACGAACATTCTACACACTAATCAGAGCCTCTAACCCCTTTGATTCCATCTGCATTTGTAAGACAATGGAAGAAAAAGGCAGAGAAAAAAATAAAGCCCGTGAATTTCCAAGATCTTCATGCCAAGGCCTATGACCACAGTTGCTATGATCACTGGAGTTTTATAGCAGTTGCTATGCATTCCTTAGGGAAATAGCAACATTTTCATTCTTCTTCTCTCTGCACACTCAGATGGGTAATAAACAAATAGATATCCAGGGTAGACTCATGCCATCTACTAGTCCTTTGGTTCAGGGGAATTTAAATTGCCTGCTTAAGTAAGAGAACAGGCAGCACCTGCAGTCAAGACTTGGACAGACTGGGAAGTATTTAAAACACATAGGGTTTTTACAGCCTATTTCTTTTCCCCACTAACTGTACTGCAGCAGTTAAAAGCGATGCACATATAACTGGGGCTTTTGATTTTTGGTTCAGATAGACATTTGTTAGCAAAAACCCGACGGGATTATGGTCTGGATTTACTGGAAGATTAAACATAAATTCCTGACTTTCTTCACCCTGACCCAGATCTCTGCACACTCAGCAGGCTGCTTCCTGCAATCGCCTATCTCACACAAGGAGTCACCAGGCAGCTGCCAGAAAAGGTGCCTAGATATCGGGCTTCAAAGCAACAAACTTGTAGAAAAGTGGTCTCTACCATACCCTATTACACTGCAAATAAATGCTTGGCTATGATGAATAAAGATTAATCCAGTGTAGCCTCACTGCATGGTATTTCATCCAAGGTTTGGATTAATGAGTCTCTGTGAGGTCATTTAAATGTTAGAAGTGGATTATATTGGAAATATCTAACCAGGAGCCGACAATTATCCCCTCCATGCCATCTTCATCCATAGATACAATGAACATCATGGAAGCTTGGGAGAGGAATCAACTCTTATGTCACTTTCAGACGTACAGTCTCTTTTGGGCAAATTGCTGCGTCAGCTGATTAGTGTTGTCAATCCCAAGACAACAAACTTTTCTTGGGCAGCCTGTCTGGGAATGACAACATCCAACAGAGAGATATTTACGATTTTGGACAGAATGGGTAAAGCAAACTGCCTGTCTTCCCACACAGAGGGAAGAAGCCTGAAATCTGCAGAGCAGTTCAGTCTCTCTCTCTTTGGTGCAAATCATGCTAACATTGTCAATATGAGGGTAATTAAAATCACAGCAACATGAAGGCCTTGCAAGTAGCTATAGTTAGAACTGGAGTTTCTGCAGATTGAAGGGGAATATTCAAGACTTCTCTGAAATTGATTTCTGAGTTCTCAGGGAACTTTTTCCCATTTATGATGCCACGTTGGGAAAGCTGGCCTCTATCCATGGCATTTCTGCTAATGAGCACAAAGAATAACAACACATCCTTGTGGTTAGCACAGAACTGGTGGGGCTGAGCAATATAAACATTTTCTATGGAAACACATCCATGATATTAAACCTTACAGAGGGCTACTGTGGCAGGGGAGAGCAAAGGGACACCAGTTTCCCATAATCTGTTGTTTATTTATTTTTATAAACAGACAGCTCCCTCTTCTAGCCCTCAGCGCAATCTTAAATACCACAACATTCACTAACCCCGCTGAGTGAGTCAGTTTTATTGCCTTCCATATGGGTGAATGGAGTTTTCTTGACTTGTTGGTCAGGAAGGGGGACGCCTAGGGTTTTATGAAACAATGAAGCAGGCACAGTGATCAGTCAGTAGGTGGCTCAAATCATTTGGTCAGTGACCTCTTGTTTCAATAAATGAATAGAAGTCAACAGCTTTTCCCAAGGATGAAATAGATATACTTTCACTCCAATTGCATTAGCTGAGGCAGCCCAGAGAAAGAACCAAAGCCACAGTGGGCTGCGTGGGTGGGGAGTAAAGTCTGACGTCCGTCACAAACAATAGCTGACATAAGCGGGCTGGGAGTGCTCGAGTTAATGTACATAATCCTGAACATCGGGAGGGTTTTACCTTCTCCAGTCGGATTCGGTCTCCACATTCAGCTGGCAGCATGTTTTCCATTAAAATCAAATCTTCGCTGGTTACCTTCCACTGCTTACTGGCAAAGTGAACCACAGCAAAGAGCCTTCCATACTGCCCAGTGGCAATCATCTCATTCACCTTTTGCACGACCTCTGTTAACAAATGGTGAGTTAATAAGTAAATCAGGGATAGGCCACAGTGAGAAAAACCAGCAGAAAAGGCTAGCTGTTCAACACCAACACATTTTGTCCCTGCCACCCTCCCATAGACGCCATTATCTCAGTAGTAGTCCTACTTAGGGTTGCAGAGATTGGTTGAACAGTGATAATGTTTCATAAGCATGCACCGTATCTCCCTTCTTGAAAGACTGAAGTCTTGTCTATACTTGGATTTTACCTGCTGGACTGGCTGAACCCATACAACCCCCTAATGTAGACCTGGTTTACACTGGTGCAGCTTATATCAGATTGTTGAAGTCTGAAACATTTGTTTAGACACCACTGGAATGCCCTATCCCGCAGATCCAAGGTGTTCCATCAGAGAGTGCCCCACTCTGCCTTCGGTGCATCCTGCAGTGTACAGGAGCCATCCCTTAAATCCTGAAAACATTACAAAATTCACAGGGGCTGAAGGAGGGCTCCAGTGTACTTTGTAAGGTACACAGGGCTCTGCAAATTGTGCAGGAATTGGGGCTCCACTATACTTGCAAAGCCCAAGCTTGACATCTTGTGTATTTCACAAAGCAAGCAGGGACCCTTCCTCAACCCCTTACTGTATGCTTCCCAGAGAAGTTATCCATGCGCATTGCAGCCTTCCTTAGTTATGCAAAATGTTCCACACAAGCAAAGCACACCATTTTTTAAAGTCATAACTCAGTCAAATCAAATTCTGCCTTTATGGGAACACTCAAAAGCACTTCCTAATGAGGGTTATTTCCCTGTCAAATTTCAACTTTCTACCCTCAGGCCTTTCAGCTCTCAAGCTGTTCAGAAAATGAGTATTTTTTATAATAAGGAAAAGTATATTCTCCCCCTCCTTGTGCTCAAAAATAATGGACACAATTTTACTCAGAATTTAAACAAAAATTCCATTTCAGAAAGAAATGAAGAATGGAATGTTTTACCCCAAAAGAAAGACACACACACACACACACACACACAGTTACGAGCAACTGAAAACAGGGAGCTAGATGGAAACTATTATGCAACCTTAATCACAGAAGTCAGTGCCACTCCCACTACAATTAAGCAAGGAGCTTATGTTATGGTCAGAACATATTGCACATAGGAACAAACCAACTGTCCATGTGGTCTAGTATCCTTTGATTCACAGTTATTAATACTGGATGCTTCAGAGATGGAAGTGTGATCCCCATCTCCTTTTCATTATGACCTCAACTGCACTTTGTGATATTGTTGGGGAAAAAAATTTCGTGCCTCAAGATCGTGAACAGCTTATTCTATTGTGGTCAAAATTTTCAAACATATGTGCCTTAAGTTAGGCTCCTAAATCTCTACTTAGGCTCCTAAATAAAAGTAGGCTGATTTACTGTAATGCACTGTGTGACACTACACCCCATATTCGTCATAGTAATATTATTATGATATGATTATGGCATAATTATGCTGCATTTTGTACAAGATGGGTCATGTAAGGTGTCATAGGAAAAGTTATGATTTGCCAAATATGATTAACCTATTTGTGTGCATGTATCATTTCTGTATCTGAAGTTATAAATATTTATTATGTATCTGTATTTCAAATTTGGTTACACCTGAGTGACACCCACTAGGCAAAATGCTTCCAGCCTAGATAGCTGGCTGTGAAGGGCTTATTCAGGGTAATGGGCCGTTAGGAGAAACAATGGGCCTTAGGAGAAGCTCATCTCCCACCCGGTGAGCTTTCCTGAGAACGCTCCAGACAGCCTGTAAGTAATGACTGCAAGGGCATGTGACTAGACTCCATGACTCTGGACTCCATTTTGGGTACCTGTATTTTTCCACAAACTGGTCTGGGAACCAAGTTTGAAACAATGGGTTCCTGCCATATGGAAGGCTATATAAGGCAGGAAGTGACATCATCTATTGTCACACAATAGATCCCCCACAACTCAACACCTGAGAGAAGCTCCAAAAGAAAAGGACTTGGAATGGCGGTGGGGTGCCCAAGCTACAAAGCAAGGGCAGCTTGTGCCTTGAGAAGCTGCAAGCCTGCTTGTATTATCAGTCAGGGTGAGAAATTGCTGATTCATATCCAATCTTTCTAGTATCTTAGGCTTGGTTTGCAGTTTTGTTTATTTACTAGGTAATCTGCTTTGATCTGTTTGCTATCACTTAAAATCTATCTTTTTGTAGTTAATAAACTTGTTCTATGTTTTAATCTAAACCAGTGTGCCTTTGACCGAAGTGTCTGGGGAAAATCCCAGCTTGGTTACCACAAGCGTGCATATTCCTCTCCACACTGAGGGAGAGGTGAACTGAGTAATAAGTTCATACTGGCCGGGGTTTTGACCAGGACAGGACGGTACAGCTCTGGGGTCTTAGGCTGGGGAGGTGGGAGTTATTTTGGCTGCAGCCTCCCTATTGTTGGTTCATGCAGTGGCTGGCCAAAGCCATGCAACTGCAGCTGGGTGTGTTCCTGCCTGTGAGAATGCTGGTGGGAGAGTAGGACTCGGAGCGGTCTAAAGCTTGTCACAGCACCAAGGTGCGAGAGGAAGCCCAGGCTGGCGAGTCAGAGGGCTCAATGATACCCCAGTTCCAGGTGGTACCCTGTCACACACCGTACTAGCATCCCCCATTGAAGTCAGTGGGATTTGTACATGCTACTTATATTCAGAAGCCTAACTTCAGATATTTATATTTGAAAATTTTGGACTATAATTTTATCTGAGCTGAAACGACTGCAGTTTCATGATTGGATCCTTAAAAAAGGAAATTCACATCAACCAATGCTGCCATTTTATCGTTAATAGTCATCTGCATTTTTGCAGAACAGGGAGTAATCTTACATAAAATATCTGACCATTTCCAGGCAGAACAGAGGGAAAGATTGGCAGGTAGAACTCAAATGCTCTTATGGATGTGAGTTGAAGTCAGAGCTGTAATATTCTGAGCTTGCTCTGGATGGGCAAGCCAGTTGCTTTGGAAAGAGGCCTCCTGGACACGTTGTATGGAATGACACGAAACCATGAATATCTATGAGGTGGTGAAGCCTGGAAATTACAATGGCTCAAAGGCAGAGCCCTGTGCAAATCAGACCCAACGGAAGATTTGATATATTTTACCAAACAGTTCAATACTTATTTCCCCCACTGTTGATATTAAAAATTTATGATTCACTGTGTCAACAAACAGTACCTGCGGGACAAACACTTTTCTTCATTACATTAATTTGTCACCTGAGCAATAGTGAGTGGTGCAGTGAGCAGAATGAAAACAATCCAGAAAAGGAGGTCTGGAGTTGAAGGCTCTTTTGCAAGTTGCCGATTATCCATGCAGTTATTTATTGATATTTTATCCCTCCATTGCAGAGTGAACATACATTAAATGCAGCATCCCGTTAAGTTAACTGGCCCTAGTAGACAGCGCAACAGCTCCCTTCTCTAAAATATGCTGGATGGAATGAGACAAAAACATGAAGAAGACTGAGAAGAACAAATACCCACTCAAAAGATCAGGGATGTGCTGCCTTACAATCTTTCAGACTGCCAATAATAGTATGGAAGTAGTGATGCTGGGCTCTGCAGCTGGAGACCTTTACCTGCATGGTACTTTGCCTCTTCTATTGGATCTGGCAGTTTGACTTCGGGCCACGGGGGAGAGGACAATGATGTTTTGGCAATAATTCTGTCAAAAATAAGGTGAGAATCAGCTATTACAAATATTTATTACCATGAGACCCAAAACATTAACAAAGATGAGAGTCAATAGCACATGCACATAAAATTCCTACAGTGAAAAGCAGGGCTGCTCTGCCATCTGTGGAGCGGAGGCAAAACCTCAGGAGTTACGGTTCTCTTCCTGACACAGCTCACTCATCAGCATTCAGGGCCTGATCCCCGCTGAAGTCAATCAGAAACTTTCCAGTCAACGGGCTTTGGATCAGCCCCTGAGCGAGTTAAAGAAGTTTTGGTTACTGATTTTCCTCACTCCAATGTTATGTATGATGGTCACGGGATGTCTAACTAGATGAAGCAAGAAAAACAGCCTCTTCCCATAAGAGTCAGGATAAAGCTTGCTACAGTAAGAGGGCTTTTGATGGAGCAAAATTCCCATTCCTATCTCCCCATACTTTGTTTAACTCCCATCACAGCAACTGAGCAGCTGGCTCAAGATCGACCATATTAAAAGCAGGCCCAGTAATGAAATACACTGATGCATTCTGACAATTAGGGCACGAGTGGGCACTTTTCAAAGGTGTTGAAATTGCAGTCCGTTTGAAAAGGTTGTTTAACCACACACTGAAAAAGCTTTGTCTTGCTTCAGAGCTACTATTGCAAATTAAGAAAAGGCACCGTACTCAAACAGAAACAGCTGCTACCCCCAATGCTCAATGCAACTCAGCTACACAACAAAGTTCAGAGGACCCCAGAGAGCTTTGCTAGAAAGAAGATGAATGGCCCATTTGTCATCCCCTCTCCCCCCCCGCACTCCCTGTATAAACAGTACAAGTTGAGGACAAGTTTTTTCTTCAATTTTATAATGCAACAAGCCAAAATGTGCAAAAATGACCTTTAAGAATAAGCAGTTTAAAGTTGAGCTGGAGAGTTGCGTAATAGCTTAAAATCTCCTTCGGCCTTTGCTACACCAGGCTTTAACTTAGCACTGTTATTGACACCATTGCAGCTACAGCTGGGAATGCTGGTGCACATAAAGCGTCAGGGGCCACCAGCAGCTTTTACCACCATGTTGTGTAGATGACATGAGACATGATCCCGCCCCACTGCCATTGACTTCAGTGGGAGCAAGAGCAGGCCTAGATTGCTTAAAATGCTGGTGGCTGCCTGAAACATTGTCTACTCTCCCCGTTGCTGCACTGGTGTTAACAATGGTGGGGAGTATATCAGAAAACAACCCAGCACAGATGCAGTCTTAGAGGGAAAAGAAGGTCTAAGATAATGTCCCCAAATCAGCCTCAGGGGACTGGAGATTAATCACTCATGCACATTACTTGTCCCTCTCTAGGAGGACTATTTTTAAAAGCTCTTCTCCGCTAAATTGGTAATTTAGTGAGGGCCTTGAGAACCACAGCTGGGCTCTCTATACAAGATTATGGAAGTTGCTTTTTTTAAGCTTCCAGCTGCACATCTTGAATGAAGATACAGATAGCTGCTAACATCCCTCTTGGAAATTTCTGCTTTAATACAACATAGGGTATGAATAATGGTAAATTTTCAGAATGGAGAGGGATAACTAGTGATGTTCCCCAAGGGTCAGTCCTAGGACCAATCCTATTCAACTTATTCATAAATGATCTGGAGAAAAGGGTAAAAAGTGAGGTGGCAAAGTTTGCAGATGATACTAAACTGCTCAAGATAGTTAAGACCAAAGCAGACTGTGAAGAACTTCAAAAAGATCTCACAAAACTAAGTGATTGGGCAACAAAATGGCAAATGAAATTTAATGTGGATAAATGTAAAGTAATGCACATTGGGAAAAATAACTCCAACTATACATACAACATGATGGGGGCTAATTTAGCTACAACTAATCAGGAAAAAGATCTTGGCGTCATCGTGGATAGTTCTCTGAAGACATCCATGCAGTGTGCAGCGGCAGTCAAAAAAGCAAACAGGATGTTAGGAATCATTAAAAAGGGGATAGAGAATAAGACGGAGAATATCTTATTGCCCTTATATAAATCCATGGTACACCCACAGCTTGAATACTGCGTACAGATGTGGTCTCCTCATCTCAAAAAAGATATACTGGCATTAGAAAAGGTTCAGAGAAGGGCAACTAAAATTATTAGGGGTTTGGAACGGGTCCCATATGAGGAGAGATTAAAAAGGCTGGGCCTTTTCAGCTTGGAAACGAGGAGACTAAGGGGGGATATGATAGAGGTATATAAAATCATGAGTGGTGTGGAGAAAGTGAATAAGGAAAAGTTATTTACTTGTTACCATAATATAAGAACTAGAGGCCACCAAATGAAATTAATGGGCAGGTTTAAAACAAATACAAGGAAGTTCTTCTTCACACAGCGCACAGTCAACTTGTGGAACTCCTTGCCTGAGGAGGTTGTGAAGGCTAGGACTATAACAGGGTTTAAAAGAGAATTGGATAAATTCATGAAGGTTAAGTCCATTAATGGCTATTAGCCAGGGTGGGTAAGGAATGGTGTCCCTAGCCTCTGTTTGTCAGAGGGTGGTGATGGACGGCAAGAGAGAGATCACTTGATCGTTACCTGTTAGGTTCACTCCCTTTGGGGCACCTGGCATTGGCCACTGTCAGTAGACAGGATACTGGGCTGGATGGACCTTTGGTCTGACCCTGTACGGCCATTCTTACGTTCTTAACATTTGAGCTGAGAGACTTTATTTAATCCAAAAGCCCTCTGTGAACATAAGAATAGCCTTATTGGGTCATAGCAATGGTCCATCTAGCCTGGTATTCTGTCTTCTGACAATGGCCAATGCCACATGTTCCAGAGAGAATGAACAGAGCGGGCAATCACTGAGTCACCATCCTGTCGTCCATTCCCAACTTCTGGCAATCAGAATCTAGGGACACCCAGAGTATTGGGTTGCATCTCTGACCATCTTGGCTAATAGGATGGACCTATTCTCCATGCACTGATCTAATTCTTTTTTGAACCCTGTTACAGTTCTGGGCTTCACAACATCTCCTGACAACGAGTTCCACAGGCTGACTGTGCGTTGTGTGAAGAAATACTTCCTTTTGTTTGTTTTAAACCTGCTGCCTAATAATTACATTGGGTGACCCCTGGTTCTTGAGTTCTATGAAGGAGTAAATAACACTTCCTTATTTACTTTCTTCACACCATTCATGATTTTATAGACCCCTTGCATATCCAAGCTGAAAAGTCCTAGTCTTTTTAACCTCTCCTCATGTGGAAGCTGTTCCATATCCTTAATCATTTTTGTTGACTTTCTCTGTACCTTTTCCAATTCTAATGTATCTTTTTTGATATAGGGTGACCAGAACTGCACACAGTATTCAAGGTGTGGGTGTACCATGGATTTATATAGTGGCATTATGATATTTTCTGCCTTATTATCTATCCCTTTCCTAATGGGTCCTAATGTTGTTAGCTTTTTTGATTGCTACTGCACATTAAGTGGATGTTTTCAGAGAACTATTCACAGTTACTCCTAGATCTTTCTTGGGTGTTAACAGCTAATTTATACCCCATCATTTGGTATGTATGTTTGGGATTATGTTTTCCAATGTGCATTACTTATCAGCATTGAATTTCATCTGCCATGTTGTTGCCCAGTCACCCAGTTTCTGCCGCATGTTGCCCTCGCCTCTGGGTACCACCCCCAAAGCTCCCATTGGCCGTGGTTCCTCATTCCCGGTCAATGGCAGCTGTGAGGGGCGGTGTCTGCAGGCGAGGGCAGTGCATGGATCCCTCTGCCCCTCCCCAGGGGCCACAGGGACATGGTGCCGGCCGCCTCTGGGAGCAACGCAGGGCCAGGGCAGGCAGGAAGCCTGCCTTAGTCCCATTGCGCCACAGGGCTGGTAATCCCGTGGGCTGGAATGAAAGCCCTGACAGGCTGGATCCAGCCCACAGGCCATAGTTTGCCCTCCCCTGTGCTAGACATTCTTTCCTGAGGAATCTCCTTGAGAATCCAGCTAACAGGAAGAACAGAAAATTATATTCGGATGACACTGGGTACCATTGATTGACTTTCCCTAAGGGCACTCAGCACTGACAGCCACAATTCAAAGGAATTGTCATCAGAGCTCAAACTGCCCAAGCAATTTCTGTGCTGAATAGGCCTTCCCAGGAGGCTGATTTACTTTCTCTCTTAGGTGTTGCTACCTTACCTACTGGCAATGCCAAAATTGCTAACACAATGACAGCTCTAATTAAGTGGGTATCCTGGGGATGCAATGAGTGGCAGCAAACCCTCTGCTGCTGCCACAACACTGATGAATGGAAGCTCGCAGGGATATTTAAGCCAGCATCCATCAGTGTTTTCCTGTCAGCAATCTGAGTGGATTCTCTCTGCTTCACTCAAGACTGTCACTGTGGGGGATTCTTTGCCCCAACACTGAAAAGAATCCCTTGTTACCTGAAAAGCCCTGTTCAACTAATAGTATGTCAACTATATCGGCTGGTTTGCTTGGCCAAAGAAGGGATGACAGACAAGGAACTAGGACATCACTAGTGAAAATACTTATTTGCTATAAACTTCAGAGATGAGCAGCAATTAAAACTCTGCTCAAATATTTCAACGGTTTTAATTAGAAGATGAAACGGTACATAGAAAATGCCTATATGCAATAAAATGGAAGTCAGACTAAATGATCAGAATGATCCTTTCTGGCTTTAAGAAGTGTGATTTTGCGTGGAAAAATTATCTGAGTGACCTTTGCTGGAGTTAGGAACCTCTTATGATCTCTCATACAAGTTGTGACACATTGGAAGGGTTGTGGCAACAGCTAACACCTCTGCTTCATGACTTTCTATGAAAGCTTTTCATTTGTTCCATAGAACAATGGAGGGAAAAGCATGATTATTCAAAAGGGCAATTCTTTGCTCACATACAATGCTTTTCACCCAGAGATCTCAAAGCACTTTACCAAAGAAGGTAAGCACTGATGTATACCCGCTTTGCTGAAGGGGAAACTGGTATAGAGAGATTATGTGAACTACACAAAATCATACTGAGTCAGTGGCAGTGGGAACAGAACCTAAGTCCTACTCCTCACAGCAGCTTTGTGTTTTGCTACGCAAGCCCCATCGTGGAGCAGAAAGCTTACCTTCTCCTGCAAATACTCTAACACTAAGTAATAGTTGACATCAAGAACCACTCTGCATATTCCAGTGTCTAAGGGTATCCTAACAGTTGCAGGATGCTTTAATTCAAAGAGACACACAGTTAAAATGCCCCTTACTTATTAAAATATTTATTCCTTATTAAGTAAGAACCAATGACACTGCAAAGACATTTGCGGAAAATAGTCTTTGATTCAGTATCATCTTCTCTTTTGAACAGTTAATGTGTCTCCGATGGGATGGCCAGAAAGGCATTGTATGACTACCATAAAATTGTCCCTGACATAAAAAGGGAGCAAAGAATTTCCTGAGAGCTATGGTCAGTACTTCCCTGCAGTAGTTTCAATAGTTAGCAAGTGACGTGAAAATTACAACAAGCATTTTCAAATTCAAGGGAAATGCTAGACACTAGTAAAACAGGGTAAAATGAATAGTATGGGAGTTACATTCAATCTACTTGGCAATGTCCATTAGTGCTCTTTAAAGTGCCTACATTTAACAGAAACACCAAGCAAACGTTATCAAAAAATTCTCAAGAACCATGCCTTTTTGGGCTGGCTCCATGGCCTAATGGCAGTGCCATATTCTGTGATGTAGGGACAGACTAAAAACCCTCTCTCTCAAGCACTCAAGACAAAGGGAAGGGAGTGCCCCATCTTGCTCTTTAGAACTGCAGAAATCAGAGACAGAAAATAATTACTAGGTCATATATTCCAGGACCCAGCACAGAGTAATGTTCTATTTCTTTAGTGACCCCTTCTGGCTAAAGCAAGGAGTAGCACTGACTGAAGCTGTACCTTGACTTGCTCAGACAGTTACAGGTACAGTAACTCCTTGCTTAATGTTGTAGTTATGTTCCTGAAAAATGCTACTTTAAGTGAAACGATGTTAAGCGAATCCAATTTTCCCATAAGAATTAATGTAAATGGGGGGGGT